>NC_140965.1:61372575-61405075 GCF_056783735.1 Eptatretus burgeri
GGCGACAATAACCCCATCATTGAGTTGCTCGAGAAGCTGTGTGGTGTGAAATACATTGTCCCTTTGGGGATGAGAGAAGGAAGTTCAGTTATATATGAAATTGGCATTTTGATGCTTGATGATGATGCTCATTACAATCGTTCACAAATTGAAGACACTTTTGAGAGTTGAATTGCCCTGTTAGGCTAACATTCTGCTGTAAATGTTTTGATTTTACTCAAAAACATTTATTAAACTCTTGGTGACCTGCCCCTATCGACCCTTTAAGATAAAAGTAATTTTGTTTTTAACTTGCATATGCCATTACTTGCATCGCAGATGGTGGTTGATGAGGACAATTTCCAAAGCTCTGAATCAAAGGAGATTTCAAAGACAAATGTGACATTGGCAAATATCCTGGCACTTCAGTCAGGCTCAAACGACGAAGATGCTTTCTTCCAAATGATTCCCAGCACTCTTACTTCATTTCAATTTCCACAGAACACTGTGGTTGAGTAAGGCTCCATACAGATAAACTTCCGTTAGCAATTTTTCAAGTCATGAAATAATTAATGTTGCAGAAGATTCAATTGTCACGAATTGATGCTGCTTTTTTGGTATGCAAAGTTGAGGCTCTTCAAGCAGCAAGAGCACAGAATGGATAAAGAAGGAACAGTAGAAAGAGAGGGGGAAGCACACGAACAGCAGGGTTGAGGGATAAAATAGAGATAGACTTTGACATAATGTGTGTGGTGAGGAATTAGGTGAAGGGGAGGACGTATGGGGTGGAGAAGATGAATGCAGAAGCAAGCTCACAGGAAGGAAAACCTGGAAACTTGGAAACAGGTGGGCTGGAGAGGGTGCTGGGAATCATTTGAAATAAAGATTCCTCATCGTTTGAGTGAAATATGTTGTCAGCAGTGAACGAGGGTGGAAAAGGTCATGGTTTTGGATGAGGGATGATCTGAGATGGTGGTGAAGAGATATCTTGAAGACCTGGAGGGAAGATTAATATTGAAGAGAATGTGGAAGTTGGTTCCATAGGTGGGGAAAGGAGTGGAACAAATGTGTGGAGGTCAGCAGTAATCCTGAATTTTTGGAGTTTCATGAGAAGAGGATTTCACTTTGCATATATCTGGGGGGAGGGGAGGGGGGGAAGGCATGGAAAGAGCAGAGGGTGCAAGACCAGAGACGAGGTGGCAAAAGACAGAGAGACCTCCGACCATTCTGCGATGGTGAAGTGATAAGCCCATAGAGTCAGCTTCATCACTGGAGATTCCAATGATCGTGAAGGCCTTGGTTTCCACAGCATCCATTTGAGAAAAGTGTAAGGCAGGGATGACAGCCTAGCGGGGAGAGCAGTACTCCATCAATCTGCAGAAGAAGGACTCGCAGGTGTATAGGAATTCTGGTATGCCAAGGAAGGACAGTACGTGATTTTGACATTTCTTTTATATCCTTAAAATGACATCCAGCTCTGCATCCTCGACAGCCATTCATATCAGAGACCTGTTTGAATGAAAACTTTGATTTTTTGATTTTTTTTTTGCTTTCTCATGTCCAAGTGAATTTTTAGAGTGTGAGAGTCAAGGCAGCAGTGATCATCAGGGCTGAAGTGGGTGTGAGTGGAGGTGACAGGTTTGGAAAGGCTTAGCCTCATCAGGAAGATGACTCACCCGGGTACTTAATGACACTTGCCGCCACATTTATACTAGGCTGTGACTCACGTCAGCGACTCAAGCCTCCGCAGGAAATTAAATTTTGATACGTCTAAAAATATATTTATTCCTACTTTTTCATGGCAATCTGCTCGGAAAATATGTGAAATATACTTGCAAGGAAAGCTCCATAGCACACGCTGTTGAGAAGACTCTTAAAATTTTAAATCGATGGAAGCTCAAAATGCCACGTATTAAAACCTGAATTTTATGTAACCGTTATTTTTATTTGTATTTTCAGCTAACTCCATCCTCAATATTTTTCCACCCCATTTTCCCATCCACACCATTTTCCCATCCACACCATTTTCAGCTTACCCCATCTGGGTCAGATTGTGGTAGTGTGTGTCAGAGTGATACTGAGGTGTTGTCCACCAGACGGCGGTCTCCTTAGGCTAACTTGAGGCAGTCCCTTCAGGTGGGTGCCTGGAATTCCTATCCCTAAGAGAGGATGATTACCTTTCTCTTTTATTATCTGAGCTCAAGAGTTTGACCATCGGTACTGCAGCACTCTCTGAGGTTCGGAGACCAGATAGTGGTGAGATCATGGCGGGTGGTTACACCTACTATTGCTCTGGTCACTCTGATGGTTATCATGCCCAAGGAGTCACTGTAGCTGTGTCCAACAATCTGACTCCAATGATAATTGAGGTAACACCGGTCAATAATCGTATTATGAGACTAAGGATTCGTCACTCCTTAGGTGTCGTTTCCCTGGTCTCTATATATGCTCTGACTGAGGTGAGTGATCTCACTGTGAAGGACACATTCTCCGCCACGCTCGAGTCTGTGGTTGATCAGTGCTCCAGGAGAGATACACTTCTAGTCACGGGGATTTTAATGCATCGACTGGAACTGACAGGTGTTGGTCCCCATGGGTCTGAAAATGTGAACCAGAATAGCACTAAGTTCCTTGACTTTTCAAGAAGTCATGGACTTAGGGTGGCTGGTTTATGGTTTCAGCAGACACAGGCTCATCGCTGAACTTGGTATTCTAATGCTGGAGGTGTGGCAAAGGAAATTGACTATGTGCTCGTTGATGGTCACTGGAGGATGATCCAGAACTGCAGGGTCTACCGGAGTGCTCAATTCCTCAATACCGACCATAGGCTTGTGGTAGCAACTCTGAAGTTGCAGCTTAAATCTGGGAGAATGGTACCATCGCAGCCTAGGCTGGATGTTGGAAAGCTCAAGGATAAGAGGGTAGCTGAGGAGTTTGTGAACAGGCTGAGTGGGGATTTGGAGGGTCTAAATACTTTGTGCCATCCTGAAGAGTTGTGGAGTACCTTCAAGACCACTCTCCTTGATGTTTCCCACCTTGATGGTAGATATCTTGGAACTCACCGTAGGGTGAAGAAGAATTTTGTCTCTCAAGGGACACTGGATACCATTGAACAGAGCCACAGGGCAAGGCTTAATTGCAGAGCTCAGCTGTTCAGGGGGTTGAGGCATAAAATGTCCATGCGCTGAGGGTGGACAAGGAAGCCGATGTGCGAGAAATCTGTGATCTGTGAAGGAGGAGAGCATCACCCGCCATCAAGTGATTCTCATTTCCTGCTTACAGAGGAATTTGTGCATTGCGTTCCTCCAAGCCCATCCCTCGGTGTACTGCAGTTCGAGTGCAGGGTGAAGGGCTCTTGAGAGAGGAGTCAGAAGTGAAGGCCCACTGGGCTGGTTCCTTTGAATGGCTGATGGTACCAGGCTGATCCATCAGCTGTTGAGTTGGATGACGTGGGTGTTACTATCCTGATTGCTGACCGACCATTCAATTGTGATCCACATTTGTTTGTGGAAACACATGCTGCAGTGAACCGGTTGAAATGGGTTCAAGCTCCTGGAATAAGTGGCATCCATGCTGAACATCTCAGGGCTGCTGGAAATGCTTTTCTCATGTCATTGCATGCAGTTCTGAGCTCTGCCTGGAACACAGGCATCATCCCAACTGACTGGAAGAGGGGCCTTGTTGTCCCTCTCTGGAAACGGAATGGTGATCGCCAGAACTGCAACAACTTCAGAGGGGTGACGCTGCTCTCAGTGCCAGGCAAGGTCTTTGCTCAGATAATTCTTGATCGGGTTCACCACCATCTGCTTGAGCACCAGCGCCCAGAGCAGTCAGGCTTTATATCAAAGTGGTCAATGATTGACCGTATCCTTGCCCTTCGGGTCCTCACCGAATGCAGATGAGAGTTTCGTCAGGGGCTGCTTGCAGCCTATGTTGATCTCTGCAAAGCATTTGATTCAGTGAATCGGGATGCCCTCTGGAGGATTCTTAGTCTTCGTTGGGTGCCACCAAAACTGATCAATCTGATGTCTGAACGAAACTGGTACTGGGAGTGCTGTGAGATGTGGTGGTACCATCTCCAACTTATTTCCAGCTGTCACTGGAGTTCGTCATTGGTGTGTACTTGCTCCTACACTTTTCAACGCTTGTATGGACTGGATTCTGGGGAGGATGTTGGAGAGATCAAGTTGCAGTACGTCGTTTAGGAATGTCAAGGTCTCTGACCTTGATTTCGCAGATGATGCAGTCATCTTTGCGGAGACTCTGGAAATCCTTTTGGCGGCCTGTGAGGTGCTGAATGAGGAGTCCAAGCCACCGAGATTACAGGTTTCCTGGGTCAAACCTAAGATCCAGGCTTTCAATGACATCTTGGATGCTGCTATCTTGTCTGTACCTGTTTCTGGCGAGGATGTTGAGGTCACGGAGAAATTCACTTATCTTGGCAGTGATATTCATGTCTCTGCTGGCTGTGAGCCAGAGGTCAACAAACATCTGGGTCGGGCCTGGAAAGTCATTGATTCACTGGATCATGTGGTCTGACACTGTCGGTACCTGTGCAGGAGGACGAAAGTCCGAGTCTTCAGGTCATTGCTGCTTCCAATCTTGCTCTACGGATGTGAGACTTGGACTCTGACCAGGGATCTGAGATGGAGACTTAATTGCTTTTGTACCAGGTCTCTTCTGGGAATGCTTGGCTATCGCTGGTTGGACTTTTGTGTCTAACGAGCTGTTGCTGAGAGAGACTCCAGTCCATAAAGACTCAAATGAGCTTTGTTTCCTGCATAATCCATGAGCGTCAGCTGCAGCTGTATGGACATGTGACTCGTTTTCCGTACACTGATCCTGCTCACCAGATTCTCTCAACGAGGGAGCCTCGTGAGTGGAGGAGGTCAATGGGCCGCCCACGTTCCTCGTGATTGCAGCAGGTTGAGCAGCATCTCAAGGAGATGGGGATGCTGGGAGATGGCCAGACGGAGGCCCCTGGAGTACCAGCGGAAAGTGGACGCAGTGATGTGCTGCTCTGGCGCATGCTCCCTTTCCTGACCTCACCTGACCCATCCTCTAAACAGGCACCAATATGCTCATACTCACCTTCTGTGCTTACAATAGCATACCAGGCAGCAAAGAAAGATAGCCAGTATGCTGTACCAGTGAGTACCCTTGTTGATAGAGTTGATTGCAGAGTTTTTGTTGATTGTTCCAGATCTGATCCTGAATCGGTTCTGTCACAGCTGGAATATAACAGCATCGACCATGCACACATCTCTGGTTCAAGCGGAAGTGACGCTTCATTTATTGGCTCACATAAGGAACTCTATATACATTCTGGTACACCTCCCTTCTTAATGAAGAGTAGGATCATACATTGTCAAAGTGTTGTCAACTGAACAATCAGCATCCACAAAGCTTTAGCAACATGTTAAACTACTTATTGGCTTACAGTGCCACCAGAAACCAAGTTTGAATGAAAGTTTAACCAACTTCCTATGTCAGGTATATCAGTACAAGTCTGCAATGGTCATCAATGCCAGTTTACAAGAAGTTTATGGATTTAACAAACAAAATCTGTATATTTTTGAGGCTTAACAATTTTACGTCCTCGTCTCGTATGCTGCACGGTTGGACGCATGTGTGTTGCAGTGTGCGTGCAGTCGGGTGTGTAATGTTGTCTCATAGGTGTAGCTGGTTGTGGAATACCCGCTCCACTCTTCATGTCTTCATGAGTGGTAGTGCTCATATTGCTCGCCGCAGCAAGTTATTGCTCATGAGGGGTCATGACATCATCTTCAGGGGTCATGAGAACTGGTGGTGGCTCATTCATTCTTAATAGATGACATCTGTTCATGCGTAATCCACTCCTGATGACGTTGTCAACCCAGTATGATCTGGGGTGTGAATACATTTCGGTAACGATGGCTGGCTGCCAGGTGTTCTTCCTACTGATGTGAACAGTGTCACCCAGCTGCAGGTTAGCCAGCGATTTTGCTGATCTTTCATGATAGACTCTCTGTTTCAGCTTCTGTTGCATCAACTGTGCTCTGGGATCTATTATTGCTGGTTTGAGCAGCTGCTTGGTGACTCGTATCTTGGATCTCAGAGTTCTGCTCATTGATCTCAGAGTCCGAGAATGATGTACCTGTGACAGGGGTGTTTTCGTACCCCAGAAGTACCAGGTAAATGTCGCCATCAGCTTTCTTCATCATCCTCTTGATGGTTTGGATAAAACGTTCACTTTGACCATTGGACTGGGCAAATCCAGGACTGGATGTCAACTGTTTGATTCCCCAGTTTCGCGTGAACCGCCTGAACTCTTGGCTGTCAAACGGCATATTATCGCTCATGAGCTCTTCTGGAATACCAAGACGTGTGAAGACCTTCTTCATCTTAATGATGATCATGGTGGCAGTCTTGTCCTCGATCTCCATCACTTCCGGATACTTGCTATAGTAATAAACCACCAGGAGATCGTCTTTGCTTTGATATGTGAGGACATCGGCTACCACCTTCTCCCACTCAAGCTCAGGTATGGGGTGTGGTCTCAACGGCTCCTTGGGTGGTGCATTCCTATTGCTGAGGCAAACTGCACAGTTGACCACTGTCTGTTCAATGTCTGCAGTCATGTTGGGCCCAAACAGAGCACCAGCGGCCATGGCTTTCTTTTTCTCAGCTCCCATGTGACTCATGTAGCAGAGCCAGCATCTCACTCTTCAGTGAGCTCGGGATCACAATGCGGTCACCAACACACAGCAGTCTGCTTCTCACATGTGTTTTGCTCTAGTATGGGAACAGTGGTTTTCTCAGTTACATAGAATTTGATTCTCCAGTCCTGCCCTTTGTGCTTGCAGGGAATCACTGTTGTACCTAATGGCTGAATCTTGCCATCACCAAAAGCAGTGAGAATGATGTTGGTGGGTGTTATGGTGTGCTCAGGCATTGCAATAGTCAAGGTAGCAAGCGAGATTACGTTTGCCTGGGCACCTGCATAGAGCTTGGTGTTCACTACACTCTCGCCAACTGTAAGCTGTTCTTGCCACCTGCCCACAGGCCGGGTGACTTCATCATCCAAATTACCGATGAGCACCGAATCTATGACCAGAAACTCTTCAGTACCTTGCTCGAGATCTGCATCCGGAAGACATACCCTTCTTGTGCCTCCACCCTTACATACAGCAGCCCAATAATTCTTGCCTCCACACTTGGCACACGTTTTGCCAAATGCTGGACACCTGTGCGGCCCAGAACTGTGCTTCTTGCCACAGTACTCGCACACAGGCTGAGTAAGGCTTTCCTGTCACTTTTTTGTAGCTCCTGTCATGGCTCTGGCTGCAGGCTTGGCCTTGGCTTGCTTGGGAAAGGTGGTGTGCTGTTGTTGCCTCTCTTGATCCACTGCATAGACTTGCTTGGCACCCTTTGTGCCACCGAGCTGCTGCCTGCTTGATTTAATGGCATGGCATATGTCCAAAGCTTTCTGCAGCATGCCCTCACCTTCGCGAAGAAGTCTCTCCTTCGATCTCTCGTCTTGCACACCAAACACAATCTTATCTCGAATCATGAGTTATTATTGGGGTCCGAACTCGCACATGGCTGCTTGCGTTCTGAGTTCAATGGGCCATCGGTCGATCGTATCACCCTTTCCTGGTCACGTTTCCAAAAACGATACCTCTCGTACACAACGTTTTACGTTGGTCTACAGTAATCCATGAACTTCCGCAGCACAAACTCATAATCATTCACATTGTCACCCTCGGCAAAGGTAAACGTCTTGTGAATAGCCACGGAGCGTCCCGCCAATTCTAGCAAAATGGCGACCTGCACATCAGCATCTTTTTTCTTGAGCTCAGCAGCCTTGAAGTAGTTGGAGAATCTTGCAGCCCACTTAGCCCATGCATCAGCAGCATTCGATGCCTTCAAATTCCTGAGTCCAGGAGGCTTTAGGACTTCAATAGCGGCATTTGGTTCGCTTATCTGGCATCATGTAACAACATCGACCGTGCACAAGTCTTTGGCTCAAGCAGAAGTGAGGCTTCATTTATTGGCTCACATAAGGAACACTATATACATTCTGTTACATCGAAGAGTCCAAGCTGTTTGCACCTGTTAAAGGTCTTGCTGCAGTAGGGTAGGCTACACAAGGACTGCGGTATTGACCATGGCTACAGATTATGCTGTTCATCTCGGAAAGCGCCAGAAAGATGACAAGTGTCGTGCAATGGTTCTACAAGGTTATTAGCAGTTGACTTGAGCTGCGCATGGTAAAACCATCAAGCTTATCTGAGGTTCGGGCACGTTGTGCATCAGAAGACTCAGTTACAAAATACTTCAAATAACTGGTCCATATTCTAACCAAATACAATGTAAAGGACAAACCACAGGTTATGCGAGAGAGAGAGAGAGAGAGAGAGAGAGAGAGAGAGAGAGAGAGAGAGAGAGAGAGAGAGAGAGAGAGAGAGAGAGAGAGAGAGAGAGAGAGAGAGAGAGAGAGAGAGAGAGAGAGAGAGAGAGAAGGGTAGGGGATAGTGGGTAGGGGTGGTAGTAAGGAGGGGCTGAGGAAACCGATATTGACAACATTGAGAGGTTTGTGTTCAATGTTTATTCGAGCAAGAGTTCCTGTGTGACTGTCTTGGAGCTACGAGGGAAGCTTTTCAAGACCAAAAGCTTTGAAGGAGAAAAATTACCATCAACACTGAAGCCTCAAATAGATGGTGCCAACTTCATATCAATATGAGACAAGTCATCCATCGAAGTGAGACCAGAGCTTCCCCTCCACGAGGGCAATGGATGATAACACCAATGGATGCCGATGGCCATGTTACGCACGTGAGATGTCTTCACAAGCCAGCTCCTCTTGCTGTTCTTGAGCTTGTCTAATGTAGATGTAAGGGTTCCTGTAAAGGTAAAAATCAACTGCTCGTGTCGCAAGAATGGATCATCATGCACAGACTCACGCAAGTGTGTGGATTGTGACGACATAGAGGATTGCAGGGTCAACCATGAAGATGACCGGTGAAAGTAAACAAAAGGAGAAACGTGGTAGAGAAAGTAATCAGTGGCTCATGAAACTCCAATGACTGAAGGAAGTTTTGTGAAATCAGTGGACAACTTCAACTGTATTTGCTTGTTTTTCCATATTTTTATAATCCATCCAACGATGAAAACCAGATGGTTCAGCGAATGTTAAATAGCTTTTACTTGCTGAATAATATATCACATTGTTTTGGCAGCGGTTGCATTGTTTGACATATTTTCTGTGGTCACAACAGACGACCCGATGATATGTTTTCCATGTTGTTCGTTATTTACAATTCGGTCCTTTAATGTATCCCACGTGCCTGTGGATCGGATCAGAGCCTGACTGTAGGGCATCTTCTCAACAAGTCCTGACACTTGGTCAAACTTCGAAAGCAAATGGCTGAAATGTTTACAAACGTGTCGTCGAGTTTGCAGAGCAGGAATTTACGTTCAGTTGGACCCGTTTGCAGTTTCGTTGCTGTAAATGAGGTTAAAAAGCATGTGAGCGTTTGTCTCATTGATTATACTAGTGTATGCCCGTACGTGTGTGGCTGTACGTGCAAACCAAAAAAAAAAAAAAACTTTCAAACAACCACACAGGCCGTTCCTTCACTCTCGTAAATGACGACTGGATTGGGGCATTGTGTTTATCTATAAATGTGCATAAGAAATCGAGAAATTATTAGAATACAATAAGTCATCACTATCCGGAAGTCCATACGTTGTAACCTGTAATGGGGAACGCGGCTGAGGATCTCTTCCCCATCGGCCACGCCTACGCAGCAACGTGTCTTGTCATTGGTTGGTAAATAAATGGCCATAACTTGGGAAGCACTTGTCCAATTAATATCAAACCTTGAAAAGGCACGTACTCAGGTCCCCAACAATATACCTGGCAAGTTTCAATTAGATCGGACCAGTGGTTGTCGAGAAACAACGGTCACAGACACAGACACACACACACACACACACAGAGACAGAGACACACACACAGACACACAGACACAGACACACACACACAGACACACAGAGACACACAGACACACACACATACACACACACAGAGACACACACACACAGAGACACACACACACAGAGACACACACACACACACACACACAGACACATACACACACAGAGACACAGACACACGCACACACACGCACACACACAGACAGGCAGACACACACACACACGCACACAGACACACGCACACACACACACGCAGACACACACGCACACACGCACACACACACACACACACATTGCTGGAATTATCGATAGATTGGAAACATTAGGCCTACACCACAGGATATACCGATGGAATGGTCATACGATTGACGATTGAACAAGACCACCTTTATTTACGTATAACGACCACGATAGTATAATGAAAACCGTATTATATATCACAATTAATTAATTTGCGACTGATTGACTTTGTTCAGCGGTTGAAGCTCATGACGGTGGAGTTCGTTCCAGCGCCTTCGGATCTTCACGGAGGTGCTTCCGTTCATTGGGTTTTATATTCTTCGCGTAATAACGTCTTCTTTACGTCACGTGTTCTTCTTTATCTGGTGAATACGTCGTTTAAATTTGGCCGTTTGTGAACGTCATTGTAATCGATGACGGCGATGACGGTTCATCATGGCTTTGGGTTTGAACGTGTGAGACTGAGGACGAGCGGAACCGGTTTTTTTTTTAACGCTTTCCTCGACCGACGGGTTGGTTCGCTGCAGTAATTATCTTGTACGATGACAAAGCGTGCTCGGTTTGAGGAATGGAGAGAGCAGTGTTTGCGGAAGGCCGACCTGAGCCGCAAGGGGGCCGTGGACGAGCGTCTCGTGCCCGTGTTGCAGGAACTCGATGGCAACAACAACTTCTTCTGCACGAGCTCTTGTTCGGGACGCACACTCTTGATTGAATCGGTGGGTTCGATGCTCGTTCTTTCCCCCCTTCCCTCGTTTCGTCGACTTCCAAATCGAATGGTCATTTTGTTCGTGTGTTGCTCGATGAAACTCACTCGTGGGATGAAGGTTTGTGGGATGGCACCTTGCTCGTTATTGATCTCTGTTGTCTGGGTTACTTCCCCCTCAGATGGTGGCATGGGGACCTCCGAATGACCATTCTGAAGTGAGGAATTTGGTGCATCAAGTAGGGGGCGATGTTTGAAGTACCCCCCCCCCTCAAAAGTCGGTTTAAATTACATTTTTGAGTACATCGATCAAACTGGTGCCAAAAGTTTCATTAACCTCCGCCATCGAAGATCGGAGGTTACTGTTTTCACCCCTTTCTGTTTGTTTTTATCTTGCCAAAACGAAGTTTTTGCAAGATATGTTAGTCAGCTTGTATGTTTTTTTTGTTTGTTTGTTTGTTTGTTTGTTTGTTTGTCTGTAATCACGTATAAAAAAATTCTGCAGAGCACAGTTATCATCGGAAATTTTTGTAACTTCGTATATCAGAGGCCTATAGAGGTCCCTTTCAGCGCATAAAATTTTGAAGGTCAAAGGTCACTTTGGCGCAAATCGGGGGAGTCGACGAAACCCTTATTTTTTGAGTAATTCTGATCGGATCGTCTTCAAACTTCATGGGAATATAGTTCATGGTCTGGCGCTCAGCTGATTAATTTTTGGTGGCGATTGGCCTTGACCTTCATGGTTAGCGCCTCAGGTCAAACATATTTGACCCCAAGGTCAAATTTTCAAGTTTTAGGAACCATATCTTGTAGTACCTCAAATTGAACACCTCGATGAGTGCTTTCTAGATATGTCAAGCTTGAGACATTATGACGTCATTTGGTGACGTTATGAGGCAAAAGCATATTTTTCATGGTTACTCTGTAGAACGATTCTCATCGGAATCTCTTGTAGGCAGATATTCCTCAAGGAGTCGCTCCTGGTGGATAGCAGCTCTGTTCACCTCAGTGTGACCTTAAAGAAGTCACACGTGGTCACCTTTTGGCAAGATACGGGCCACCCTGCGGGTGACATTGGTTTATTTTTTTTGTTTGTTTGTGAACAGTATTACGGAAAAACTCCTCAACGGATTTCGATGAAACTTGGTGGGGGGATTAGGTATGGTCCAAGGATCATGTCATTAGATTTTGGACTTGGTCCAAAATCCAATATGGCCGCTATGGCGGCCATTTTGAAAAAATATTTGAATTTTTTTTGTTTTTGCATTTCTACATGTTGTAAGTGATTTGCAACCCCCCCCACCCCCCAAAAAAAATTGTTTGAGAAAAATAAAAAAAATTGCAACTTTTTTTTCAACAAAATTTCGATTTTTTTTTTTTTTTTTTTTTTTTTTTTTTTGCATTTCTCCATGTTATAAGTGATTTCCAACAAAAAAAAACATGCCAAAATTATAATTGCGGCTGATTTTGGAACTTCAGGTGGATATACCCACGTAAAATCAATTTCTGTCTCAAGGAATCTAGTTATGACGAATGAATTGAGTATGTAAAAGGGAAAGTTGCAAACTATAACTCTGTGAGCACTGTTGACGTCAAATTGAATGAATAGGATATCAGGTTCACTTGAGTGACCGAGCAGTATTGGCGGCGGAGGTTTTGCACTCTGCCGAGTGCTCCCCCTCTAGTCTTGGTACTGTGATTACAGATGTGCTATTCTTAAGTGAGGAATTTGGTGCAAAACCCATTTAAAAAGCCACAATGTATGGAACTAAGATAGTGCAAACACCAGCCTGAATGAGTGTTTGACACCAGCTATGTTTAACGTACAAGAAGTCCATGAAGACATACGGACCAAAGGGAAATGGGGGAAAAAAACCTTCCAGCCAATTTGAGGGGCATGGATGCAAGTGACGACCACCTTGCGAAGATGAGCTCAATACTCACATTAAGCGTGCTTCCTTTGTTGCCAACATGTGAGAAAGAACAGATCAAAATCATTTCGAGCAGAATCCCACTGAAGAAAATGGCTGGCAGTGAGTCGATGACCATTACAAACCTGTTTGGTTCAAAGGGGAGCAACTTCCCGAAAGCTGAAACCATAATTATACCAATACTAATAAATACGAGTGAACTCATGATTATAGACATATTCACAGTATAGGAATAGAACTTTTGTCTAACAATACGCATGTGACAGTGACTCATCAGCAGTTTTGATGTTTTGTCTTGTAAGTTTTAGCGATAGATTGATATAATTTTAAAATTTAGCATGATATGGATTATGGATATCAAAAGGTAGTCATAGTTGACACATGACAAAAGTTTGGCTTCCAAAGAGCATAACCACTTGAACATAGGCATGTTAGTGTCCTGTTGCAACATATAATTAAATACAGTCATGCACCACTTAACGACGGGGTTTAGTTCTGAGAAACGCGTCATTAAGCTACGTCGTCGTTGTGCGAACATCATTTTTTTTTTTTCGTTTTCGAATATCGTACTCACACAAACCTAGACACCTAGGCTATATAGTGTAGCCTATTGGTCCTCGGATACAAACCTGTACAGCATGTTACTGTCGGCAATTGTAACACACATCCAAGAGAGACGGAAGACACGTTTGTTTTACCTTTGTGCAGTTCATGACGGCCATCGGTGTTGTTAGCAGCAGCTTACAATCTCCTCTCGCATTGATTATAGAAAAGTGAATAATTAGCATTTGAATTTTATAAATACCTAATCATTGCATCGATGTTATAATTTAGAAATGAAGAAACGAGCACCTGTCAATTGTGATATATATTTTTATATATATATATATATATATATATATATATATATATATATATATATATATATATATATATATATATATATTTTTTTTTTTATTTTTTCGAAACGGTGCGATTGTTTTAACAACATGAAAAGCTTCACCAAAAATAAATTTGTGTTTTAATTTCGACTGTAACAACGATTTATTCGCGGAATTCTTCAATTCAAAGGTAATTTACTTGCTCGAAGGTAAACGTGGAAACATTGGTTCAGTTTGAAAGCCGATTTCCTTGAATCCCGATTTAGCACGACTCTGCTTTTTTCGCGATGACATTTTATGGACCTCAACGATCGCATTGTAACAGGGCCACACTGTCGTTGTTTATTATCATTATGAAGTATTATGTACTGTACAAGGTACATAATTGTATGTGCTATTTTTATACGACTGGCAGCGCTATGTCGGCGACATCACTCGGCGATAGGAATTTTTCAGCCACATTTTTTTTTTCATTTTTTTTTTTTTCAGAGCTGGCAGATCCGTCGTATATGCGATCCGTTGTTGCCCGGAACGTCGTTAAGCGGCGCATGACTGCAAATGTTTTACCACAACAGCTACTTATTGGATGCCCTCTTGCCAAAAAAGCATGAAACAGACTAGAAAAACTGTTTAATTTTCCATGATTCATAATGCTTGTTCCATATGCACTGAATGTGTTGGGAAAATGCCAGGTCGAATTACTTTTACTGATCACTGATGCTCCTTTTATGTACTGATGTCAGATCCACACGTCACACTTGATTTTATCATCGAAATATACGTAGTTGATAGAAAAGTTAAATTGATAGTTTTTTTTTTGTTGTTGTTCTATTCTATCAATTCAAATTTTAAGGCGTTCTTATTGTTTTAAATCTTTCATGTCTTAAAAGTATACATGTTCTTATCATGTTACCAGACAACATAAATACGATTTCAACCATGATTTACCATAATTTTCTTTAAATTCAGAATGTAATGCAAAATTTGATATCTGATGGAATCTTACACATTTTACTGGTTTAAATTACAAGGAACAATATAAATATTCGATATGAAATGATCTTTGCTTCACCATGACCTGCTCTCTATTGATCTTGATTTCCTGGAAACAGGTATTTGCCTGTGACCCTTTCTTAAATGGGTTTTGCATCAAAGGGGTCACTTAAAAACTACTGGTCCTTCATCAGTAAGGTCAAAATAATATTTCCACAAAGTTTCATTGATGTACTTGAGATGTGTTTTAAATGTGCTAAAAAAATAGAGCCCTCTTTTGGCCGTTCTCAATACGTTTTGCACCAAATTCGTCACTTAAGAATAACAAATCTGTAATCACAGTGCCAAGATGAAACTTTTGGCACCAGTTTGATCGATGTACTCAAAAATGTAATTTAAACTGACTTTTGGGGATATGACATTTTTGTTACATTTTTGAGTACATCGATTACATTTGATATTACATTTTTGAGTACATCGATTAAACATCAAGCAGCGCCCCCAAACTTAATGCACCAATTGGAAAACTTAATGGTCATTCGGAGGTCCCCATCCCACCATCTGATGAGTTTAGCTCTCAAACCTTTTGTACTCGAGATGTAATACAAATCTCTGTTAGCTCCCAGATTACTACCAACGTGGTGGAGTCCTTCGGATTGGGCCATAAGGCTGTCTTTTACATCTGCATTACACTATGAATCAGGACACTCGGAAGAGCACATACCTCCGCCATGTAATGCCTGATCCACGAGAACATATCGGGCCCAATTCATTTTTTAAATATCATGCTATGTATCGTTTTGTCCCTATCTCTCAATGGTGAAGAATCACTTTATGAATTAAATAATTCTCGTATCCAGATCCGGATTCAGATCTTCACCAAAATTAAATCAATTCGTCCTTGCGACACACCCAACCTGTCCACCCAGTTTAATCCAGATCCGTTCATAATTTTTTGAGATATCATGCTATATGTAATTTTTTACCCCATCTCTCAATGGTGAAGAATCGCTTCAAGAAATTCTAGTAGTCGGATCAGGATCTTCACCAAAATCTAATCAGTTCATCCTTGTCACACACCCAATCTGTCCAAATTTCATCCAGATCCGTCCACAACTTTTTGAGATATTCTGCACACAAACAGACAAACAAACAAGCCGGTAGGCAGATATGGGTAGTCGACTACCCAATAGACCCTGACGCGATGGGGCCCGTTCGATGGGGAATGACCTGAGGATTAAGCACAAGAAAATTCATGATTCTAGCTTCAAGGGTTAATGCTGCAGATTGTTTTTTCGTTAAAATACCCCCACATTTAGAGGTTTTCAGCCGTTGCTAGGCAACGGAGGGGTCCATAGCAACGCTTCTTTCTCAAACATAACTACCACATACCATGAACCTACCATACCAGTTTCATGGATATCTGACTCATAGTCTCTGAGATATAACGAACTTCGTTTTTTATTGTTTTCGACCAGGGTTCATTCAAAGTCTATCTTCTCCGACAGTTTTCATAGGATCCGGCTGGAAATTTTTGACAATATGGCTGAATGTGCTGCCCACAGTCGCTCATGGCCCGATTTTTGATTTTCGAAAAAATTAATTTTTTATGATTTTTTCAAAAATTTCAAAGTCCCGTTGCTAGGCAACGGTGGTGTCCATAGCAACGGTTCTTATTTGCACACAACTAGGTCATGTATGAACCTACCAACCAAGTTTCATCGAAATCGCCATTGTATTAACGGAGCACTGGACCGAATAGACAGACAGACAAACATATTGACGGAAATACTGACAATAAGGGTAGAAAATTTTCAATTAAATCTCAATAGATTGACTACCCAACAAATAGACAGAAAGGGGTGAAAACATAACCTCCTTCACTTTCGGTGGTGGAGGTAACTAGATGCCCACTCGGTAGAGTGCATACCTCCACCATGTTTAACAGTTTACATTTTGTATCCCGCTGACGGGTCAGATCTGGATCTGGACCTTCACCAAAATCGAATCTGCTTGTTCTGTCCTTCCATCAGGACCACACTTTGTACAAAGCGTCGGTGCTGCCGAAGCAGTCTCCTGGGCTATTGGGCACAATCCTGGACGGGTCGCCACTCCGATGCAGGATACTCGAATGGCTCAATCATCCTAGCAAGCGGGGACTCATTTTGCCGACCTTGGAAGGATGACAGGCTGTCAACACCACCTGGTATTAATTAAAAGGCTGAGTGGGATTTGAACTCTGGACACTAGGATCCCAAGCCCACCACCCGAACCATGAAGCCAACACCAGGCATAATTGTCTTGTTCTTGTCACCTAACCAACCCGTTCTCCATGTTTCATCTGAATCCGTCCATAATATTTCTTTTTTTTAATGTTGAAGGCTCCAGTCATGGACTAAATATAACTCATCGAGGCCGGACCTTAAATAAAGAAAAATAAAAGAGAGGATGTAAAGTGAGGAGTGAAAATGAGTGAGTAAGAAAAGTGTGTGATGTTTGTTTGTAAGAATGAGATATGAGAGCTAGCCCGGTAGTTATAGTTTGAGTGAGACAGAAAGAAAGACCAGCAATCCTGGCACAGGGAGTGTAAGATGGTTCCAGGCACCACTTTAACGCTTCTAAGTCAGAATGGTAGTACTACCCTTCGTGGTTGCTGTCTACAACCTACTACCTAAAAAAAAAAAACGGTCTAACGGGATGGGTGTTTTTTTGGAGACACCATCTCCTTACTAGATGGCCTTTGGCTCCCGAAAGGAGCTCATCCGCCCTTTAGCAGGTATTGTTTTTAGTCCTGCAGCATGTCACAGTAACCCTCCCTACTGGCGAGCCAGTGAGGGTAGTCAGTTTCGTCGCCAACTACCCGACCATGCAGCAGGAAGCACTGGGTTACATGTTACAGGCAGTCAAGAAACCTGACTGACCTGACTGAAATGATTTGAGATATCGTGCTCACAGACAGACAGACAGACTGACAGACGGGTGAAAACGTAACCTCTATCCATTGCATATTGCACAGGTAACAATACATATATCAGGGTATCTCTCAAAAAAGATCAAGGAGTTCTGTGCTAACAATCATATCATGACCAAATTACAACTTGTAGATAGTAAAGGGATCTAGATGTTTTCTTCTTTTTTTTGTATATACAGTCAAAGCTCATGGAAGAGCTAAAACACGGGGATTAGGACGCAACATCCTAAGAGATTAGGAGGCAACATAAAACAAAGGAAACAGCAGGAGAAGATTGAAATGCAGTATTTCTGGATTTGGGGAGTTTCACTCGGAGGGGGTTGCTAGTGGACCACCTGCAGGATGCATGTGGTCCACCAGCAACCCCCTCTGGGGACAGAGCACGCAGAGGGCAGAGGGTCCAAGACCAGAAAGGAGGTGGAAGACAACAGAGACCACCGACCTGCCAGTGATGGAAAAGTAATAGGCCCATCGACTTGGCTTCATTGCAAGAGATTCCAATGATCTTGAGGACTTTGGTCTCCATGGCGTCGAGCTGAGCAAAGTGTTGAGCAGGGGTGCCAGCCCAGATGGCAGAGCAGTACTCCATCAATCTGCGGATGAAAAACTTGTTTGTGGATCGGATGCTCAGAATATGGAAAATGGTGTTGGTATCTTAGAAAATAATTTAAAATCATAATTCAGTCCATAAAATAAAGGTAGTTCGTGTGGTGTGAATCTTTAACATTCACCAGATAACATTGGCTTCACAGGAAGGGTGTTGCATCACAAAGTGCACCGTCCCTGGAGTGAATGTTTGGCAGGGTTCCCTTCTGCTAACATTAGTTATTGGATGTATTAGATCCCAGGGTATCTTTCACGATGACCGGCAAGTTATCGCCGGCACCCTCAAAATATACCAAATTCCTGCCACTACCTTCGAACTTCAGGCCTGGCCAGTCGGTTCGTGAAAGATTCGGGCCCGTTAAAGTGGTGGTTGTAGCAGGAGTAGAAGAAAAACTATAAAGCACATGCTTGATATGCCAAATGCCCCCTTTCCATGTCTACTGCTTCCTTGGAAGTCACATTAGTATTCAATGATGTAGTTTTTTTTTTTTTTATTACTTATCAAATGTGCATTGGATTGCGCACATGTTTTCGGAAGTGGATCAGCGGTAGCCAAACTTCATGACCTTAAGAGGTGCACAGCAATCATATCCTCACCGAGTGCGCAAGACACACCGCTTTGTACCTGCATTCTGTCATGCCACCATTCACCAGGGGTACACCACCATTGCAGGTTTGTTCTTTAAATGTAACCAAGTCCAACATTTGTCCTTTTACATTTTTATCAGCAGAAATTTAGTGAAGAATCGTTGCTCGTTGTGGTTTCATCTCTGTGGACTCTTGTGCTGAGCTGAATTTGTTCCAGATCTGTTCTAGATCTCAGCATTTATCCGGCAAATGCATGTCTCTGTCGTGTGCCGTTTCAATGGAATCTGTCTTATGAATCATTGAAGCTTCTTTGTCTGGATCCCAAATTTCCGTTCCGATGTCGTGTTTGGGTTTCAAGAGTGATGGCCGTCGATATTTGACGCAAGCAATATTACATGTCCAAACTAGAATGGCACTCGGTAGAGCGCATTCCTCCGCCAGGCTGAACAGTTTGTTTTGTATACCACTGGTAGACCAGATCCACATCCGCACCTGAACCAAGATCAAATGCTTGTTCTTGTCACCTACCCAACTGATCCACCAAGTTTTGTAATAGCCCGTCCATAACTATTTGAAATGTCGTAAGATAATATCGTTTTTGGTCCCATTTCTCAATGGTGAAGAATCACTTAAAAAAAAAAATAATTTTGAATCTTGTATCTGGATCTGGATATGGATCTTCACCAAAATCAAATCAATTCATCTTTGTCACCCACCCAACCTGCCCACCAAGTTTCATCTGAATTGATCCATGCATTTTAAAGATTTCCTGCTCGCAGTCAAAAAGCATGGTGTTACCACATTTGAAAGGGAAGAGCGATGGATGAATAGTCAATACGAATGGTCGGAAAGAAGAAAAAGAATAATAAACACCAGTTGAATACAGAGAAAATGAAATAAAATCAATTAAAAACCTTTGTGGTTATTTTCACTCCTTTCATGACTTTTTGTTTCTGTTTATTATTTCCATATTCTGTTCTTTAAGTTCAATAGAGAGCTGAACTTGAACTGCCCCCTTAGCTACTTGCCAGTTGCGGTTTAGCCTCCGCTGATAATCACACGGCTTGTCATAACTTGCCTGCCCTACTCGTATACCTGGTGTCTTATTATTGTTAACTTTAATAAAATCGACTGAAAGCTCGACTGTATAGCCACTGGAAAACCAAGAAAAATTAATTTATGATGGCATTATTCTGCAGACTCACAGCTCAGGATTGTAACATTCAGCCTGTGAAATAGATTCAGGTAGAGATGGAGGAGCTGTTCAAATTTGTCTTTGATTTTATTTAATTGTTTTGTTGTTGTTTTTTTTCCAAAGGAACACACACATTCATTTCATGTATAATGTATTGCAGGAAAGTGCAGCAGGAGTGCAGAAACAAGGTTGCACCTGGTTGCTTGTTTCTCACGGCCTTGTCTTGACAAAGGATTTGGTACGTGTTCATGGCTATAGTTTTTGATGAACATTGTGTGGGGGGGGGGGTTTTCCTATTGTTTATTTACTGGAGAATCTAAATTGGAGGCACATGACAAAATAAGGATATTTATTTATTTGTTGCTGATGGTTTGGGTTTTATCTTCACGAAATGACATTTTTGGAGGATCATCTAACATGGCAGCTCTTTTGAGCAGTGATGAATTGGTTCCAGATACTTGTGCTTGACTCAGCTTTGCATGTTTTGCGATTAGGAAAAAGCCCTGGACTCTGTCAGCAGAGACGTCACTCTTAAATTTGAGGCATTTGTGCTCCACGTTCAATGCTGGCGCCTGGATGATGCAAAGCTCCTGGTAAGCCAGTACAAGTTTTGAATTGACTGATTGTGTTAGATTTGCCTGTCATTATTCCCATCTTCTGACATACCCAAAATGTCAATCAAATCAATGGCCACCTGTCTGATGCACGGGGGGGGGGGGGGGGGGTGTGGGCGTTTTTATGACGAGCAACATAATTGTCAGAAACAATGAAATTATGCTCTTTGGGGGGGGGGGGAGTTGTACAAAGTGGATGACTTGTATTCTCGAGGGGTCACCGAGATCTGTATTCCATCCCTAAAGCTGAACATGGGATTTGAAGTGAAGGGAGTTGCGGTTGGGACGACGTACAGAAGACGATGTGGTTTTCCAAGCTGTTTATTGTGATGCTAGCATTGAACCGTGGCTTCGCTGACAGTCGTTGAACAACATAGCTTATATTTATTACAGTAGACCTACATTAATCGTTTTTTTCCCAGTCAATATTTGCAAAAAAGAAAAATTCACAGAAATATTGTTTTCTGCAAACAACCCAACTTAAATTTTAGCAATACACACAATTATGCACCAAAAAAACAATGTTATTAATTAGTTTTGTATGTGCCCAGGGATCAGATATTACCCCCCCCTCCCCCAAGTTGTAAAATTACATCCTTATTCAGTCCTGAATAATAGATCACCATAAAGGCCTCAAAAGGGCTGCCGAGTGCTAAATGTAATGCAGTAATGACGTCCCAGATGTAATGCCATCTTACTAAATCGGTCATCCCGATGCCTAGCGTCTGCCATTCAGCCCGTCGCCTAAGGACATCAGACAGTAAGATCGAGTCAGATATATGGGTTATGTTGTTCAGTTGCCTTCAGCAAAGCGACGGGAATGGTTGAGTGGTGGAAGTGTACATCCGTAGAGTATGATGAGTACGTCCGTGGAGGCCGAGCTGAGCACCAGACGTACTGCCTTAATGGTGTCCCATTGAAAAGAGCATGACGAGGACGAGGACCGAGAAATCTGGCTACTTTAATACATAGATGAACAACGTTTTGGCAATCTGCGTAAAAATAGGTGTGCCTCCAATTGTCTTCTTCAGGATTATTCAAGCAGAAGGCCCAACAGATGTTTAAGTCCGACCAACAGAAGGAGTGGGTAGTAACAGAAATTGTCATTCAATATCGTCAATCGCTAAGTACAAACGTGGTCTATATGCTTCAGGAAGCACACTGATAGTGGGGCAGCTGGGCAACAAGCACGGGAACAAACAGGGAAGGGGCGGAAACGCGGCAACATTCCCGAATGAGGCCCAACAGAGCATGCAGCCTCGACATGGACAGACGAACCCAATGCAAAAATGCATGTGAAAGCACGTGAAGAGACACGAAAATGCATTACATCAAACCCAGAACCAGAATCTTCTGACGCTAATGTTCAAATGCAAACTACACTCAACTCCCATGAGGCCAAATGCTTGATTAACTGCACTTTGATAAACAAGCTATGTCCATTGGTGATTAATCCAACAAACTGCCTGACAAGGATGGTTTTTACCCCATCCTCTGCCATGTTTATTTTATACAAGGTTTTGCTGTAAGGTACTTAGTTTTGTCACATTCAGTGCTCTTTTTCTTCTATCCCATTTTGTTACATTTGAAGCCTTTGGGAATGTCGCGAGTCATGGCATTTTGTGCCATCGGCCACATAACGGATGAAAGGAGCCGATGCGAGTTCTGTCAAGCCGATGAGACTGGGTTTTGTTTTTAAAAGTTGACAACTCTGCCACTGAAGGTGGATGAATACGTTTTCACCCCTGTCTGTCTGTCTGTCTGTCTGTCTGTCTGTCTGTCTGGGTGTTTGGCTGTGAGCAAGATATCTAAAAGTTGGGGACGAATTCGGACGGAATTTGATGGACCAGTTGGGTCTAAGACCAGGATGAATTGATGAGATTTTGATGAGGATCCGGATCCAGATACTATAATTTTTGAGTTATTCTTCACCATTGAGAGATCGGACCAAAAACAATATATAGTATGATGTTTCAAAAAGTTGTGGAAGAGTTTTGACAAAACTAGGTGGATGAGTTTGTTAAGTGACAAGAATAAGCCGATTCGAGTTTGGTTCAGGTCCAGATCCAGATCCAGCCTATCAGTGGATACAAAACTTAAACTGTTCAGCCTAACAGAGGTATGCACTCGACTGACGTTCTAGTTTACTTTCTTTTAGAGCAATTAGTTCCTCTCGGTGAAGGAGGTTATGTTTTCACCCCTTTCTGTTTGTCTGTTTGAGATATCCTGTGCAGAGACAAAAAGTTGTTGACGAATCCGGATGAAATTTCGTAGACAGGTTCGATGTGTGACAAGGACGAACTGATTAGATTTTATTGAAGATCCGGATCTGCATCCGACTACTGGAATTTTTTTAAGTGACTCTTCACCATTGAGAGATGGAGCCAAAAACAATATATAGCGGTATATCTCAAAAAGTTGTTTACGGATTCGGATGAAACTTGGTGGACAGGTTAGGTGTGTGACAAGGAAGAATTGATTAGATTTTGGTGAAGATCCAGATTCGACAATTTTTAAAGTGATTCTTCACCATTGAGAGATAGAGCCAAAAATGATACATCACTGTATGACATGATATTTCAAAAATGTATTGGACCCGATATGTTCTCGTGGATCAGGCATTACGTGGCGGGGTTACGTGCTCTACCGAGTGCCCTTCTAGTTCACACTGCATCCACACGACAGTATAGATTGGTTCCCTCTGGGGCGGTATTGAAGGAAGAGAAAACAACAGCACGAGTCAGCACTTCCATTAAGTGCGTTTTAGTTACCTCCGCCATCGAAGATGAACAGAGGTGATGTTTTCATCCCTGTCTGTTTATGTTTGTTTTTGTTTGTTTGTCTGTTTCTCTGAACATGATATCTCAAAAAGTTGTGGACAGATTCGGACGAAATTTGGTGGACAGGTTGTGTGTATAAGATACAGACAGAATCATTTGATTTTGGTGAAGATCCCGATCAGGATCCGGATACTATAATTTATTAAGTGATTTTTCACTATTGTGTTGGGCGAAAAACGATACATAACATTATATCTCAAAAAGTTATGACCGGATTAGGATGAAACTTGGTGCACAGGTTGGGTATGTGATAAAGATGAATCAATTCAATTTTGGTGAAGATCCAAATCCCGATACGAGAATTCTGAAAATGTTCAAGTGTTTTTTCACCATTGAGAGATGGGGCCAAAGACGATATATAGCATGGTACTTCAAAAAGTTGTTGACGACTTGTGACAAAACTAGATGGATGGGTGGTTGGGTGACAAGAACAAGCTGATTACATTTTGGTTCAGGTCCCGATCCAGATGCAGCCTGTCGGTGGGATACAAAACATAAACTGTTCAGCCTGACAGAGGTATGCACTCTCCTGAGTGCTGTTCTAATTTGCGAATGCTTTTGTGCCAACATATTGCAATCTCCGTCACCATGTTGTAAATGCATTGTGTTGCCATTTATATCAATAGCAACACATTGGAACTTGATATCATCAGCCAGAAGAGCTGCCAGAGTGGATGGCCCATTGTAGCCCTGTCCTGAAGCACCCCAGTTTCCTCTGTGTGTTTGCACGTTCTACGTTTGTTTTGAAAATCTGTTTATGCATGCTGTCTGGATGAATGTAATCACTGCTGCTTTTGAGATGAATTACCATTCGTAATAAAATGTTTGCCACAATATATATTTTGTTATTATCTCTGCACTTTATCACATGTTCGTTTTATCGGCCATTGCCATATGTGTCCCCTTGTTTGCCAGGTCTTCTTGGCCAGGTCTTCACAGTTTCTACTTTGGGCATTGATGATTAAAAAAAAAAATTTTTTTTCCCCTTGTGGATAATCACACTGCTCTGTAATAATGTCTGCCATCAGCATCTTGAATGCAGTTACTGACCAATACATCGACAAATGTTCATAATTGTGCTCATTTGTTTGCCAATTTGCGCATTTGCAAGCGATTGTAAATGACCACAACTGTGCTATTTATTGATTGATGGTAATTTATTTTCATCTTTGTCCTTTGCCATTAGCACACAGTTGCTGTACAGTCTGGTTTCAGAAACTCAGGAATTGCAATGGGGAAGAAAGGAAAGGTGATCGTGGTAAGTTTTATCATTTCATTTGAATAACGATAGCAAATATGGTCCAATTTGTTTTCCTGTATTTGATTTCAAAAAATTTCTCACGTCATTGTAGTATCATTGGAGTTATCTTGGTTTGCCATATTTTTGAAACTTTTAAAAAGCCATGCCAAGTCAAAATATGCACACATTCTCACACATTAATATGATAGAGCATTTAACAATGCAGAGCCTATATACCAGGGTATACAGATTAACAATGCAGAGCCTATATACCAGGGTATACAGATTGCGGTAGATCTGAGAACCTGTGCTGACTCTCACTCACTACTAATGAATGGACTATCCCTGAGGATGGTGATTATATAAATATAATTTGTTGAGGGGACCCCCTTTGAAATTTTGCATATTAAAATTCAGATTAAGTTAAAGATACTTTTTGTAATTTGAACAGCATTTTATTTAAAATACAAAATGTATCGCTCTATCATTTCTGTGCAAAGCTATGTTTCTGTGATGTAATTTTTGAATGTATGATATAGCTTGTTGGACTGTATATTGGTTCTCACTTACATAATGTACATTTGAGGTTAAAAATAAAATAAAATCAACTTGTGGATAATTTAGACATACAAATTCTAGGTTAACACAATTAGATCAGCATTTTATTTTTTTTTCCACTGGAGGCTGGTCCACGAAGACCAAAACCTCATTGGTCCGCATTGGTCCTATTTTCACTGGTCTGCATAGGTGAAAGATTTTCACGAAACAAGCCATCAAAATCCAACAGATTCATTATGAAAGCAATAAATGATGTTTTGATAAACAAAATATTTATTATTTGTTAACTCGCAATAATGAAAAAAAATTATTTCCTTTGTTGCTTCACCAAAATATAACTGAAATTCCAAAAGGACCATCTGGCAAACCCTCCAATCCACTTGCTTAACAATCCTTTTGAGGAAGTGTGTTAATTTCCCAAGCAGCCGTTCCTTAGCAACAATTTCATATGCAGTGCTTGCTTGAGTGCTTGAGCCACTTGGCGAGCTCTTTGCAAGAAACTTGTTAACTGAACACACCCTAACACTTGCCATCTCTGAGCTGCTTCAGCTGTTTCACAGTGACACAGCAGACGAGGACTTTTGTAGGCTTTACAGAAGATGCCTTATCAGTACCTTAAATAACTTTGGTTTTAGATATGTATACATGTGTTGGAAAAATGTGTGAAAGAACCATAATTAAAGATATTACAATTAAACTTGCAAAAAAAAAAACAACCGCCTCTTTTTATAACTCTCTTGATGATTTAACTTGACCCCTTGTGGTTATGTCACATGCCGTATGGTGAAATACCATATAACCCGTGCACGAGTGTACACCGGTAGTTGGAAATTTTGGAACTAACTTAACATAACGTCATAATAGCCCGCGTGTTGTTTACATGAAAATACGGTTCTGTTCTGTTTTTGCGTATGGCAGCTTGGCTGCCAGGTAGCTGTCATTTCTTCAAAGCACAGCTGTGCCGCTGATGCTGTGCCTCTCTACCAGTGCACTGGTACTCATTTCTCTGACCTCGAAAGGATGACAGGCTGAGTCAACCTCACCTGGTGTTGATTCAACAGCCAGCAGGGCTCAAACTCAGGATCCTAAGCCAGCCACCCGAATCACTAATCCATCCCCAGGCTTGAAAATATGGTATATTGTCGAAAGAATATCAGGCATTCCAACTTATCTGTGTATATATTCAGCATTTGGGTGCACTACATTCAAATCCCACAAAAGCATTTTAGCATAGATTTTGTTTGGATGTGGATTGCTTTTGATGGCAGTAACGAAGGAGTGTGATCGGACTTGCTGCTTCTTGCTTCAAGAAGGCTTTTACTGCTCCCATTAATAAGTCTTTTTTTAAAAACACGTTTGATTACTTTTACTCGAAGCACCCACTCCCTATGGGAACTGTCGAGGGGGTCATGTTATTATATTTATGCCTATATTACTCCAAGGGGTCCCAGGATTACACACCCAAAAAATGGTTGCGATCGGTTCAGCCGTTTTTGCGGTACCTGGGAACAGACAGACGGTAAATTATCGTAAGATTACCCTCACTGAAGGATTCTGAGGGGGTATTATATTGTATTTCGGTCCATTTGTTTTTGTCTGTCTGTTTGTCCACACAGAGCTTTCGTGTTTTTCTCTGCAACCGCTTGTCGGATTGAGACGATTTTTTCACCATTGGTGCGACTACTCATGCACAATGTTTCAATGATAATTATGACGTCATAGGTCACGTGGTGTGGCAGTCATATTGGGAAAACGTTAACATTTTTGCACCTCTGTATCTCTGAAACCGCATCAAGGAAAAAATTGAAACTTGGCACACAGTAAGCACTCCTCATGGGGAATGTGTGATTTTTTTAATGACGTCATAGGTGCGCTCGTTATGACGACATAATTGCATATGTCGAATGCCACATCCGATCAGGATGAAAATGTTTGAGGGTCATCGAGGCATAAAATGGTCCACAGAAAAAAAAATCATGACTTAATTGGTCACGTGATTCAGAAGCCATATTGTTTAAAAAAAAAATTTAACCTTTAAAAGTCTTCTCTGAAGTGACTGAACAGATCGAGGCGAAATTTTACACATCTGACCACCTGTCCATGAGGAACAAAAGGTTCACACGCATGAAATCGTTGGTCACATGGTTTGGCAGCCATATTGGATTTACCCTAAAACCCACAAAATAAATTCTCCAGAATGGCTGGACAAATCGAGGGGACATTTCACACGTGTTCCCTAAGCCATGGATGTACAAAGTGGCACATAGCAAGCATTCCTCATCGGGAATGAGTGTGGTATTTTTATGATGCCATTGGTGCTTGTCTTCGTTGTGACCTCCTAATTGCATATGTAGAACTCTACATCCAATCAGTATAAAAAAAATTGAGGGGTCATGTCAGGATAAAATGGTCCACAAATTTATTTTTGATGACGTCATTGGCCACGTGATTTGGCAGCAATATTGTTTTTTTGTTTTTTTTTCACCTTCAAAAATTTTCTTCTCTGAAATGGTTGAAAAGATCGAGGCGAAACTTTACACTTATGACCGCCTTTCCATGAGGAACGAAAGTCACACATATGATGTCATAGGTCACATGGTTTGGCAGCCATGTTGGATTTACTTGAAAACCTATAAAATACACCACTCAAAAGAAGTCCCGACGAGGGTTTGCCATCTCTGATTGCTCTTTTTCTTTTCAGTTTTGCACATCTATGCTTGGAACGTTTTGCACATTTGCACATCCACTGTTTTGAACATCCACTGACATGATCTTGATTTTGAGCATGTCATAGAGCTCCCTTCCATGCGAAAGATGTACATAGGAGTGAGAAATTCAAGACAGATGGTTATCATTGATTCTACTACGGCTGAAAATGATAGCTTTGAATAGTCACTCCAAAGTGAGTTTCAAAGTCTGAAGTTTCAGTCACTGACTGCCTTCCTGTAGTGACCAGAATAGTGCCATGTATGCTCAGATCTAATGTTTCCCTCTCAGAGTAAGGCCTGCAATTGACCAGCAGTAGTAGAGGCTTGCAATAAACCAGGAGACTCTCTGACTAAGACATTTGACTTTCTGAAAAAAAATTTTTTTGACAAAATGTGAAAGTTGGTTGTACTCTTTCATTTTCTTCCATCAAAAAAAATAATGTAAGCAGGTTGTGATACGTCAAGCATGGGTGACACACCTTCCGTATATTACAGAAATCTGTATTTTTGTAATGACCCATGTGGAGGTTTCTGTAGTTTTGTTGTCAGAAAAATATGCCACGATTATAAGGGAATTGAAGTGCTATTCCAATCTGCTGATTAGTTTCTGAACACATTTCATCCAGATGGGGTGCAATTCTAACTAGTGCATTATGACTACGATTATGTGAATGCTCCCACTAGCAGATTACCCGCCTTATGGGCGATCTTGTTCCAAACATGAAACACGTTCTTCAGATGTATGCCTTTATTTGGGCAGTTTATAGGCAACTGACAGCTCTATATCAGGAGGAAAAAAACCCATGAAGTTACGTGTAGGAAGCAAAAACGTACCTACTGCTCATAAATCAAAACACCTCAATGCACTGCAAACTGTGGTGACAGGAATACTGCACTGTAAATGGTGGAGACTTGTAATACCCTCCCCCACCTAGAGGTGGTACGACATGATACACATTTACATAGAGAATTTGCATCTCCTCCCCCTCCCCCCTCCCCCAAGACCAACGGAAAAGGTAAAAACACCCATATACACTAATTGGGGTCATGCTGATCCCATATAGCAAGTCTGAATATAATTAGCCCACAACTGTAGGAAGGCTTGCGTGACAAACACAACACACTGGTAAGGATAAGGGAAGAAAGGGGCAAGTGATTGTGAATTTAACGTTCTATCTTTATTTACTTTTAACACTGTTCCAAACAAACAGCGACAGGAACAACACAGCCATGATAGGCCGAATGGCCTTCTCATGCGCCATTGTTCCCTGTGTATCTTTGTGTAACGTTGTTAAAAATGAGAAGAAATGGGGGAGGAGAGGACAGATAGTTGGGTGTTGAGGGTTGTCATGGCAATTCTTGACCACGTTGAAACCGAAAGAACTTTTATTCAGGAACTAAATAAAAGACAAGCATGTGCACATCACATGGAAGATAGCCTGGAGCGAATCTCAAGAAGTCCTAATTTTACATGAATTGCATCGAGTACATATGTGATCTTACCAAGGCGTGATTAATACAACAAAGAGATGCCTTTTGAGAAAGCACAGATGAGTCTTGTAAAATTAATACCACAAACACGGCATGATAAACGATCCCTTATTGGGCTTTGCACTCTAGATGGTCAGGATTTATGGAAGTAGCCAGGCAGTTTGTGGGCCAATAGATAAGATTGCAAGGTTTTGATTCCCTGGAGGAATGTGTCCACTGTGAGCAAACCTCCCTTCCAGCTTTTCCCACAATATATTTATCAAATTCTTTCTAACACATTAACTAAGACGAATAATCATTTTACCTCATGATAAATTCAATTACTAATTCATTTTACCACAGGGTGCATGGAGTTGGAAGAGGGAGATTGAGACATTGGGAAGGGTTGTGGGATTGAGGACTTGGGGTTGGAAGGGAGGTTGAGTACTTGGGGTTTGGAAGGGAGGTTGAGTACTTGGGGTTTGGGGCAGTTGAGGACTTGAAGAAGAAAGGGGAAGCAGAGCACAGAGTTTTGGTGTGATGGTCGGGGGAGGGGGGCGGAGAGAGGACAGAGTTGGGAGGGGGGCGGAGAGAGGACAGAGTTGGGAGGGGGCGGAGAGAGGACAGAGTTGGGAGGGGGCGGAGAGAGGACAGAGTTGGGAGGGGCGGAGAGAGGACAGAGTTGGGAGGGGGCGGAGAGAGGACAGAGTTGGGAGGGGGCGGAGAGAGGACAGAGTTGGGAGGGGGGCGGAGAGAGGACAGAGTTGGGAGGGGGCGGAGAGAGGACAGAGTTGGGAGGGGGCGGAGAGAGGACAGAGTTGGGAGGGGGGCGGAGAGAGGACAGAGTTGGGAGGGGGCGGAGAGAGGACAGAGTTGGGAGGGGGCGGAGAGAGGACAGAGTTGGGAGGGGGCGGAGAGAGGACAGAGTTGGGAGGGGGCGGAGAGAGGACAGAGTTGGGAGGGGGCGGAGAGAGGACAGAGTTGGGAGGGGGCGGAGAGAGGACAGAGTTGGGAGGGGGCGGAGAGAGGACAGAGTTGGGAGGGGGGCGGAGAGAGGACAGAGTTGGGAGGGGCGGAGAGAGGACAGAGTTGGGAGGGGCGGAGAGAGGACAGAGTTGGGAGGGGGCGGAGAGAGGACAGAGTTGGGAGGGGCGGAGAGAGGACAGAGTTGGGAGGGGGCGGAGAGAGGACAGAGTTGGGAGGGGGCGGAGAGAGGACAGAGTTGGGAGGGGGCGGAGAGAGGACAGAGTTGGGAGGGGGCGGAGAGAGGACAGAGTTGGGAGGGGGGCGGAGAGAGGACAGAGTTGGGAGGGGGCGGAGAGAGGACAGAGTTGGGAGGGGGCGGAGAGAGGACAGAGTTGGGAGGGGGCGGAGAGAGGACAGAGTTGGGAGGGGCGGAGAGAGGACAGAGTTGGGAGGGGGCGGAGAGAGGACAGAGTTGGGAGGGGGCGGAGAGAGGACAGAGTTGGGAGGGGGCGGAGAGAGGACAGAGTTGGGAGGGGGCGGAGAGAGGACAGAGTTGGGAGGGGGCGGAGAGAGGACAGAGTTGGGAGGGGGCGGAGAGAGGACAGAGTTGGGAGGGGGCGGAGAGAGGACAGAGTTGGGAGGGGCGGAGAGAGGACAGAGTTGGGAGGGGGCGGAGAGAGGACAGAGTTGGGAGGGGGGCGGAGAGAGGACAGAGTTGGGAGGGGGCGGAGAGAGGACAGAGTTGGGAGGGGGCGGAGAGAGGACAGAGTTGGGAGGGGGCGGAGAGAGGACAGAGTTGGGAGGGGCGGAGAGAGGACAGAGTTGGGAGGGGGCGGAGAGAGGACAGAGTTGGGAGGGGGCGGAGAGAGGACAGAGTTGGGAGGGGGCGGAGAGAGGACAGAGTTGGGAGGGGCGGAGAGAGAGAGAGAGAGAGAGAGAGAGAGAGAGAGAGAGAGAAAAAGAGAGAGAGAGAGAGAGAGAGAGAGAGAGAGAGAGAGAGAGAGAGAGAGAGAGAGAGAGAGAGAGAGAGAGAGAGAGAGAGAGAGAGAGAGAGAGAGAGAGAACGAGAGAGAGAACGAGAGAGAGAACGAGAGAGAGAACGAGAGAGAGAACGAGAGAGAGAACGAGAGAGAGAACGAGAGAGAGAACGAGAGAGAGAACGAGAGAGAGAACGAGAGAGAGAACGAGAGAGAGAACGAGAGAGAGAGAGAGAACGAGAGAGAACGAGAACGAGAACGAGAGAACAGAGTTGGGAGGGGGTGGTTGAAGTTGGAGAGATATTACATTTGCTTGTGAAAGTCTGCAATTCTAATTTAAACTTTTTTTGAACAGGCAATTCGAAGCACTCATTGTCTTGAGGTGCCCTTATGCCGAAATGGTGAACTGTTGGTCTCCAATGAATACCTGGAGTTCCTTGCTCACACAGCTAATGAAAAAATGAAAGATAACTGGAGCAAGATAGAAAGGTATGTAAGCTGTCTGTCATTTTGTATTCCAAGTTGGGCTCTTGTGAGTTTGATTTAATTCTTCAGCAGCCATTTATTTATTTTGTTTATTACAAATTTTCATAATGTTATTCCACTGAAAATCCCAATGCCTTCAGAAAGTCTATACCCCCTTTCAAAATTTTCACCTTTTATTGCTTGTGGCCTGGAATTAAATTGCATTAAATCAGATGTTTTCCACCTTTATTTACACATCATAACCCACAACTTCCAAGTGAAAAACAAATTCGTCAAATTTTATAAAAATCATTTAAAATACAAAACGAGAATATCTTTGTTTGATAAGTGTTCACTCCCCTGAGTTAATACTTGATGGAAGCACCTTTGACAGCAATTACAGCTGTGAGTCTATTGGGATAGGTCTCTACCAACTTTGCACACCTTGATTGGGCAATATTTGCCCATTCTTCTGAACAAAACTGTTCAAACTCAGTCTCGTTTGTGTGGGGAGCTTTTGTTGATGGGCAGCAATCTTCAAGTCATGCCACAGATTTTCAATTGGATTTCGGTCAGGGCTCTGACTGGGCCACT
>NC_140965.1:61410075-61467575 GCF_056783735.1 Eptatretus burgeri
TTTCCAAATCGAGGCATGTTTGAATCGGCATAACAACTTCTAAAAGGTGCCAATAATATTGTCTGGGCCATTTTAGTATTTCTGTGTGGAATAAGCTTAGATTTGGCATTTTTCTTAAGCTTTTTTTTTTTTGTTCCACTGCAAAGCAAAGGAATACAGTACATATGTGGATGCCAAAAGATTTTTTTCATTTCAACAATTTTCTGGAAGAAATGGTGCATTATTTTAAAAAAGTGCAAGGGAGCCAATATTTTTTGCTACGACAGTACTTTGAGAAGTAACCGACACCTGGTCTTGAACACTTTCATGGGATGACTGCTTGTGGAGTTGGTAATTGCAGGAGTGAAGTGTTGTGGGTTGATGCGGTCTAATCCTTTTATGATCCGAAAAACCTGTGTCATGCCAACTTGCTGCATCTAACAGAGAGAGTACATATTCAGGTGTCTCAATCTATACTGGTATGGGAGATGACTTGTGGTAGGGAATAAACTGGTTGCACCTTCTCCAATTCTCCTTCCCTGCACCTTCTCCAATTTATTGCTGTCTGCTACATATCTGTGATACATTAACATTGGCTTCGATCTGTACTTTGTTAGTGATCCCAGTGGATATATAATTTATAAACAAGAGGAAAAGAGTTGGCCCGAGCATGGTACCTGCAGCATTCCACCGTACTTTTTCCAGTTTGACTTTGAGTTGTCTCTGACTGCACATTATACTCTGTCCAACAAAGGTTTAATCCACTTCAGCAAAGGGTCTCTGATTCCTTGGGTATACATTTTCTTCATAAGCCATTGGTGGGGCAAAGCATGTAAAGCATCAACTACCTTGGCTTCATTCAGCATTGCTGTCCAGCAGAGTTGGCGACTTGAGTCGCAAAATTTGGTGACTTGCGACTTGAATCGGATTTGACAAAATTGGCTTCAGCCTCAGATTTGGGACTTTGTGTTTGGAGACTTGCACCTTGCTTGGGACTTACATGCGTCTTAAGTTTATAATGACTTGTTGACAATGTTCGGAAAATAAACATCGAATTAAAACGGGGTTTTAAATAAATGGTCAATGATATTCAGTAGGGTGTACGTCGTTTGGTCAATGATATATACCTTGTACGTGTGTAATGTACAGCACACCAGCGCTCATGGCTGCCGGGTTGCATACCATTCTCCACGAAGGTTATAAAGGGAGTATCCACTCTCCAGACAGCACAAAGCACACCATGTCCAAGTGGCAAACACCAGTCTTTCTAACGTGGGAAAAGCAAAACTTGATTCAAACCATGTCATGAACATTCCTATCTCTCTCTCTATCGAGTGCAGCCTGTGGCTGCTGGTTGCATCATTGGTTGGGACACGGCTATGCCGCTGATGCAGTGTCCCCCTTTCCAGTACACTGGTGCTCATTTTGCCGACCTCGGAAGGATGACAGGCTGAGTCAACCTCCTGGTGTATATTAATTCAGCGGCCAACAGGGCTTGAACTCAGGACCCTAGGATCCCAAGCCGCCACCTTAACCACTAAGCCAACACCAGGCTTAACATTCATATCAAATCGGGGAAACTTGGCTCCTGATCGGTAACCCCGTGCACCTCCCAACCAACCCGATAAAAAGATTTTGTGATTATTAGTTCGCGGGCACCAGCAGTGACCACTATTTTCGTTGTGTCTGTGTATCTGTCTGCCTGTTTGTGACTCTCTCCAGAGCATAGCTCTGTGATGTTTGATGCAATCTTGATGAAGCTTGGACACAAGCTAGATATTGTTACGTTTGAGGGGGGGTATGCATTCAAAGGGTAATTAGGATGTTTAATTAGGTATGCCATGCTGTTCGAGTTTACCAGGATCTCGATGTAATAAGTAGCAATTCAGTGGTGATAAGTTGTCTAGTAAATGTCCATTTCTTTAAGGGGGAAATGATAATTGTCACGTAATTAGACAGGGAGACGGGATAGGGTAAGTGTGTCTGCGTAAACCCTTTTAGAATTCCCTGGAGGCTTGCCGTGACGTCACAGGACAGTGCTGTGGATGGCTCCGCCCCGTGATCACGATTGGCGGAAGGCGACGGCGGAGGGCCAATAAACGGCTCGATTGGAAGTGACGAGGACTCGAGGATAAAAAGGCTCTGTTCGGAGCGAAGAGGAAGAGGAAGAAGATCGGTACAGAAATACCGTTTTGGTGGAGGTTGTTGTGCTGGGAGCGTGCTGTGTTGTTGCGCTGATTCGATCCTGGTTTTCATCGTGTCTCGAGGCCCTGCTGTACTTCGTGCCTCAGCTCGGTTGGCTCTGGGGTTCTGCTGGCTCTGAGTACGGGGTCGAATGGCGGGCGGACCTGCCTCCCTCTCCTGCTCGCAACTTGGCGCCAGAACTGGTTCCCTGGCGGCTGTGAGCGGACTTGGGCTAAAAATAAAAAATGGTTGATTTAAAAAAATAAAAAAATAAAAAAAAAAACCTAAAATAGATAGGTTTTTACGGTAGGGCTTCCTCAAATGCTTCCACTAACTCAATTGTACCTATCATGGCATTGTTCAATAATGGCCACGAACCATCGTCGCCTCCCGGCTTGTTAAAATGTCATTTGATTTGGATTATTTAAACTTCATCAATAATTGTAAGTTATATCACGGCTTATCTTTTCAGAAGGAAAACATAAAAAGTGCGGTATCTTAAAAGGCAATTGAAGTTAATAAGCTATACGTGTCATTTTCTCCAGCATCCCGCCCACCTCCGTAATCCCACATTCCTTCCTTCCTCATTATACGTTTCATTTTAACGTACATAATAAATATACAAGTAAATTATTAAAATCTCCTTTTCCATTCCACATTGAATGCTTTGGTTCAATGTGTAAACCATTTAAACATCAGCTGAGGTTACTGACTGGTCTCGTACATATGTTCAAGTAGGTACATTAGATATGAGCTGTAACAAGGTTCGATTTGACGATGTTTTTCTTTGGGGTAACAAAGTTTTATGTTTGAAGATGTTCTTTTTTGAGGAGGTGTAAAGTGGGGGAGGGTCATTTGCAAGGGACCAGTCAAAGGACAGGTAGTGGTACTGAATATGAATAATAGATTATTTCCTTTGCAGCTTTAGAAATGTGCAATTGTCCTCAGTTTCCCTGAATATTTGTTTCTCAGAGATGTTTGTAAATTTTCTTTAAAATGCATAATAAAACCTTGGCTAACATGACCATTTGTATTTACTTAATTTTTTTTTTTTTTGGCTGCGTGTATCAAATTAGGTTTTTAGGAAACCTGCAGACTGCTCTACACCGTGGCAATCCAGTCACAAGAAAAAAGCAAGAAATTCAAGTGGATCATCATGATTATGTTCGCCGGAGCAGACAGAAACATCAAGTAAATGGAAAAAGCTCACGAGGGCAAGATATGGACTTAGATGAAGTTGCTCATTTGTCTGTTAGTGAGGACATAATTCAGGACCTCAATGGCTTCTGGCCAGGCCTGTGTGGTGATGAAGATTCTGTTGGCCATTCCATTTGAAATCCAAACTTTTGTTGACATTTTTCACTCATGGCTTGTATCACCATTGTGCATAATTAACCTGTCCCCCACGCAGTGGGAGACAGGGTTTTGCAATTGTGTGTGTCTGTGTCTGTGTCTGTGTCTGTCTGGTTGTATGTCTGTCCAGGCCATAACTTTTTTACCATTTGAACATTTGTCATCAAATTTTCAACAAAGCTTTATTGTAAGAATATCGAGAAGACAAATTAATAACTTGGTCATAAGGTAAACATCACATAAAATCGTTAATTTTCATTCATTTGACCTGAAACTTAAAGATTTTGCATATTGGTTCACCAATCAAAAGCTAGAAGCTGATTGTTTTTTTTTTGTTGTTGTTTTTTTAGTTCAAAAGGTCAAGGTTGCATGAAATCGTCAATTTTCATATGATTTACTTAAAATCTGCATATTGCATCATTGAATTGGTTAACCAAAGATCCGAACGATCGATTTTTTTTTTTCTTTTTTCCCCAGTTTTGTGATGGTTTCCATGACAACAGGCTTATTCAGTTTGTGTGCAATTTGAGATGCGCAGCCTCTGATTTACAAACGCTTCCATGGTTTGTTTTGTTTTGATGGATCGGGCACTATGCAGCACTCCTTGGAGGAAAAATTACAGGAATGTGGTTGCTCGGGGAAAAGCGCTTATATCAAGGAAAACACTTCAGTCCCCGTGAGTACAGAAATTTGAATTTGTGCATTGATGGACAAAAATCTGAGATCACCAAATTCCAATTGGTACAAAACATACAGTTCAGGTAAATGGTAGGAGGATTTGTATCAATCTCATACCCTTTCTGCGGTAGAGGGTATTACTAGTGTCACTGAAGCAGTTTCCTGAGCTGGGAAATACACAGTGGTTTGGCATCGCCTTCCTGGTGGTCATAGTCGGGGCAGGAATTTGGAGTTTCTCTTGTGGTCTGGGTAACACTCTGAGATGCCACACATCGGAACCAATGTGAGCAGGTAGTATACCCCCTCAACTTAAGGGTCCGATCGAAGGACCTCACAGACGTTTGCAAAGCGCTGGGGTGAAAACTTTACATTTTATAGCTGTTAAAATATTTGTGAAAACTTCTGACCATTGCACACCGTCAATGGCTGGTGATCTATGATAATGCCCTGTGGAGATCTCCTCTCATGCTTATTGCCTCATGTGTCTGTGACTATTGAATCACCCCGACCCCAATGCATACGTAATAAGTCGATGGCCCCTCACTCCTTTCACTAAAACAATAATGGCTTACCATACTCTACACAGCATGTGGGTTCTACCGAAGCAATTTCTTGGCCAGGGTTACAATGCTGAACAGGTCACCACTCCAACAGAAATTCAGGGCAGGAATTTGGAATTTGGTCATGGTGCTGGCGATAACAAACCTACTCTTCACGAAGGACACCGTGGGATCTTTAATGTCCACCAACTAATGCCAGTAGACGGGACACCCAGTTTAGCGTTCATCTGAGGGACAGCACACAAGTTAATGAATCGCCCTGCCTGTGAAATACCAGGATGAGAGTTTTTAGATGGGCCGGGATTCAAACCCAGGCTGGAGAGCATAGAGGCGAGTGTGCATATCTTGAGGGTCGAGGCCAGCGTTTCTCAACCAGGGGCCCGTGGCCCCCCAAGGGGGCCATCGGCCTTCGGCCTTCGACCGGGGGGCCATGAGCGGACGCCGAAAAACTGCAATTCAGAATGCAGAAGCTTGTAATGTACAATTAAGGTGACGAGTCTCCGGTCATAGTGTCAAAGTAAAAAGGGTAGATGAGTTTAACCACGATTTTAAAAGAGAAGGCGGAGCCCACAGAGCATTCATAGTAAACCAATGTTTACAAAAACGTTAGAATTTTGTTTTTTTCAATTTTTTTTCTCAGATGTCGAAGGTTCGAAAATGGAATGATAGCGATGTCAAGTTTGGATTCACGAATGTCAGTCGAGATGGCGTGGACTGCGTGCAATGTCTGCACTGCTCGGTCGTGATGTCAAATGCGTCACTACGTCCTTCCAAACTTTCAATCCATCGTGACAAGATGCATCCCAGAAGGAAGGAAGATAATATCGACGCTCTGTCTGCGAAACGATCATGATATGACCGTGAAGCGACACTTCCCAAATTTGGATTCTGGCCAGAAGAAAAACTTGCTCTTCAATCCAGCTACGAAGTGGCATACCGAATTGTGAAGTGCAAGAAGCCGCACACTATTGCTGAGGACCTTATCAAGCCATGTACAGAGAAAATGGTGGAATTGATGATCAGACCAGAGGCGAAAAAGAAGATCCAGCAAGTTTCGCTCTCTAATGACACGATCCGACGACGGATTGATGACATGGCCGCTGATGTGTGCCGTCAAGTTTGTTCCGAAATCAAACAAAGCACGCTCCAGGCTAGCCTTCAATTAGACGAGTCTACCGACACTGCCCTGGAGAGCCAGTTGATTGCCTTTGCTCGCTACGAGAGAAAGGGAAAGATGAAGGAAGAGTTCGTGTTCTGCAATACCCTACCAACCACAACGACAGCGGTAGATATCAAAGCTATTGTGGACTCTTTTTTTTTTTTTTGAAGCTAATTGACTCAGTTGGCATAATTTCAAGCACATTTGTACTGATGGTGCCCCAGCGATGGTCAGCGTCAGAGGAGGGTTTGTCACGCTTGTGAAGAACGAATGGCCCCATGTGACGTCCTCCCACTGATCGCTACACCGATACGCTCTTGCGTCAAAGACTCTTCCGCCTCGTTTGCTGGAAGTCATGGACGTTGCGATCAAAGTGATCAACTTCATTCGTGTGAAGGCCAAAAATCATCGGTTCTCCCAACTCCTGGCCAACGAAATGGGAGCGGAACATGTTGAACTTCTGTTCCACACCAAAGTCCGTTGGCTATCGAGGGGGAAATGCCTCTCTCGGCTGTATGAACTCCGGGTTGAGGTGGAAATCTTCCTGCGAGACAACAAAAACAACCTCCATGTCCACTTCGACAATGAAGAGTTCGTCATGATGCTCGCCTACCTGGCCGATATATTCGGCCGAGTCAACTAAATGAACCAGTCCTTGCAAGGCCGTGATGTGACAGTCAGTGACGTTCAAGACAAGCTTGCCGGACTGTCTGCAAGAATGGAAGTCTGGCAGGCACGAATCAAGGCCGGGTCCACTGCCTCGTTTCCTTTCTTGGACGAGCACCTGCAGACGCAGAGGATTGAGCTTCTCGTCGACATCAAAGATTGCATCACTAGACATCTCGACAATCTCTCCGCAGAGTTCAAATCGTATTTTGACGATGCACCGTTGGATGTTCCGTGGCACAAAGACCCGTTTAACACCAAAATTGAACCTACTGAAGACGAAGCAGAGGAGCTGGCAGAGTTGAAGGTCTCAAAAGCAATGAAGCTGGTCTTCAGTAACAAAGAAGACCACTCCACCTTCTGGTTGTCTGTTCAGGATGCGTATCCACTACTCAGCAAGAAGACATCCGTAATGCTCATTCAATTCGCCACAACATAGCTTTGCGAATCTGGATTTTCTGACCTTGCGACCATTAAAACGAAGTCCAGAAACCGTCTTGACGTTGGGAACGATATTCGCCTTGCTGTGTCCAAGACGGAGCCGGACATAAGAGGCCTCGTCAGACAAGCCCAACAGCAAGTGTCTCATTGATTGTATTGCTTAGAATAATGTTACTTTGATTTCTCTTTTAAGACTGAGCAAATGAATTTCATAAAACAAAATCTGCATCTTTTATTGAAGGGCAGGGGACCACGAATGTTAAGCAACTCGGTGGGGGGGGGGGGGCCATGCACCATCAAAGGTTGAGAAACGCTGGTCTAGGCCATCCTGCCAGCTCAATAATAGCTTGGATAATCTAAATACTGCTCTTGTATTGTTCCATTATTATTGTGTCAAAGAAATATATTGCTCAATACCAACCATTTCTCCCCATTTACAATAGCAACAACAATAATAATAAATACTCACCATAATAACAATATTTTCAAAAACATGGAAGCCGATGTCCATCAAGGTGGCTTTCTGGGACCAATTCTGTTCTTGACAGACATCATTGACTCTTTTCATCCCTCTACTCCACGAGACAGATGGAAAATATGGAGAATAATCAGAATATCGAGAAGACTAATTAATTATTAGTTGTTAACTAATTAGTTGTTAACTAACTAATTAAGTAAAGTTGCAGGAAGTACAAATCTTATTTATAGTCCGTCCACCACTCGTGGTCTCTGTTTATTTTTATTTATGGTGGACGGGGCACCACGTTTTGTCTTGGAGATGAGTACAGGAAAGTGGTTGCTTGGGGAAAAGCACTCATATTGAGGGAAATGCTCAAGCCCCAGTGAATACAGGGAGTGTTCATTTCACACAGGATAAACAATCAAAAGTGTTAGAGCTTCTTCCATAAACGCAGAGAATGCCAGCGATGCACAGCACAGCGGATTACGTTAGTGGTTTCAAGTGCGGAATCTCAGGCGAGTTCAGCTATCTGTTTTATTTCTGAGGAGAATCAAATTGGAAACTGTTGAGACTCATCCCTTTTTCATATGATCATTGATGTTGAGGATTCTTAAAATGTATTGCTTCTCTAATTTAGGCTGAAAGGGGTTGGGTTGAACCATCTAACAGCTGGGGGAGGATGGGGGTGAGGAAAGGGGTTTCCACCTCAAATCTCAGCCATAGAGCATTGAAATACGACATTTGGCACACATTTACGTTACATTTAATCTTAATAAACACACTCCTTTTGGAGTGGTCGGATAATTATATATTCATTTTTAGCTCGCCTGTTTGAAGAACCGAGAGCTATAGCGATACCCTCAGCGTGAGCGTGAAAATGTTAAAGTTTTTGGTGTAACTTATTTTTTCCTTTCTGATGTTTTTATCTACCACACTTTTTTATATGCCCGATATATATATATATATATATATATATATATATATATATATATATATATATATATATATATATATATATATATATACATATATATATACATATATATATATATATATATATATATATATATATATATATATATATATATATATATATATATATATATATATATATATATATATATATATATATATATATATATATATATATATATATATATATATATATATATATATATATATATACATATATATATATATATATATATATATATATATATATATATATATATATATATATATATATATATATATATATATATATATATATATATATATATATATATATATATATATATATATATATATATATATATATATATATATATATATATATATATATATATATATATATATATATATATATATATATATATATATATATATATATATATATATATATATATATACATATATACATATATATATATATATATATATATATATATATATATATATATATATACATATATATATATATATATATATATATATACATATATATATATATATATATATATATATATATACATATATATATATATATATATATATACATATATATATATATATATATATATATATATATATATACATATATATATATATATATATATATACATATATATATATATATACATATATATATATATATATATATATATATATATATATATATATATATATATATATATATATATATATACATATATATCGGGGCGTATTATGTGATACCTGTCTGTCTGTTCCTGTCCGCACTCTAACTCCCAAAGTTTTCAACTTTCACGTTTCATATTTGGTACATAGGTGCAGACTGGAGACGTTGTGTCGTGACATACGTTCGTCATCTAAAGTGGTTGCCATGGCAACGAGGATGCTGTTTTCCATCCGTTCCTGTCCGCACTCCAACTCCCAACACTACATATTACTTTTTCTTTTAGATGCATTTCTCATGGCAAGGCGAGTACCATAAATTTGGACCATTGAGCGCATCGTTATATAAGCCGCATCCCCTAAATTAAAAAAAATCTGGAATTTAAACACACACAAGCCACACTGGTTTATAAGCCGCAAATGTTGCACAAAAAAACCAGCGCAAAAACGTCCGAAAATTAGCCACAAAAAGTGATCGTTCTTGCTTTGAGTCTAATCTGAACAGTAGAAACACCCCAACCATCCACTCTCTGTGTGTTAACCCTGTCTTCAAGTTCGTCTTCCAGTTCGGGCCATCGGCATTTCCTACCTCTGAAAGCCTTTGTTGACTTTTTGCAGCGAGACAGTTCACCCCTCTGTGAGTTTTGAATTCCTCGTGTGGACCTCTTGTTTACTGATTACAATATACAAATACATATATTGCTTTAAAATTATTTGGATCAGACTTCACTGCAATGCTTTAAAAATATATTTATTAGACTAGTCTTTTAAAAACGATAAATGTATAAACAGGCGAGCATTGGGTGGCTTTGACGCCACTCTGGTTGTAAATTCGCATAATTTTCTATTTTGAATAGCACAGTCACAGAATAGTCAAACAAATCTAAATTTGGCATCTATTCAGCAAACTTCAAGATGAATCAACTTCCACAGTCATATAATCAACAGTTTTTTTTTTAGAAATAATGTAAGAATGAATAATTATGCAAATTGGCAAATATGTACACTTTGCATGTTATGTCCTCAATGTATCATGAGTGAATGGGGGAAATTATTGGTTTGTGGCATGCAGAGCCAAAATAATATTTACGGTACGAATCGGAATCAAAATGTGCATAAGACCCTAAGGAAAATAGTCATTAAAGCTCATTGATAGAAGCATGTGTTCTGCGAAAATAAAATAAAAAAACGTGGATGGGGAAGTCAGATTTCCTCCATTCCAACCCCCACCCCCCCCCCCCCCAATTTCGTGTTTAAACAAAAGCAATCTTTGATTAACAAATATCTGAGAATAAACTTCACCTTTAAGAATTGGGATTTTTACTATATTGAAAGATTAAAGTAATGTTTTGTCACACATCTACAGCTTACAATAATAATAGTAGGCATGATCAATATTGTTTCCTTTTTTTTTCATTAGATAGATCCAAATAACAAAACCCCCGAAAGGAGGTGACTGGTACTTTCTGTTTCTACCAACGGTAACAAGACACATCAGTTGGATAAGGAAAGAAAACTATTGGCCAGAGCAGCAGAAATCCCAGAAGAAACGAGCAAAAGGCACACACTGGATAAAGTAGCAAAGCAATAGGCCAGAGCAGAAGAAACTCCAGACAACATTTTTCCAACAGGTCAGATATGCAAAAAACAAGGGCACAATAAACCTTTGAACAAACTTCAAAAAGACATACATCTAACAGGAAGCGAATACAAACAGCGAGGACAATAGAAACTTCAGAAACTATTCACACCCCTCAACCTTTGTGACATTTTCTTGTGTTTCAGCCTGAATTTAATGTGTATTATATTGAATTTTTTTGTCGCCGATCCACACAAAATACTCCATAATGACAAAGTGAAAACGTGTTTTTAGAAATTTTTACAAATTATTTGAAAATGAAAATCTGAAATGTCTCGAATCAATAACTATTCATCCCCTTTGCTATGATTCTCCAAATTGAGTTCAGATGTATCCAATTTCCTTTGATCATCCTTCATATGTCTCTACAACTTGATTGGAGTCCACCTGTGGTCAACTTGATTGATTGGACACAATTTAGAAAGAAACACAAGTTTCTATATGAGGTCCCACAGTGGACAGTGCATGATGTCAGAGCAGAAACTCTACCATGAAGTCCAAGGAACTGTTCATAAAACTCCGAGATAGAATTGTAAGGAGGCATAGATCTGGGGAAAGGTATAAAACAATTTCTAGAGTGGATAAAGTTTTCCAAGCACAGTGAGCTCCATCATTAGGAAATGGAAAGAATATGGAACTACCCAGACTCTTCCGAGAACTGGCCATCCAACCAAACTGAGCAACTGGGAAAGAAGGACCTTGGTAAGGGAGTTGACCAAGAACCCATTGACCATTCTGGCAGAACTACAGAGTTCCTAAACTTTGATGGGATAACCTTCCAAAAGTACAACAATCTCTGCAGCACTTCTCAAGTCTAGGCTTTATGGGAGAGTGGCCAGACACAATCCATCCTAAGAAAAAGGCACGTGACAGGATGCTTGGAGTTTGCAAAAAGGCACGTGAAAGACTCCAAGAGCATGAGACAAAAGATTATGTGTTCTGATGAGACGAATATTGAACTCATTGGCCTGAATGCAAAGCGCTACGCCTCGCATAAACTGAGCACAGTTCATCACCCATATAACACCATCCCGACCATGAAGCATGGTGGTGGCAGCATCATGCTATGGGGATGCTTTTCCGAGGCATGCATTTGAAGGTTTGTAAGAATAGAGGGCACAATGAATGGAGCAAAATACAGGCAAATCCTTGAGGAGAACCTGCTTCAGAGTGTAAAATATCTTTGACTATGGTGAAGATTTATGTTCCAACAGGACAATTATCCCAAGCATACAGCCAAAGCAACATTGGAATGGTTTCAGAACAAGAACGTGAAAGTCCTTGAGTGGCCCAGCCAAAACCCAGACTTTAATCCCATTGAGAATCTGTGGAAAGATTTGAAGATTACTCTTCACCGATACTCCCCATCCAACGACAGAGCTCGAGCCATTCTGCAGGGAAGAATGGAAGAAAATTCCCAAATCCAGATGTGCAAAGCTGATACAGACATACCCAAGAAGACTCGAAGCTGTAATCACTGCCAAAAATGCTTCTACAAAGTATTGACTCGAGGTTTTATTACTTATTGACTCGAGACATTTCAGCTTTTCATTTTTAATTGATTTGTAAAAATTTCGAAAAACATGTTTTCACTTATGGGATATTTTGTGTAGATCGGTCTCAAAAATCATTAAATTTAATTCATTTTAAATTCAGGTTATAACAACAAAATGTGAAAAAGTCAAGGGGTGTGAACACTTTCTGAAGGCACTACATCTAAATGAAAGAAAATACAAACAGCTAGGACAATAGAAACCTTAGAACAAACTTCAACAAGACGTACATCTAACAGGAAGTGAATACAACAGGTACGGCAACAAGAAACCACAAATTGGAAGGAAACAATGAGCTTCAAATTAACAAACACAATCAATTGCTTGGTCTGTGAAGCGTTGCTGAATATTTCCATTGTAGCAGCAGCCCAAATCTTTCAAAGAATAAAGGAGGGACCAATCTACATCTGCTGCTGTTGTCACAGATTACTGTATAAGACGTCTGTAATCGAACTGCAACGAGAAAAATACATCAACAATAAGATTGCAAAGAATTTACTTTTGGGTACTAATTTTTACGAAATTCACTGCAAGCACTGGTTTTGCAAAACCTGTCACGACACACTAAAGAATGGCCAGGTGCCTGCACGTGTTTGTTAAAATCTCTTGTTACCCAGTGGGGACAAAGTACCACATATCTGTGTGATGAGTATATTTGAGAATAATTATTGAAATAAAGCTATAAATATTTTGTAAAGGGTATCAATAGAAAGAGCAAAAAACACTTCTATTTTATAGCTGATCAGACTTTGGATGCAGGAGATATTAACTTTGATATAAATTTGCTATAAAATTAATACAAAATCCTCAAACAAGCAGTGTGCTAAATATTTGGTGGATTTTTATGTTACCTAAAACCACCTTGCCTTCACAAAAGCAACCTTCATGCCTTTATGAATAAGTATTTCAGGACTAATATTTTTTTATGATGTATGCTCAAATATGTACCTTAAAAATAATTAACTTTTTAACTGATTCCAATACCATATTGTACCTTTTAATAGTATCACAAAAAATGTAATCTGTGTGTGTACATAACTCCAAAACCATGAAACCTAGCTGCCTGAAACTTTGCATGCATATTAAGGGAACTCCAAGGAAGTGCAAGAGTGGAATTTGGTTGTTTGGGTTAATTAAAACACCCCTTTTGAAGATAATTAATGGCTTTATTTAATTATATCCTTTATCAGGCACATCCTCGGCCACCTTTCTCTATATGGGGTTATTGAGGCGTTTCTTGGGTTACCTCCCTGGGGTCTGAAGCCTCCATGTTTTTTGGCCTGCTCAACCATGCCTTGACTTGGAACAGGCCGCAAGGATTTCTTAACGATAGTTTTTTTTCACTTTTCTCACTCATATTATCAAATGTCTGTTCATCATAGCTACGAATCACTGGGTATATTGCAATGCTCATAAGTGCCTGGCGATGCCAGCGTTCGTGGCTTTATTTCATATCCGCATATGCCATAACCTCGAGAATCTCTTAAACTAAGCCAAATTGCAAAATTTAAGCTCCAGATTTGAACTCAGCAGCAGTTCCAACTCCTGAAAAAGTGTTCATTTGTCTAATTCGAACATTGCTTGGGTGTTTCCAGGTGCACTGGTTTATATGACCGAAGGCACTGAATCATCACTTTCCAAACTTGATTTTCCGTTGGAGTGCTTGCTTGAGTGCTTAAGCCACTTGGTGAGTGCTCACCAAGCTGCTTGGTTGTTTGTTTCAAAACCACTAGAAGCAAGACTTGTCGCTTCACTGATTTAAATGCCAATCTTTGCGTAATTGCTAAAAAAAAAATAATAATAATCGGAATAAAAATTAACATTAAGCTTATTGTTTTTTTTCTACTGTATGAATGATTATATTTTGTGAAGAAAAGATTCAGGAATGTGCAGAAAGTGGAACTTTATTTGGCGCAATGCCTTGCTCTCTAATTTGCTTTTACAATACATGATGGTAAAGTCGACAGGAGTCTTTTTCGGCAATTATGTATGCAGTTTTCTTTTTCCTGTTTTGTGTGATCTGCTTTCATGACACATTATTAATGTAAATACACAAATAGTTTCTGCAATATATTAAGTCAGCAGGGGCTCAAAACAGAGGTACGTAGACAGCACACACGGAGGTCAGACATGGTGGGGTTTTTGCATGCCTGCCTGTGAGCAAGTTGGAGGAATGCGTATGGGTTGGGGCATACATGCAGGCACACCTTTGCCAGGTAGATACATGGGTTTTCATTTTTAGATTATCTGCAATTTGAATTCCAGATAAGGTATTGTCATCGCGCACCGTCCGTCCGTCCAACTACTTTTTAGACTTCTCCTGCCAAACCACTGGGCCGATCCGGCTGAAATATGGCAGCAGCATTCCTCTCCTGACTGGTAACAGGAATTGCAAAGCTTATTCCAGTCACATGACTTCGAGGAGGTCAAAATGGCCGACTTAGTAAATGTCTTTAAAAATCTTCTTCCCCAGACCCACCTGTCAGAACGCTACGAAATTTGGGTTACAACATGAGGACATGGTCCTGATGTTAAATTATGGAGGCCATGCTGATGACTTGACCAGAAGTGTGTCAAAATGGCAGTCACAAAAATTCCTTCCAAATTCTTCTTCTCCTGATCTATCAAATGCTACCAAATTTAGGTTGCAACATTAGGCCAGGCCAGGGTAGGGATGTTAAATTGCCGAAGTCATGCCAATCACGGTGACTGAAAATTTGTTAAAATGGCCGACTTAGTCAATTTTTGGTAAAATCGCATAAATTCCTTTAAAAATCCTCTCCTCGTGCTTCCTTCCCTTCACTCACACTTCCTTCCTTTCACCTCATGCTGCTTTACCCTTCCTTCACCTCACACTGCTTCAACCTCCCCTCATGCTGCTTCACCCGCCCCTCGCGCTGCTTCACCCGCCCCTCGCGCTGCTTCACCCGCCCCTCGCGCTGCTTCACCCGCCCCTCGCGCTGCTTCACCCGCCCCTCGCGCTGCTTCACCCGCCCCTCGCGCTGCTTCACCCGCCCCTCGCGCTGCTTCACCCGCCCCTCGCGCTGCTTCACCCGCCCCTCGCGCTGCTTCACCCGCCCCTCGCGCTGCTTCACCCGCCCCTCGCGCTGCTTCACCCGCCCCTCGCGCTGCTTCAGCCGCCCCTCGCGCTGCTTCAGCCGCCCCTCGCGCTGCTTCAGCCGCCCCTCGCGCTGCTTCAGCCGCCCCTCGCGCTGCTTCACCCGCCCCTCGCGCTGCTTCACCCGCCCCTCGCGCTGCTTCAGCCGCCCCTCGCGCTGCTTCAGCCGCCCCTCGCGCTGCTTCAGCCGCCCCTCGCGCTGCTTCAGCCGCCCCTCGCGCTGCTTCAGCCGCCCCTCGCGCTGCTTCAGCCGCCCCTCGCGCTGCTTCAGCCGCCCCTCGCGCTGCTTCACCCGCCCCTCGCGCTGCTTTACCCTTCCTTCACCTCACACTGCTTCAACCTCCCCTCGCGCTGCTTCAGCCGCCCTCGCGCTGCTTCACCCGCCCTCGCGCTGCTTCAGCCCCTCGCTGCTTCACCCGCCCCTCGCGCTGCTTCACCCCTCGCGCTGCTTCACCGCTGCTTCATCGCGCTGCTTCACCCGCCCCTCGCGCTGCTTCACGCCCCTCGCGCTGCTTCACCCGCCCTCGCTGCTTCAGCCGCCCCTCGCGCTGCTTCAGCCGCCCCTCGCGCTGCTTCAGCCGCCCCTCGCGCTGCTTCAGCCGCCCCTCGCGCTGCTTCAGCCGCCCCTCGCGCTGCTTCAGCCGCCCCTCGCGCTGCTTCAGCCGCCCCTCGCGCTGCTTCAGCCGCCCCTCCTCGTGCTGCTTCACCCGCCCCTCGCGCTGCTTCACCCGCCCCTCCTCGTGCTGCTTCACCCTTCCCTCACGTTGCCATCCCCTCCTGTCATGCTGCCTCCCATCCACCCCTCCCCCCATCATGCTGCCTCCACCCCGTCATTCTGCCCCCGTCACACTGCCCACCTCCACACTGCCCTCCACCCTCACGTTGCCCCACGATCATGTTGCTCGCCCCCTCCTCATGCTGCCCCCCTCACGCTATCCTCCTCCCAAACCCCCTTCCCCACCATACAACTCTCTGGAGGTCGAGAAGAGGAAGGGGGTGTCAAAGAATGTGTGAATTGGACAAATGAAATCTTTTCTTTGTTTGTTTTTTAGCAGTCGTTTTTTTACCCCTCAGGCTTTCCCACAAGTCCCCTTATCAAACGCATGTTCAGAAAACCCACTACCCCCTCCCTCCCCCATCCTCTCTCCTTTTCCTCCCTTCTCTCTCCCTCCCCTCCCTCTTTCTCTCCCCCCCCTTTATCTTCCCACCAGTGAAGGGACTGGTTGTATTTGCTAGTTACATAATAACTGAAAGGGCACTTGGTAGAGCACATACCTCCACCACGCAATGCATGATCCAGTAGAACATATTGGGCCCAATACATTTTTGAAATATCGTGCTCTGTATCGTTTTTGGCTTCTTCACCAACATCTAATCAGTTTGTTGTTGTCATTCACCAAACTTGCCCACCAGATTTCATCCCAATTCATGCACAACTTTTTGAGATATCCTACACACAAACAAACGAACAGACAGACGGGGGTGAAAACATATCCTTCAGTGGCAGAGGTAATAATGAATTAATTGTCATGCGATGCACATACAAGGAGAAATACTTTGACAATGCGTACTTAAAAATTACAGTGAATAAGAAATTGATTAATTGTGAATCGAGATTAATTAGACACAGATTCATTGAGGGTGCAGATTGCAGTTGGGTAAAAGCTGTTGTGAAAGTGATTACAGTTGGTCTTGACATAACGATAACGTTTCCACGAACGAAGAAGTTCAAAAATGTCGTGTGCTGTGTGTAACTCATCTCAGATGATGGCTTTCCCTATTTTCACTACTCAACTGGAGTATAGGCTCTCAGTTGAAAGGCAGATCACACCCAATAATTTTACAAGCAGTCCCTACTATCCTGTTGAGTTGAGATCGGTCATCCCACATGGAGCTGCCATAGCGAACAGGGAAAGGCAGTGTCACGACACTATCACTGCCAGATTAAACTTGATCAACACAAGATGGCCAACATGAAAACTTTTCAACTTTCTAAGAAAGAGCAACCGTTGCTGAGCCTTCGTCACACAGTGGTTGGTTTTTATCCCCCTCTTCAGGTCATTGGAAATACGTATCCTAAAAATTTAAAAGTCACAATCTCAACTTCAGCATTGTGAACAACCAAGGGTTGAATTGGAGATTTGTTTTTCTGGAAGTCAACAATAATTTCCTTTGTCTTTATGACGTTGAGTTTGAGATTGTTTAGAGAACACCATTTGAGAAGTTTTTCCACTTGATTACGGTAATCACTTTCATCAGTATTGAGAATCAGGCAAGCAACAGTCATGTCGTCTGCAAATTTCACCACTAGTGAGCTATGAATAACATCGGGGATAAAAACACAGCTGCGAGGGACTCATACCTAAAACACAGCCCTGAGGTTTTCAGGGTGAGCATCTGATAAATTTTTGAACCAATTTTGATCACCTGTGGTCTGTCGAAAAGAAAATCCAGCTCCAAACAAGCTAGACTCGTGGCCAAAGGTGTCCACAGGGGTTGGTGTGGCACTGAGAAAGCTCTTAGACTTTCTGAGACAATGCCAGACTGCGATGGAGATGAGAGATTGTCTCACCATGCTGAGTGACGACGGAGAGAACCATAAAATCCTCTCCAAACTCCCGATGGGTATATTCTGCGATGGAGTCGAATTGTTGCACACTGGAAGGAATGATGTCGCAAATTCCCTCCCTTTAACGAGTTTGTGTCCTTTGTGACTAAGGAAGCGAAAATTTCATGTCAGCCAATAACTCGGGTTCAAAGGAATATTACAAAAGGGAATGCTTCTGATGTGTCATCCATTAGGTATGGTGGTAAGAGATCAAGTGGAGCGAGCACATTCTCCACAAAAGGCTTCGGAACAACAAACTGGAGTCGACTGCAAGAAACAAGGTAGGAAAACCTGTCTGGTGTGCAGTAAGGAGCACCACATTTGATCGGTGTAGACTTCTTATGAAAGACTGTAATAGAGAGAAAGGGCTATGCCAATAGTAAAGGCCTGTGATTTGGATGTCTAGATCGGGGCGACAGATCACAATACTGCAGACAACGTATGACCTGCGACATCTGCTCAAAGCAGCGCCCCACCTCACTGCATGGTGATTTCTGTAGACCCCAAACATCTAGTTCCATAGAAGAAATGCATTCGGCTCAGACAAAAGTGTGAGCCATGTAAACATAACAGGGAACAACAGTAAATGTTCAATGATCATCCCCGTCTGGATGTCACACTGGGAAACACCCAACTATGAGAGACTTGTCTACGCCCTTTTGGACACCCAATCGGACACAACATTCATCCTCCAAGAAACTTGAAATGCACTTGATCTCAGTGGTCAACCTGTAAAGTTGTACCTCTCTACAATGCCGTCCAAGGATCAAGTTGTTGAAAGTCGTCGCATCGATGGTCTTGTGGTCTATGACTACAAAAGTGACCTGCAAATTCTTCTACCGGCTGCATATTCCAGGAATATAGATGAATCGTGCCGGCTGATAGGTCAAACATACCAACCCCTGACATGACTCGACTGCGACCGCATCTGGAACAGATATCCCATCAACTTACCCCATTGTTGAACGTAGAGGTAGGCCTGTTAATAGGATACAACTATCTATGAGCACTAGATGTAATACCACCATGCAATAACTAACCCAACGGATAACGAACAGATCTTGGTTGGGGGTTAGTAGGGATCATCGACTCAAATGAACCATAAAATGGTGATGACCCGACCAGCACAAGCCATTGAATCTTAGCTGCAAAAAAGGCCTCCGGCTGCATCGGACAGCATTTTCTATGTCAAGACAACAGTAAAGGAAACTATTAATCCAGCGACTGTCATCAGAATGATGGAGTTGGATTTTTGCGAATAGCAGTCATGTGAAGGAACACTTTCTCAAGAAGACCGCTTGTTCTTAACTCAGGTCACAGAGGGCATTCACCTTTTAGAAGATGGGCATTGCGAGATGCCACTCCCTTTTAGAGAAGTTGACCCCCAACTACCAAACAATGAGACAGTAGCAGCTCATCGTTTGAAGCAGCTCAAGGGACGCCTGGTGAAAATTTCACAATATCACGATTGTCGATTTCATGAACAACGTAATTAACTCTGCACTGATCGAGCTGGAAGAGTACATGAAACTGGCCTTCACAAGAAAGATGGAAAGATCTGATACATACCACATCATGGTATCTACCACCCTAAAAAAAAAAAACCTGGTAAAATCCAGGTGGTATTTGACTGTCGTGTGAAGTATGGCAGAAGATCATTAAACGACACCCTCTTGCAAGGCCCAGACTTGACGAATACTCTTGTTGGAGTTCTTTGTATATTCTGCTTGGAACCGATCGCCCTTATGTGCGATATTGAACAAATGTTCGTCCAATTAAAAGTGAACCTCTGTGCTGTGTCACGTGATTGGGTTTTCGTATATCATTCCTCGCCCGCGAGGGGTGGCAGGAGTGTACTTCTGATCGCGCAATAAAGCGGAGTTGATGCTGGCCCGCGTGCTTCTTGCGTCCCACTGCACCTCGTACACTCTAGTTGGCTGACGAGGATGGTTGAATACGGACTTGTGCCCGTTTTCGACGGAGACGACTTCGAATTGTTTTCGGAGCAATTGGAATGCTATTTCCACGCGAACGATGTGGTCGGCGAGAGCAAACAGAAGTCTATCTTGCTCGCTTCGCTTTCGCCCGAGCATTATCGGCTACTGGGTGATTTGGTGGCACCGAACAGGCCCCGGGATGACGAGCTGTCGTTTCGGGACATTGTGGAGAAAATGAAAGCACACATGGCGCCGGAGAAATCATTACAGCTCGCTCGATTCCAGTTCGATCGCCTCTCGAAGGGTGCAGAGGAACGCGTCGCTGATTTTGTGGCGCGGATTAAGCGTTCTTCCGTGGCCTGCAAGTTCACGGTGGGGGAGCGTCCAGCTCGGCTCAGAGATCGTTTTATTGCTGGTTTACGAGATGCGGAGATGGTTTCAGCGGTTTTACGGCTGAAGGATGACGCCATTACATTCGACTCGGCGGTCAGCACGGCTACAGCGGTCGAGCAGACTCGCGGGGATGTTCGAGCCATCACCGGCCACGCGGGGTCGCGGGCACCCCGGGACGCGCGCACGACCTTCGATGCGGGTCGGACGTCGCCACGCGGCCGCGTGCGGCGGGGTGACCCCGCGGACATGCTTGGGATGTGGAGGTCGACACCTGCGCCGTGCATGCCCGTGTAAAGGCAACGTGTGTTTGAATTGTCACAAGGTGGGTCATTTGGCACGTGTGTGCCGTGGGGCGCCGGCCACCATTAAGGTCATGGACGGCGATGTGCGAGGCGACTCGGGGCGGAACCGGCGGCCGTTGATGGGCCTGTTTTCAATTGGCCTGGCGACGGCGCGCCCGATGACTGTGGAAGTCGAAGTGAACGTAACGCCGATCACGTTCCAGGTCGATACGGGAGCAGCGGTGTCGCTCATAGGCGAACAGACCGCGCGTAGACTCAACGGCCTGAAGCTTATCAGGTCAAACCTCACGCTGTTCACGTACACCCGCGAGAAGATAACGCCAGTCGGGATGGCAGACGTGTCTGTGCGGTATCAAGGCCAGGTCGCCACGCTTTGGGTGTACGTCGTGCGGGGGAGGGGGCCGTCTCTCCTCGGCCGAGATTGGATGGCCCGCATCAGGCTAGACTGGGCCGCAGTTCACCTTGTGCAACCCGTGCCGAGCCAGTGGGAGGATCAATTGGAGGAGATTCTTCAAAGACATCAAGGGTTGTTTAGCGACGACCTTGGGAAACTCAAGGGCATGGAGGCAAAACTCTTCTTGAAGGAGGGGTGGTTCCTCGGTTTTGTAAACCGCGTCCAGTGCCGTATGCCCTGCGGAACAAGGTCAAGGGTGAACTGGATAGGCTGGAGGCCTGTGGAGTGATCGAACGGGTGTCGTGCTCGGATTGGGCCACCCCGGTTGTCACGGTGCTGAAACGGAATGGAGACGTCCGATTGTGCGGGGACTTCAAATCCACGGTTAACCCGGGGCTCAGCGTGGAGCAATATCCATTGCCATCAATCGATGAAATATATGCACGATTGGCGGGGAGTCAATACTTCACGAAGCTAGACCTGCGTGATGCATATTTTCACCTGCCGATGGATCCCGGGAGTAGCGAGCTTTTGACAATCAACACGTGTCAAGGACTCTATCGGTATACCCGACTCTGTTTTGGGATTGCTTCGGCCCCAGCCTTGTGGCAGAAAGCCATGGATCAGGTTTGCATTGGCCTGCCCGCTCAGACCTACCTGGACGATGTGCTCATTGCGGGGAAAACTGCGGACGAGCATCTTGCGAACATTGCCCAAGTGCTGACAAAGCTAGAAGCGTGCGGCCTGCGCTTGAACAGGGACAAGTGCGCGTTCTTCAAGCAGCGCTTGGAATACCTCGGGCACATCATCACGCCGGAGGGGCTGTTGAAAGGTCCTCGGAAGGTGGAGGCGATTCAGCACATGCCACCGCCTCGCGACAAGACGCAGCTGCGCTCGTTCATTGGTATGGCCCAGTATTACCAAAGTTTCATGCGCGGGCTCAGCTCACAACTTGCGCCGTTAACGCGGTTGCTCAAGAAGGACGAGCGCTGGGCTTGGAGGCCTGCACACCAGGCGTCGTTCGACCGCGTCAAGCGGCTGCTCACAGAGGATATGGTCCTCGTGCACTATGAGCCTGCGCGCCCGCTCTTATTGGCATGCGACAGCTCTGCATATGGCATCGGGGCAGTGCTCTCCCACAGGATGGACGATGGTTCCGAGCGGCCTGTTTGTTTTGCATCCCGGACCCTGTCCACAGCAGAGCGCGGATATGCCCAGATTGAGCGTGAGGCTCTCAGCCTCGTCTGGGGTGTGCGGAGGTTTCATCAATACCTGCTGGGGCGGCATTTCACTTTGCAGACGGATCACAAACCGCTTCAATTCATCCTGAGACCCGAACGCGGGGTGCCGGTGGTAGCAGCCGCGCGAATACAGCGGTGGTGTCTGTTTATGGGTGCTTACGATTATGATATTCAGTTCCGAAGCACCGAGAAGCATGCTAACTGTGACGGGCTCTCTCGCTTGCCGTGTGCGGAGGGTCCAGCTGCGTCTGAGTTGGGCGACCGGGTCGATGTGTTCGCGCTGGGCCAGGTCCAAAGCGGGCCGGTCACGGCCAGGCAGGTCGCGGTGGAATCGGCTCGTGATCCGGTGCTTGCCCGTGTCGTCCAGGCGATTTCTACGGGGAATTGGAGCGATCTGCCTTCGACACCGGCATTTCAACCTTTCACGTCACGCGCAGTGGAGCTGTCGTTGGTCCAACGGTGCGTAATGTGGGGAATGAGGACGGTGATTCCACCGAGGTTCAGGCAGCGGTGTTTGGAAGAACTGCATGTCAGTCACCTTGGCATCGTGAAGACCAAGAGTCTTGCTCGTAGCCTGTTGTGGTGGCCGGGGTTGGACAAAGACATTGAGCAGTTGGTTAAGCGTTGCACCACGTGCCAGACAGATGCTGATAAACCGCGTCGAGCTTCGGGCCTCTGGCCTGTGCCAGACCGAGCTTGGCAGAGGGTCCATGTAGATTTTGCAGGACCGGTTAATGGCAAAATGTTTTTGATTGTGATCGATGCATTCTCTAAATGGCCGGAGGTTGTAGTAATGCAGCATACATCAGCAAACATTACAGTAGAGAAACTGCGGACGATCTTTGCTAATAAAGGGTTGCCGGAGATCCTGGTCTCTGATAATGGTCCGCAGTTCATTGCGGGTGTATTTGATGAGTTTATGCGCCAGAATGGTATTCGACATCTAAGGTCCGCACCGTATCATCCTGAGACGAATGGCCAAGCTGAGTCGTTTGTCAAGATGTTGAAGTGGGCTTTGCGCAGGAGGGGTGTTGCACCTGTGCAGACGGTGGTCGATGTCTTTTTGCTCCATTACAGGAACGCAGTTCATCCTGTCACGGGTGATTCGCCTGCCATTCGTCTCTATGGACGGGCTTTGCGGTCCAGGCTGGATTTGCTGCGACCTGGAGGGTCGGGGAGTGGGGCAATGTCGCGTCCGACGCGGCTGCGCAGCTTCGAGGTGGGGCAGCGGGTAATGGTGCGCGATTATTTCCACGGTCCCAAATGGGTGCCGGCGGTGGTCTCTGTGCTGCTGGGGCCGACGAATTGCATGGTGCGGACTGATGGTGGGGATGTGTGGAAGCGGCACGTGGACCAAATGCATGATCGCTGTTCAGCGTCACACCTCCCCGGGCCGAACGATGCGGGACCCCCACCGGTAGTCTCGCCGGCACCTGACGTTTTATCGCCGGGGCTGGTTGGGCCGACGCCAAGGGGGTCTTTGCCTGATGCCGTCCTACCCGGGGACGTCGAGCAGGCTGGGCAGTCGGGGGTGGCTGGTGTTGCGGAAAGTGCGAGTCCGGCGAGGGTGTCACCTCGACCGAGCCGGGAGGCGTCTGAGCCTGGGCTGTCTGGTGGCGCTGCCCGTCCGAGGCGGGTCAGAGTGCGGCCGCGGTATTTGGAGGATTATGAGTGTTGATGGGTTTCAGATGGTCATGTTGTGATTGTCCGTTCATCGTGTGACGGGTCATTTTACGAGGGGAGGAGTGTGCTGTGTCACGTGATTGGGTTTTCGTATATCATTCCTCGCCCGCTAGGGGTGGCAGGAGTGTACTTCTGATCACGCATTAAAGCGGAGTTGATGCTGGCCCGCGTCCTTCTTGCGTCCCACTGCACCTCGTACACTCAGGTCACAGAGGGCATTCACCTTTTAGAAGATGGGCATTGCGAGATGCCACTCCCTTTTAGAGAAGTTGACCCCCAACTACCAAACAATGAGACAGTAGCAGCTCATCGTTTGAAGCAGCTCAAGGGACGCCTGGTGAAAATTTCACAATATCACGATTGTCGATTTCATGAACAACGTAATTAACTCTGCACTGATCGAGCTGAAAGAGTACATGAAACTGCCCTTCACAAGAAAGATGGAAAGATCTGATACATACCACATCATGGTATCTACCACCCTAAAAAAAAAACCTGGTAAAATCCAGGTGGTATTTGACTGTAGTGTGAAGTATGGCAGAAGATCATTAAACGACACCCTCTTGCAAGGCCCAGACTTGACGAATACTCTTGTTGGAGTTCTTTGTATATTCTGCTTGGAACCGATCGCCCTTATGTGCGATATTGAACAAATGTTCGTCCAATTTAAAGTGAACCTCGAGCAAAGGGACTTCTTGAGATTTTTGTGGTGGCCGAATGGAGATCCAGAGCAAGTACCAGTGCACTATCACATATTGGTGCATCTGCTTGGAGCAGCTTCTTCACCTGGATGCGCAAACTTTGGTCTGAAGCAAACCGCCAAAGACGATGCAGGCGAGTGTGGAAAGGAAGTAGCGGACTTTGTGCATCAATATTTCTTTGTTGACTATGGTCTACACCAGGGGTCGGGAACGTTTTTGACTCAGAGAGCCATTAAACAAAATATTTGGAAATCTATTTCAGTGAGAGCCATATAATATATTTTAAGACTGAATTCAACTAAATGTGAGTATAATAAGCCTCTGAATTTATTCTTTTAAATAATGTTGTTATAATACTCACCATTAATGGGACTTCTGGTGCTGCATGGATTTGCTGATGGCTTTGTAGTCTGGTTGGTACTTGGTGAGGTTAAGCTTCATGCAAGCGTTGAGGCTTTCATCCGTTGGACTTGATGTTTTTAAGATGTGAGAATGACTGCTCACATGCATATGTAGATCCAAACAAGGTCAATACAGCAATACTCACACGCTGCAGTGTGAGGTATGTGACAAGAAGCGCGTTCCAAGTTTTGATAATCAGCTCGTCTTCGGGTTGAAGTTTTTTCATTTCTGTCCACATGTGCTTGCTCGCCAACTCTGCTTTCTGTCGTGCGATTCTTTCCAAATCTTCATTCAGTGACTTGAACTTATTCACCCACATGTCTGAGGCCTTCAGGTCAGCCACTTCTGCTTCAAAATCTCTGACGGAGACACCAGGAATGTAACTCAGGTCGGCTGTGTTCAGTGAACACTCGTTTGGATGGGTGATGAACTCAAAAAGACGAGTGTGCTCACGAAATTCTCCAAAGCGTGCTTTGAATGACTGTAGGAGACTGGATGTGAAGCCAGCTAACTGGTGGAGATCAAAGTTTTGAGTGGGCTCACTTGCTGTGCATGCATCTTTAAATTGTCTGTTTTTCAAAATGATGAAAAAAAAAAAGTTATTCAAACTCCAATTTTATCTGCGAGCCAGATGCAATTATCAAAAGAGCCTCACCTGGCTCGCGAGCCACACGTTCCCGACCCCTGGTCTAAAGTATGTCCCCTCAGTTAAAGATGCCATCACACTGATCGAGCAAGGTAAGAAAATGTGTGGCAATGGTGGCTTGAGGCTTCCAATTCAAATCGCCACAAATTTATTTCCAATTCAAAAGAAGCGATGTCGACCATTCCAGCTCGAGAACCATGCCAAAGGACTGAACAACTTTGACATCACATTTGACGCTCTGCCTGTAGAGAGAGCACTCGGAATTCATTGGTGCCTCTCTTCAGACACATTCCAATTTCACATTACTCTCAAAAATCAGCCATTCACTTTAAGTGGGGTATTGTCAATGATGAGCTCTATATTTGACCCCCTTGGATTCCTTGCCCCAGTGATATTGAACAACTTTTACAGCAGATGTGCAAGGACAACACTGACTGGGACAGCCTTTTGCCTGAGGAACCACGAGCTGCTTGGGAGCAAATGAGAAACAGTCTGTTTAAGTTTCAGGATATCAAGATCCAATGATGTGTTAAACATGCAGACTTTGGAAATGTAGTAACGAAGGAAATGCATCACTTTTCGGATGCTAGCATGGCTGGCTATGGTCAGTGCTCCTACGTAAGGCAAGTAAACAGCAAAGGAGAGGAACATTTTTTTTCCTTGTCATGGGAAAGTCCAGAGTGACTCCACTCAGACCAATAACTGTACCACATGTTGAGCTGACCACTACAGTTGTCTTTGTCCGGGTAAGCAAGTTCTTGAAATGTGAGTTTAGACTGAAGAATATAAGCCATGTATTCTGGACAAATAGTAAAGTGGTCTTGGGCTATGAAACTAATGAGGCTCGGCGGTTCCAAGTATTCATTGCTAACAGAGTCCAGCGAATGAAGGATTACATTGAATCAGTCGAGGTATGTTTTTACTAAAGATAACCCAGCTGATGTGGCATCTCGAGGGATTGATGTGGAAAACTTGCAAGAGTCAATTTGGATCAAGGAACCTAAATTTCTCTGGAACCCTGAAATAGTCTGTTAATGAACGCAAACCCAGAAGACCCAGAGGTTAGAAAAGTCAAGGTGGCAACTACCGTGTTAACCCAGTGCCTGAGATATTGGAGCGACAGAGACTGGGACACTTTTCTGATTGGGTTCATGTGAAAAGAGCCATTGCTGGCTGCTTGAAATTCAAGGCTCTTCTGTGAGAATGGGTACTGAACAAGAAAACTGTGATTGAGCATGGTAATCCTCTCCATGGACGTACCAATGTCGAGGATCTGGAGCAACCTGAAATGGGGATCCTAAGACTGGTACAGAGTTCGTCCTTTGAAGGAACGATGAAAGTGCTCAATAGGATAAATAGTGAGACCTTGTTGAGCAACGAAACAGCTTGTGCCAGAAGATCTGCCCTGAAGCAAACCAGCCCATTATACAAGTTCTAGATGGTGGCGGGATCCTCAGGGTTGGTGGCCGTCTCAAAAGGCCGAGTCTTCCACGCAATACCAAACATCCTGCGATTCTCCAGAATCATCACCGGCACAATCGTGATGCGGCACTTCCATGAGAAGATTGGACACCAAGGGTTGGCGCACAAATGCAGTGAAATATCTGGATCAACCAATTCAGAAGTTAGTTATTTTGCGAGAAAATGCTTAGTTAGCTGAACTGGTTTACATCTCTCTAAAATTTTTATTAAATTTGGAGAGGTATGTAATGGCTGCCGACGACATTAGTTTTCATAACTATCAAACCTTTCTTTTGTGTTTGCCGTGCTAACAGTTATGGCAGTGTGGCAGCCGTTGTAATGATGTTTTAACGATGATTCACATCTCGTTTTGTTGTAATGTCCATCGACAACATTAGGCTTCATAACTATTTCCTCTTTTAACTCGTGAAGTCTTCAGAAGTTTCATGCTGTTCCACAACCTGGAGTGCACTGACTTAAAGAGCGCATGAGGAACGTTGTGTAGAGCTCGAACACTGAACCCTGTGAGAGATTGATTAAGGATACAAAGTTGGTCTGTAATCTCATTTGTTTCTTTGATACATAAAACATTTGTCTCACTGAAGCTGCATGAAATGGTTTTGATGTGTGTTTGTCATTTTCCAGTGCAATTGCTTTGCAAACCATTCATGTCCAACATTAAGGATGGGCATTATCTGATATTATATTTATATAATTCAGTGCCAACTATGCCACAGCCTAATGTTTGCTTCATTTCGCAGTGTTATCATAGAGGAGGAACTAATGAAGAATCGTGAAGTATTCCGGATGACGAAACGCATTACTTTATTCTTGAAATGCACTGAGAGAGAAGGAACTACCCTCACAGACTTCAGGTAAATGCACCTGTGCAATGATTGGCACTTGGTATCATTCGCTCGTAGCCATCTGAAAATGGCCTCAAAAATCAGGCACAGAGACGCCCCGGTCATTGAGCTTGAATCAAGACATTATTCAGTAGCTTCTACACCTATGGTTGATGAAACTTTGCATATCTACCAAGCAGTGCTCATCATAAAGAATGCCTTGCAAAGAACACCTGCTCCGGACTGTCTGTGGTCACCAATTATCACAGATCTTAAGGCGCTGTCACACCTTGACATTTTAGCCGGCAATGGCAACGTATAAAAATGTATGTAAAACGTTGGCGTACGCTGAAGTTTTGAGTTTTTTTTTTTTAAGTTTTGGTCGTATTCATAACGTGTTGGTTGTATGCATAACGTATTAGTTACGGGCACAGAACGTTTCATTGTGTTAAAGATAGCTTATACCAACGAATGCTTAACCTGTTGTCAGCGTTCACAACCTATGCCCAACGATAGTTTAACTTAGTCATAGCGCGCTGCATGTATCGCCGACGAACTCGTGGCGTTCTCTGTTAAAAACCTGCTGCACGCCGATTTAAATCATAACCGCCTGAAAATTGGAAGTGTCAACATCACAGTCACACCTTGACGATTTAGCCAGCGTATGCCGACCTATGAAAAATGTGTCTAAAACCCTGGGACACGTCGAATACTGTATGGGTAAGTTGTGTATAAGTTAGGAGCACGCTGAAAAACAATGAAGTATGCTGTCATATTCCGTGGTACGTCTAGTACGTCGTGAAATTTCAAGCATGCTGAAAATTTTATGACGTACTCGACGTATGGCTCACAGGTTCCGCATACGCTGGCATAAGTTCTCGGCACGCTCCGCGATCGTTTACACACGTCGGCCACACGTTACTTGTAAGGTACTAATAAGTCGAAACACGTCGAGGTAATGTTTAGCATACCCGAAACTTAATTTTTAACCAATGAATAGCGTGCTTTGAACCTATGTGTAACGTATCTCAAACGCACATTGTCGTATGTAGACGAATTTTATTGACGTCTTCCGGACGGCCACATAACTTGCTGAACGTGTTTCTAACTTACATCTACCGTATAATGGCGTATTGGCAGCGTTTAGGGGAATCGATATATACAAATGGGCTTCACAAGAGGAACCCATCAGTGTTCCAGACTCCATGTTGAGTAGATTTCAATATCAGTAGTAGTAGTATTAGGTGAGCGTGTCAGTAGTAGTAGTAGTAGTAGTATTGGTAGTAGAAGTAGGTCCATGTCAGTAGTAGTAGGTGAGCGTGATGGGGAGGGTGTGGGTGATGATGGATCCTCGTTGTGTCCACGAATAGGAGACGACTTTGCACCATTGTTCGATGTTCTTTTCGGCTAATTTTTTTTTCTCATTCCCACGATGAACTATTTTTTTTGTTTCAGTTTATAAAGTATTCAAAACGACTTGGACAAATGCATAATGTACTAGTAATGAACACAGAACGCTTTGATAACTTATAGATAAGTTGTACCAATGATTGATTAGCGTGGTTTAGGCGTCCACAACCTATGCCCAACGATAGTCTAACGTATGCATAGCGTGGCGGCGTATCGTCGACGATTACATGAGGTTTTCTATTCATAGACTGCAACTTCACTTTTAATAAATGCCTGTCACTCGCCTATTGTTTTTGGACGCTGGTGCTCGGCAACTGAAATCGTTTTCATTGAACGAGTTAAATCGCTTCCACCTCACTGCAGGCACGGCACCAACAGCAGCAGGCTCAGTGCCAGCCTCATGCCAGGCTCAAGTGGATCCCTGTAGAAGGTGTACTGCTTGGTATCCTTGGACCCACTCTGGCTAGCAGCTCGTCTAACATCGCTGGGGGCATTCGCAGGAAGTTGATGAAGGATGCATGGTCCCCGTTCCGGAGTTCCACCATGAGCTGGTCATATATGCCGTAATGGCGTCGCCTCCCGATCCATGGTCTGACCCAGTTCCTTCTCCTCCGTTCACGTCTTCTTCTCCCTGCTCTATTGGCACGCAACTGGTGCAGTGTCAACTCGATGAGGTCATGTTGATGTTGGAGGACAGGTAGGTATTGTCGTCTCAGCCTTGCCGTATCCTCCATCTCTCGGAATGACATGGACATGTACTCACCACGAAGTCTAAAAAAAAAGACTGGTTCATCCTGCGAAGCCCCTTTTTATATACCAATTCCCTTAATCGCTGCCAATACACCATTACACGGTATCTGTAAGTTATAAACGCGTTCAGTAAGTTCTGTGGTCGTCCTGAAGACGTCAAATACGTCTACAAATGTATTTGTGCGTAGGACATGCTTTACAAATAATTCCCAAGCACGTTACTCATAGGTTATATACAAGTCACCGGTATCCTAAACATTACTTTGACGTGTTTTTGGACGTATGAGGAACTTTCAAGTAACGTGTTGCGAAGTGTGAACAACGTTCGTGTAGCGTGATTACAAAACGTTACTCATAGGTTAGAAGTTTCGGGTATGCTAAACATTACCTCGATGTGTTTCGACTTATGAGTAACGTGTGTTGACGTGTGTCAATGATCGCATAACGTGCCTACAACTTATGGCCAGCGTAGCGGAACGTGTGAGTCATACGCCGACATACGTCGTAAAATTTCAAGCATGCAAAAATTTGAGGACAACCCAAAAGTACAATGTTTAAAGCCAGCGTACTGCGACGTATGGCAGTGTTTTTCAGCGTGCTCTTAACGTATACAAAACGTACACATAACGTATTCGACGTGTGCCAGCGTTTTAGACAAATTTTTCATAAATCGGCATACGCTGGCTAAATAGTCAAGGTGTGACAGCGGCTTTACGCTTGCACCTGCTGAAGACACCATCCCCATTGAACGGATTAACCTCATGCTTGAAGTGTTGTACTGTCAGATGATCTTATAATGACAAACTTTGTAGAGATGGATGATGACGCTGATGTCACATTGACATCAGTCTACCAAGATGTTGTTAACTTGGCTTCTAAGGGTCGTCCCCTGATATGATAAATGATAAATCTCTGTCGCCCGATGGACAATTGTCCAGAATACTGAGCCCCAAATACATTTCACAGTGAAAATACTGCACTGAGAAGTTGCCATTTGGGCTCAAAATGAAACTTTTTATCTCAACATGACTTCCTTTGGCCTCTCAGTATGAAATAACTGGCAGGATTTCAGAGTTTAACTTTTTTTACACGAGGTCAGGCATGTTGTCAGCTCTCCAAAACCCTATGGAAATCGTACAATTGAGAGATGGGAGCAAAATCCATTTTCTGAGCATAATTTGTCGTCTCAGGTTGCAGTCAATGGGGAAGGTCTCCAATCGCTGATTGCTCTTTCTTGTTACCTTTGTGAAAGGAGTCATATTACTCTTGCTTTTTGAAACTTTTTATATTGTACCTTCTAAAATTTGAATGGTGCAAACATTACCAGTTTTCTTGTGTTTTGTTTTTCAATACTCTGTGAGCTGACAGGATAGTGTGAAGGTATGGACACCCTCCTCTTAGCTGTCGAGTCTGAGCTTGAATCTGGACCCAGGTATAGATAGGGCGATGCATCATTGTGTGCACCGTCCCTCGGATGTACGTTAACCTTGGGGGTTCTGTCTACGAGCATTAGTTGGTGTAAGTTTAAAAATCCCACTGTGTCCTTCAAATAGAGTCGGTGAGATATTGCCGGTGCCCTGGCTAAATTACAAATTCCTGCCTGGATTGCACGTAACGAGTGTTCTGGTCTTCTTCGAGATTCCTTGACAACAGGTTATACCGCTTTTCTATGTTAGAATGTGGTCGCTATCTCAGCAGCAGCTTCTTTCCAAAAAAAAATTAATCAATAACAAAGTTTCTATGTTTCATGTGAACGGTCATATTCAAATACAATGGGCATCTAATTATATTCGATTGAAACTTTGTATTTGCTTATCGTGCAGATTTGTTGGTATGTGTATTTTGTGTTACTGCCTTTACATCCTCAATCCCATCACCCCCACCCCTTCCCCTATTAATTATTTTCCTCCTTCACTTCACCCACTATATCATTCTTCAAAAACCTTCTGGTACATCATAATTGCATGATCAATCACTACAAATATTTCAGACAAGTAAAGATGTGCATTTCGTTACATTTATTTACACGAGTAAATAAATCTGTTTTGTTTGCCAATGTGTAATAGCTATCACCATTTCATATCTCGAGAATTGTGTGTTTATTACTCACGAAAATCGAAAAATTTTTCAAGTATATTGGTTGGTCGCACTTGTTATTACCACCGCAATATGTGATGGACGGAGGTTATGTTTTCACCCCTGTCTGTCTGTCTGTCTGTTTGTATACAGGATATCTAAAAAAGTTGTGGACGGATTTGGAACAAATTTGTTGGAGGTGTTGGGTGTGTGACAAGGACGAACTGATTAGATTTTTGTGAAGATCCAGATCCAGCTACGAGAACTTTTAAAGTGATTCTTCACCATTGAGAGATAGGGCTAAAACGATACGTAGCATGATATCTCAAAAAGTTGTGGACGGATTCGGACGAAACTCTTTACCTCTGCCATTGAAGGTGGAAGGAGGTTATGTTTTCACCCCTGTTTGTCTGTTTGTTACTTGCAAAAATCGAAGATTTTTCAAGTATATTGGTTGGTCACACGTGTTCTGTCTGTCTGTCTGTCTGTCTGTCACCTGCCAACTAGGTCACAATTTTAAACCATTTGTTAAATGGTTTAAAATTCACCAACTGGTGAGGTTCATCATGAGCCTATTATTTTTGAGGTCAAAAGGTCAACATAGGCCAAAGGTCAACAACTAAGGTGGAATTTCTAAAATCCTCAATTTTCATCCGATTGAATTGAAATGTGAAGAGGATTTATATGTCAGGTCACTGAATTCAACTAGCCAATTATTTTTGAGGTTAACATTGACCAAAATGTCAACATCGACCGGATTTCTATAATTGTCACTTTTCATCCGATTGACTTCAATTTGAAGAGGAGTTGCATATTTGTTCATTTAATTCAACCACTAATTACTTTCGAGGTCAACATGGGTCAAAGGTCAACAACTTGGGTGCAATTTCTAAAATTCTCAATTTTCATCCTATTGACTTGAAATTTAATGAGGATTTGGTCATTTAATTCAACAACCAATTATTTTTAAGGTCAAATTTGTTTTATGAATTACTCAAGTATCGTGATATGTTTGTTTTTTTACTTGCAAAATCGAAGATTTTTCAAGTATATTGGTTAGTCTAGTCGACTGTTACTCTGTCTGGCTGTCTGTCTGTTTATCGCCGAAAGGTCACAATTTTAAACCGATCTTCACAAAACTTTACCACATGGTAGAGTTTGTCATAAAGAAGAAGCCTATTGTTTTTGAGGTCAAAATGTCGACATAGGCCAAAGTTCAACAACTACGGTGGTATTTCTAAAATCCTTAATTTTCGGCTTATTGACTTGAAATTTAAAGAGGATTTATATTTCAGGTCACTGAATTCAACCAGCCAATTATTTTTGAGGTCAACATCGACCAAAAGGTCAACATAGGCCCAAGGTCAACAACTTAAGTGGTATTTCTTACATCCTCAATTTTCATCTGATTGACTTGAAATTTGAAGAGGATTTGAATATCAGCTCACTGAATGCAAACACCTATTATTTTTGAGATCAACATAGACCAAAAGGTCAACGTAGGCCCAAGGTCAATAAATAAGGTGGTAATTCTAAAAATCCTCAATTTTCATCCCATTGACTTGAAATTTGAAGATAATTTATATTTCAGGTCACTGAATTAATCCACCAATTGTTTTGTGGTTTGAAATTTGAAGCGGAGTTGCATATTTGGGTTAGGGTTGCGGGGGGGGGGAGTACCCCAATTCTCTCTGTAAATGTGTATGGCATAGCCCTGCTGATTGGCGGGTGTTATTACCAGTCCTGATAAAATACACCAATTATGGGGGAATTTACCTATCCGTGAGGACGGGTTCTTCTCTTGTATTAATAATACTTAGCCAAACTACTAAAAGCGCATGCTCCAATGTCTCCTTCGATTTCTCAGCCCAAATCAATAAGGCCATTGACAAACAATTCATCATTTTGTTTAAACTTTATTTTTCAATGCTTCATTTGTGTGCTGAGCTAATCTGCAGCCTGGCAGCAATGCCAGAGTACATATCTTCTTCATTAACAGCCACAATTATTCCCACTTTGGGGTCGGCAAGGGGAAGCTCAGCCCAAGTCTTTCACAAACCGGCTGGCATGCGAGGGATAGGGCTCAAATTTGGTCAGGTTGCAGACAATAGCTCGTCTACTCTTCATGGAGACCATGGGATCTTTAACGTCCACCAACTAATACAGCAACTGGGACACCCGTTCAACATCCATCCGAGGGACGGCACACGCAAGGATGAATAGTCCTGCTTGTGGATTTTCTGGATGACAGTTTATAGCTGAGCCAAGATTCAAACCCAGGCTCGACAACTCAGAGGCGAATGTACATACCTCACGGCCGTCCTGCCAGCCCATGCAAGAATTCAGATAATGGATGAATGATTTAATTTCAATCGTATATAATATTTGGATGCTATGTTGCCTTATCTCTAAGGGGCACAGCTGTACCACGAATCCATGTTTGGACAGGAATTTCGGGTTTAAGTCAGGGAGGCTTCATACAAAAGCTTGAAGTCCTCGTCAGCCTCTCTTTGTTAAATCTCTTGATTTTCGAAACACCAGGATGACAGTTTGTATGATCTAAAGAGTGATGCAATGTAGTTTTTGTTTTTTGTGTGATGTGTTCTTTGTTGATATTCCAGAGAATTATTTTTTTCTTGGAAAATTTCACAACTTTTAGAAAACGTTTCCATTTATTCAAAATGTTGCTTGATTCAGCATTATCTATACTAATAGAAGACAGGGTGTGTGTGTGTGTGTGTGTGTGTGTGTGTGTGTGTGTGTGTGTGTGTGTGTGTGTGTGTGTGTGTGTGTGTGTGTGTGTGTGTGTGTGTGTGTGTGTGTGTGTGTGTGTGTGTGTGTGTGTGTGTCTCATTGATTGATTGTATTTGCTAGTTATATCCGAGTTTCAGAATGTGGAATGGAGCCCTCCCAGAGCAGGATCAAAGTATCTACCTTCATTTCAGTAACCGGGTCATGATTCATGAACCAAGTTAAGTTTTCTGTTCTCAGTTTTGTGCCGATGGCTCTCTTCAGGATCGTCGCTGAAATGCGGACAGCTACCAACTGTAGTTCATTTGTTATAATATTCCCAGCGATGGGGTTTAGCTCACCTGTAAAGTAGTTCCAGGGAGATTATAGGATGGCAGGTCGTCCGTCCGTCCGTCCACGAATGCTTGCAACTTCTCAGAAACTACACGTACGATTTCAATGAAATTTGACCACAACCTTCATCACCTGTGATGGCATAAAAACAACAAATGGGGTCTGAAAGGGTCGACAGGGAGTTTACGGGGGGCGGGGGGGGGGGTTGCCTCCCCGAAGAGGTATTTGCTTTCTTCTTAAACGATTCACACAATTCTGATGAAACTTCATGACAACCTTCATCACCCATGACATACCAAAGTTTGTTCATGACATTAGAAAAATCTGCTCTGAGGGGATTTAAGGGGGGTTGCCCCCCAAAATATGTATTTGTTTTCTTCTCCAAAATTACACACACAATTCCGATGAAACTTGACTACCATCTTCACCACCCGTAATGTACTAAAGTTTGTACACGACATTAAAAAAAATTGGGGTCTTGGAGGGTCTATGGGGGAGGGGTTGCCCCCTAAAATATGCATTTGCTTTCGTCTCCGAAACTACACACACAATTCCTATGATACTTGACCACCATCGTCACCACCGGTGATGTACCAAAGTCTGTTCATGACATTAAAAAATTGGGGTCTTGGAGGGTCTATGGGGGGAGGGGTTGCCCCCTAAAATATGCATTTGCTTTCTTCTCCGAAACTACACACACAATTCCTATGATGCTTGACCACCATCTTCACCACCCGTGATGTACCAAAGTCTGTTCATGACATTAAAAAATTGGGGGCCAAGGGGTTAAACGGAGGGGTTTCCCCCCAAAATATGTATTTGCTTTCTGTTCGAAAGCCACACACACAATTTCGATGAAATTTGACCACAACCTTTATCACCCGTGATGTACCAAGGTTTGTTCATGGCATTAAAAAAAATACAAAGGTATTTAATTTCTCCTCCATTATATATTTTGTGGGTCATCCATGCCTACCAGTGGTTGCCTGATTATCTTATCCAGCCACTACCAGGTGATCACCCAGGGGTACTGTTCCTATGTTTAATATCTCTGTGAGGTTCTTCGTCATCATTCCTGTAGGTCCAGCTATCGCTGGAACAACTTTCGCATTCTTCAGCTTCCAGGATCTTTTCACTTCATTCTTGGGGTCTTGGTGTTTGGTCATTTTCTTGATGTCTGCATCGTTTAGTCCAAAATCACTGCTTTAACACCTCAACCAGCAATGCCTCCTCTCCTTTTTTTGTACCTAAGTATGATATCTGGTCGCAACGCTTTGTTTTTGATATTCACTCTCGATGGGATCATTAGTTTGTACATGAGCGGAAGGTATTTCCATGTTTTCAGCGATTACTTTTGGTTCATTTTCCCACAAATTTTCTGGAACTGGGACATCAAAGTTTTTGCAGATGTGCCAGCAGGTTACTTTACAAACACGATTGTGTCGTTGAGTGCACTGCTGTTCTGACATGAGTTTGTTTTTGTGTGTGTTCGGTCATTAAGCATAACATATCATTCTCTTTACTAACCCCACCTCCACCCCTCACCTTTCTCTCTTCTTTTTTTTCTCTCCGTCTCTCTCTCCTCTCTCTCCCTCTCTCTCTCCCCCCACCCTGTCGCTCACCCTCTCGCTATCCCTCTCTCTCCCCCCACCCTGTCGCTCACCCTCTCGCTATCCCTCTCTCTCCCCCCCCCACCCTGTTGCTCACCTTCTTGCTATCCCTCTCTCTCCCCCCCACCCTGTCGCTCACCCTTTCGCTATTCCTCTCTCCCCCCCCCACCCTGTCGCTCACCCTCTCGCTATCCCTCTCTCTCCCCCACCACCCTGTCGCTCACCCTCTCGCTATTCCTCTCCCTCTCACTCTTGCTCTCTCCAACCCCTCTCTCTCTCTCTCTCTCGCTCTCTGCCCTCCTTGCATCCTTCCCTCCTGTGGTATAGCAATGTTTGGTGAGGCATAGCTCTCCCCACCTCCCACCACCCTTCCAAGCTTCCCCTGCCTCCTCTCTCTCCCCTCATTCTCTCCTCTCTTTTTTTCTCTCTCCCTCCCCTCCCTCCTGTCTCAACCCCCTCCTTAATACCCCCATCAGCAAAGCGACAGGTTGTATTTGCTAGTCAGTTATATTTTGCACTAAAGGACCAACGGGATAACTCAAAAGATAGTGGGATCACCTTCCAGCTTTCTCGTCTGGGTCCTCATCTAATTCCAACTGTAAAGTGTAACTGTGCTTTGCAGCCAGGGTATTGTATCAATAAGTATGCTGTCCAGTGAATGCAACATCAACCTGATGACCTGTCTGCCGGGATTAGATGTTAACAATTTATTAGTACTGTTGCAGACCCAGGGTTGGTAGGTGAGAAGACCACGAGGGGTGAGCTACCTTTGGTTCCAACCAGAATTGTAGGCCGTCGCACACGAATAACTTTGTGACACGGCGGGTTGCTAATTGACCGTGAATGCCAATAACTCGACTACGTGACTTAGGGTCCTCCATCTGATACCATTAACCTAAAGGTCGCGTGATCTTCATACCAGGGGACACACCCTTGGTATGCACTTCCTAAAACCGGATCACTGTACCAGATCAAGTGCAGCCAAGCAGAACTGCCAATAACGTACCAGCTAGGAAACAGATCATTGGGGGATAACGTCCTGGCTAAACCAGAGTGCGAACCATGCTGGACTAATTTAGGAAAAGTCAAAAACGAGCTGGGAACATTTCTATACAAAGCATTTATTTACATTGGCGAGGAAAAGTATGTGGCAAATTGAATTGGGTTTCTTTTTATGCCCATCAGGGGATAGCAAGGAATTCGTGGGGTGCGGAAAAAGGCAACAACTTACAAAAGCAGACACAGAGCAGACCTATCCCATTATAACTTCTACAATCTCAATTTAAACGAGGACAGATGCCATCACATACACACATACATATACACACACACATACCCAAGCAAGATTAGATATAGCCCAGAGAGAGGGAAAGCAGATGAGGATAAACGACCCTGTAATACCTGACGCAGTCGGCGGATCAACGCATCCCAGTACGCTTAGGGAGAGGTAGGAGGGAGGAATACTGGTGGTGTCTAAGGTGTGGGGGTGGGAGATGTGTTGTGCGGTGTCATGCCAGAGGAAAATGGGATTGCGAGTCAGTAATGATGCTCTTTGTGCGTCCAAAGAAGATGGGATAGAGGTGGATAGAGAGATACAGACAGACATAGACACAGACACATGCGTGAGGCGAAAGATCCTTAACCTAGCCATGTATAGGTCTGTTTGTGTAGCATGTACTTCCGTGAGATGCTCCACCTGAGCATTCCTACCTCGAGATGTGGAACGTTATCTCATGATTAATGACTTTGCCGGGGAGCGTGGCAACGTGTGCTTCGCACCGGTTCACCTGGCTGCACGGGGGTGGCGGAATGTTAACAGCACGGCAAGGAGTCTCAGCAGTCACCCCAGATCAGGCTCTCAAGAAGAAGCATGGCCTGGCAATTGCACACCAACAACGAGATGGCAAGTGAAGAGCTAGTGGAGGAGAGGCAATGAAGAGCAGAGAGCAAAGAGCTCCATGCTCTGCCTTTTATAAATCTGGGGCGAAGGTGGGATGAAGACCTGAAAACTATGTGCAGTGACCCGAATCCTGCTTCTCTACTGGGCCCCAGCGGCCATAGACACTCCCTGCAAGACTCCTGGGCCGGAAACTGGTTCAGTTGCCCATCCGCTTTGGCACGGGTCAAAGCTCCTGACTCAACATAAGATATGACTGAGCCAGCACCCAAGCCCTGAATGTGCTTCAAGTGCAGTCTGAATGTTGAATAGCAACGGACTTTCCCCGACAGCTATGGGCCCCCTCTCTTGAACCAAAATGTACACCTGGACCCTTACCTGCACCAATCTTACAGATCGCACTTCTTGTGACCCCTCCTCGTTAACCTCCGCCATTTCGAAGATGGATGGAGGTTACTGTTTTCACCGCTTTCTGTTTGTTTGATTGTTTGTTTGTTTGTTTGTGAACAATATTACGGAAAAACTCCTTGACGGATTTCGACGAAACTTGGTGGGGGGGGGGGGTTAGGTATGGTCCAAGGATCATGCCATTAAATTTTGGACTTGGTCCAAAATTTTGGACTTGGCAATTCTACATGTTTTAAGTGATTTCCAACCCCACCAAAAATATTGTTACCCCCCCCCCCAAAAAAATTGTTAGAGAAAAAAAATATTTTTTGCATTTCTACATCTTTTAAGTGATTTCCACCCCCCCCCCAAAAAAAAAATTGTTGGAGAAAAAAATTGTTGGCGGCGGAGGTTTTGCACTCTCCCGAGTGCTCCCCCTCTAGTTGCTCCTGTCTTGCCATGGTCTGGCGACTGGATGAGGGTCCTATCAATTCCGCATGCTCATCCGGGTTGTCCCCAGTGAGATGCGGTCGAGCTATTCACATCTGTTGCTTGGCTCAGCATCGCGCGGTGCCGAGGACAGCCCGAGTCGTGCAGTACTCCTTTGTATAAAGTGGAGAATTATCCGGATGCAGAGGTATGAGGAGGTGTGAGAATATTTTTTCCCATGTGCGGGAGCCATTTGTGGTCGAAGTGGTGATGTTTGTTGAGCGAGGTGTGAAGGAAGTTGAGATGGCGGTTGGAAATTGGCACGCAGATTTGAATGAAATTATGGCGCGCGATGCATGGGCTTGTGATGGTTCCAAGCCATGGAAGGCATCTTGGTGTGCTTATTATTATCAATCGCATATTGGATGGTGTGTGTGTGTGCTTGCTTGCTTGTTTTGTACCATGGCTCAAAGGAAAAGGTTGGAGTGGAAATCAGAATATGAGATAGAGATAGTTAATAGACCTAACTATGAGACCACCGCAACGCACTTCTTCCTGTCAACCCACTAGACTTGAGGGGAGGTCTAACTGCACAAAGATTAATGAAATAACTGCCTGGGGATCACTGTATGTTGGGTGCCATTGCCTTAGAGGCATGCGGTTTTCTAGAACTGCAACAATACCTTTGGTAAAGATGAGGCCGTTGTCCCTGGTGCTGTGGCCAAATTCCAAAAACCTGGCCTGACTTGTGTAGTACTGCTGGGATGTTTACTACACAGTTTTTTCCCTTCCCATGAAGCAACTTTGGCACTGCCTGACACCCCACGTCGGTCAAGGGATTGATCCATAGCACTAAAGGCTTACTACTTACATTTCCAACAATGTGCTATGGCTTTTCTTAACCAGTATTTTGCCAAGCTGCTCTCATTCAAAATAAACCTAAATTGTTTCGGTCTGCAAAAATTCCAAAGCATTTGGAAGTTTCTTTAAAAAAAAAAAAAAAAAAAAAGTTGATTATTGACTGAAGTGGTGGTGAGTTGAGTAAGCTTTGCAAAAGTTGTTTACACATTATAAACAAAGGGATGTTCTACAAAGTGTCGAAAGAGCTCACAGTAGCTGATGAAACATCAGTCCTTTGCTGCCGTGCTTCTCATTCTAAGACGTGTGTTTTTTGCAACTAGCATTATTAGTTATTTTTGAAACTGAACAACTTGCAACTTTGCTTAATCCGTGGGAGTTGAGAGATCAACAATCGGTTTGCTGAGTGTTTCACTTTTGAAGCTCCTCCCTCATTGACCTGATTTTTCCATGCGTAAAGTTCAGCATCTGCCTGCTACGTTCTACCTTGTGGTGGCACTCGGCAACTGGACACTGGTTTCTGCTGCAACTACAATTTAGAACATCAGCTTCTACCACTGCTGTAATCTGAAATACCTGCTGTATGTTGACAAAATGAAGGTGCTGAATTTTCTTCAGAAGTACAAGAAAGGTCTCATCATTTTTTTGACCCCGCTTCTCATCATGCCACTGCCCATTGTTATACCTACCAAGGTATGTGTCCTTTCCCTCATACGTTCTCGTTACAGTTGTGGTTTAACAAATGACCATTAGCAATGTCTGTTCTACTAAAATTGATTCAAATCTGCCTTGCTTGTATTTTAAATATCTCTCATTAATTCTTCACTTCATCAACACGGAGTGGTAAATCTGCATCTGTTTTTATTACTTGTTGATTTTTTATGACAAAGCAAAAAGCATTTTAAAATATGAGGCTAGTTTTCGAAACAACAAAACAATCAAAAAAAAGTTTCAGAAACAAGTTGCACTCACAATGGTCCAAGAAATGCCAACTTATTAAATTTAATTATTTTTTTCTTTCAATATGATCTCAACTTGACTTAAACACACATGGTCCGTGTGTCCTTCAAACTGTTTCTACCAGTAAAATATAACTTTTCAGATCACTCCTTCAGCCATGTCTCCGTCACAGTTGCTTGAAAGAGTACCTGAAGATTGTGTGTGATGAGAGGAGTATAAAATGTGCTGCTGGCATTATATGTGCAGAGGGAGTGGTCAACATACCTGTGTGGGTGAGAATATGGATGAAGGTGGGGCAATTGTGCAATTGTGCTAAATTTCTGTGCAATTGTTGGTCCAATTGAAACTAAATTTTATCCCATCTCGTCTTCAGTTGTCGTACCCTTCCTCCCACCAATAGTACACTGAAGCTTGTGGCGAGGCAGTTGTCCTGAAACAACTTGCCTTAGCCTCATGGAAGGCAAATCTTACTGAAGGTAATCTCAGTTCCTTCCACAAAGCTCAGAACAAGTGTGTGTCTACCCTCAGGAGAACCAGGAAACAACATCTTTCTAATCTCAAGTTTGAACTCTCAAACCTGTCTCCCTCCTCCAAATCCTAGTGGCGTCTAGTTAAGTCTGTTTCTGGTGTATATTCCCCCTCCATCCCCTCATTTACCTAAAATGGCTGCACAGCTGACTGCATGCGAAAAGGAGGTGGAGGAGGAGATTGGGACCATACTCTGTGCAGAGTGTTGGTGTTCTTTAAGCAGTCTCCTTGGCTATTGGGCACAATACTGGACGGGTCGCCACTCCAACACAGTATACCAGCAAGCTGGCACTCATTTTGCCGACCTCGGAAGGATGACAGGCCGAGTTAACCCCACCTGGTATTAAATAACAGTTGAGCGGGATTTGAACTCAGGACCCTCGGATCCAAAGCCACCACCCTAACCATAAAGCCAACACCAGGCATATGTGAAAAGGCTGAATGCCTAAACTTTGTGTTTGCTCCTAAATTTGTGTCCCAAACTCATCGCTTTCTGAACCCACCTTACCCAGTCAAACCCAGCTGTTCCTAGACTCTGTGTCCTATTCTGCTGATAAGGTGGAGAGCTTGCTCTCAAACCTCAAAACAGATTCTGCAACTGGTCCAGACGGCATCAGCCCACGTGTTCTAAAATCCTGCTCTGCTGCTCTTGCTCACCCTCTCTCTGTTCTATTCACCCCCTCATTTGTTCAAGGTCATCTGCCATCTGCTTGGAAATCAGTAAACATCACTGCTATGCATAAAAAGGTGCAAAAACAGATCCTTGCAACGACAGACGAATCAGCCTTCTCCCAATCATCAGCAAGGTTATGGAATCAATCATCACTTCTGACATCAAATCCTTGCTCTTCTCCAATGGCTTGATTTCCGACCATCGAATTGGATTTAGACCAGGTCACTCTACCCTGCTTTCCCAACAATGGATGGAGGTCCTAAATACCAAATGTGATATTAGAGCCATCTTCCTTAACATATTGAGAGCTTTTGATATGGTCTGGCATCCCGCACTGCTCACCAGACTCTCTTCTTCTGGTATCCAAAGCAATCTCAACTTATGGCTCGTGGACTTCCTCTCCTGTCACAGTCAATTTCTCTTTATGGAATTCTCTAATCTCCTCTTCCTGTCCAGGCTGGAATATTTCAAGCCAGTGGTCTTGGCCATGTGCTTTTTCTGGTTTTCATCAATGATCTCTATAACTCTCTGGAAAATCCTCTTTATCTCTTTGCTGATGACTCCACCCTCTGCCATATCATCTGTCATCCCTCAGATCAGCAAGCAGCAGCCTCTTCACTCTCTCCAGATTTGGATAAAATCACAAGCTGGTCAAACACTTGGAACATTTCTTTAAATCCTGATAAATCTCACACTCTCACTCCAAAAGGACCATCTGGACCCCCCCCCCTCCCCATCTACTTTCTCAACAATCCCCTTGAAGTCCTTTCATTTAAGATTTTGGGCCACACTATCTGCCACGCTCTTTCCTGGGAAAGCCACATCTCCAAGCTGGCCTCCAAAGCCATTCCCCGACTGGGCATCCTCCGTCGTGCAAAGTCCTTCCTTGGCACACCTGAGCTTCTAACCACCTACAAAGCTTTCATCTGCAGTTTGATGAAGTACTGCTCTCTCCTCTGGGGTAGTGCTCCTGCCTCACACCTAGCTCAACTTCACGCTGTGGAAACCAAGGCTTTTAGGATCATTGGTATCTCCCAAAATAAAGCTGAGTCTTTGGGTTTCTCACTCTCTCACCAGAGGCAGGTCGGTGGTGTTTCTGTCTTCTGCAGTCTCCTCTCCGGCCTAGCTCCCCCCCCCCCTGCTCTGTCTTTTGTTTTGCTTTTGCTCTCCAGAAACGCCTCCCTCGGTCGGCATTTGCGAGGGACATCTTGTACTTTGATGCTCGGTCGGTGTATGTTTTTTATCTTTTAGGTGAAAGGTTTTATAAGCAAACTGATGCATTATAAGTTCTCACCAAACAATTTTTATTTCTTCCATTGAAGTACAGTAATTGTTTTTCAGATCAAAAAACATATGTTCAATATTGCAGAAGATATCCCACAAACCACAGCAATTTAAAGGTGGCAGCACCCAGTGATGAAGGTCGGTATTGTGTCGATGCAAAACTTTCTACATGCCACTAAATAAAATAAAAATCAAAACAGCTCTTCATTTCTTAAAACGCATAGTTTTTTCAAAAAAAAATAAAAGGTTACAGACTAAATTGATCTGACTTTTTTTTGTCTAAAAAGGGGATTGATAATTATTAGATTAAATGCGTGTGGGTGTTATTTATTGGTTCACGAGTCAGTAAGTGACCACTATATTCGTTATTGGTGTCTGTCTGTCTGTCTGTCTGTCTGTCTGTCCTGAGCATCGCTCCATGGGTTTTGATCCGATCCTGATAAAATTTGGGTGGGAGGTTTATATCATGATCTCGTTGTGTTTTCCTGGGAATGGGCGTGGTGTGCCTATTATGGGTGGAGCCACGCCCAAAAAACATGTGTTTTTTAGGGGATAGCCGATTTCAATTTACATCTTCTCCAAGGGGTTTGTCGAATCTGGCAGGGGTTTCGGTATTTGGTTAGCCCAATGGCACCTGCATAGCCCCACGGAGCTCGATTTATTTTTTTATTTTTTTTATTTTTTTCCATTTTCGTCCCAACGTCAAGGTCACAAGGTCACGAACTTAGAAAATTGCGAATATTGACATAAAAATCAGACGACCGCCCAAACTTCGAGAGCTAGGATGACAATATTTTTTATGCAAAATCTTGAGGTCATTCCCCACCTAAAGTCTTGAAACCATTTTGCTCTATCTCGAACACCTTGCCCGTGGCGCCCCCTTCAAGTTTGTTTTTACTCTGATATCCTCAAAGTCTGGATAATCCGAGGAGTGTAAAATGCCATATCGCCTATATGACGTTATATTGTTCCTGGAATATTCCAGAGGAAGTTTTGCACCAAAGATCATAATCCTTGACCTTTGACCTTTAAAGTTCACAAAGGTCAAATTTTCAAAGTTGTGGGAATCGAACCGGGTTTTCAACCTTCTTCGACGAACTAACTCCACTAAGCTGTAGCACGTATCCTGTTTCCTTATTTTAATGTCCACAACATTGTTTTGTGACCTTTAAAGGTTATGCAAAGGTCAATTTTGAAAGTTGTTGAACGAAACCGGGTTTTCGACATTTTGCAGCTAATAACCCGTCACTCGTACCACATCATGTTGATCATTTTTATAACTTGGTCAAAAATTATCACATTGTCTCATCCTTGACTTCTGAAACAATCTACATCGTCAAATACCCCTCGTGAACCATTGTCGTCTTCAGATTTGTGCTTTTTCTTATCATGGTAAAACGTGCGTACTTCATTTATCACTCATTTTGGCCACTCAAATGGCGAGTGTGATTTTTAAAAGTTGATGTGACGGTAGAAAAATATGGCGATGACGTCACAGCCGACATTTTTGCAGGGCTCTGGCACCTCAAAATTTGGCACTGCACCACTGATGTTTGTGGAGATCGATTTAAATGGGAATTGGATAGGTACCTCGATGAAGTGGAGATAGAACGAGTCACTCAGGATCAGGTCCAGGCTATATTGGTTGTGGGTGGGGTAGAGGAGGATATGGGGGATTGATCCTGATGCTTGAAGCCACATTTGGGAATTGTGCTCTGCACACAAAGAGCCTTGTATGCATGGGCAAATTGTCCAGGAGGAGCGCACTTTTGATAAACAACCCTCGGTGTTTGTCCGGGATGGCCTGCCTTATTTGTTTTTATTAGGCAGGCTTAATATTCCTCTGTGAACGTAGTTTTGTGTGACATACAGTTAAATAGCGGGATTCCCTTTGCATCCCAGAAAATAAAGACCATTATCTTGCCAGATGTCCTGTGTGTGAAATTTATTTGGTGATGGCAATCCCATAGATTCTTTTGCATGGATTCTAGTTTGATTTCAGGATCTTAGTGGTAAAGTCCAGTTTTCATCAGGAGTGTGTGGTACATTGGCTCCTTGTGAGTGAGGACACTTGAGTTGGATCCTAGAGTTTGTAGGTTCAAATCTAATCTGAAGGTTGCTGCATTACAGTCTCTTAGTGAGTCAAACTAGCCTCAGGAGAATTGCCACATCATTATTGCCAAATTAACGAACTTCAGGGTGGGATAATCCACCTTGCCCCAACTGATCCTTCACACATACAGTATGATGATCATCCACTCATTGAACTTGACCCATTGTCAGATCCTTTCTTACAGAATATTGTTCTGAATGGTTATGGGTCCTTTCCCTTCTGTACCTCACATTTTAAAAATAAAAATAAAAACATAAAGAGGAATGATAAAATTGGCTCGATCTACATTTAACTTTGTGAAAACGTTGAGGCATGATTCCAGCTATTGCTATAAATTGTGAATGCTGAGGTTTTGTGTTACCCATCTTACTGCGACCTTGAACCTCCGAGTTGTGGTTGTGAAAACACTGCCTTAAGAAATTCCCAAGTCCTGTAGATATTTCAAAATGCTGGGTTAAGAAATTTCAAGATATGTGGATATTTTGATGACGTTAGTACGCCCATCCGCAATGATTAATGCTTTGACTGGGACTCCAGTTTGTTGGTCGGTGTCATCTGTTCACATATTCCTGACATGGGATCATCTCCCAAGGGGCCCGTGTTCACACTTAAAGGCAGCCAACTATTTGGTTAATGTATAATTAGAAAAATACACCGTTGCCATACACAGTGACTGTGTTTTCAGGATTCCTTTGGAAATGGCACCTTCTTTGCATAAATAAACTTGAAGATGCTTCAATGCTCAAGTTTAGGAAGATTATAAACTATGCGACACAGAAAACTTATGGGTTATACTCTGAAACAACAAACACTCTCAGATTAATTAAACTAATGTCATACTTAAGCATACATATAATGTTTACGTTGAGCAAATAAATGCTGCTCAAGGATGCTAATGAATAACCAGTTCCTAGTACGTTTTTGAATGCTTCTAATAACATCTCTTTTTGTATTGCTCTTTCAAACTTGCTCTCTTCGCAAAACAAAAAAATGAACAAAACTCCATTTGCATTCAATAACGTATTAAGAAAGGCTTGTTTCTCCATTGGTATATTGGGGTGTATGTTTGGTACCAATGCATCGAATCACCGGACATGTGATACAAAATTGTTTTTTGAAAGTTAAATGATTTGTCTCATTTTTCCTGGTTTTATGTCCACCCCGACAAAGGAGTGCCTTAATGGATAGCTCGCTTGCCTCACGAGTGAGAGGATCAAGGTTTGATCCCTGGGTTGCTAAAACCTTGAGCAAAACAGAAAGTTTTGTTTGTTGATTGAAGATGAAGTTATGGAGGAGGGTGGATATCAAGGAGTCTTACACTGTGGCACAATGGATAAGAGATTGGTTTCTCCTTTAATTCCAAGTTATGGACCAGCTTATTCTCTTCATCGACAATTCTTATTTACCTGATCCTATAAAGTACTTCTCTTTTCACATTTTTCCCTGCAATTATCACTGAACCCTGATTAGAGAGTAATGGAAGAATCTCACCCCTCCTCTGCCACCTCACCCATAACGACGATGACTTTTTTTTTTACTTTTTTTAATGGAAATCTCCCCAAACAAGGCAGCCACTCCTCGTAAGGAGCTTAGGGAAAGTTAGATAAGGATAAAAAAAAACTAGAAGGGCACTCGGTGGAACGCATACCTCTGCCACGTAATGCCTGATCCACGAGAACATATCGGGCCCAATACATTTTTGAAATATCATGCTATACATTACTATATCGTTTTTGGCCCTTTCTCTCAATGGTGAAGAATCACTTTTAAAAAATACCACTGGTCAGATCCAGATCTTCACCAAAATATAAACGGTTCGTCCTTGTCACACACCGAACCTGTCCACAAAATTTCATCCGGATCCATGCACAACTTTTTGAGATATCCTGCACACAAACAGACAAATGGGTGAAAACATAATCTCCTTCACCTTCGGTGGCAGAGGTAATAAGAAAACATCCAAGACACAGGAAGTAGCATAAGTCTGGTGAAATGCATTATCGGTGAAATATGTGCGTACCTCATTGGTGGCCACACCGGCTCATTTTAAATGTCAAAACAGAGAATGGTCACTCAGGGTCACGTCAAGGCTGCATTGGTTGGGGTTGGGTGGATGGGGATGATGGATATTGGGGATTGAGCCTGATGCTTGACGCACATTTGGGAATTGTGCTATGCACACCATTGCATGCCATCGTAGACTAATTAATTAGTCATAGTGGATTTGTAAAAATTTCGAGAAAATAAATACATTCAACCTTAACATCATGGGGTATTTTGTGTAGATCAGCGGCAAAAATATCTGTTTAATCCATTTTAAATTCACGCTATAACCCAACAAAATATGAAGAAGTCAAGGGGTGTCAATACTTTCTGAAGGCACTGTGTCTGCCCACTCTTCCTCTTTGTTCATCATCTGTGTGAATTTCAACTGTTCCAGCCAGTTGGTTGGTGGTCGGCCAACAGTGTGACAGTGAAGTTGTTTGCAAGACTGCACATGTTGTGTAATCACAATTGTTTACCCAATTTGTACATCCCAAAATGACGAATTTGTACATTCTAATAATATCGTTACTTCTGCCACCGAAGGTGGATGGAGGTTATGTTTTCACCTCTGTCTGTCCGTTTGTCTGTGAGCAGGGTATCTCAAAAGATTATTACGGACAGATTCAGACGAGACTTGTTGGACAGGGTGGGTGTGTGACAAGGCCGAATTTATTCGATTTTGGTGAAGATCCCAATCTGGATACTATAATGTTTTTTTTTTTTTAAGTTGTTCTTCACCATTGAGATATAGGTCCAGAAACAATATATAGCACAATATCTCAAAAAGTTGTGGACGGCTTGGGTGTGTGACAAGAATGAATTGATTCGATTTTGGTGAAGATCCGGATCCGGCCTGTCAGTGGGATATAAAACGTAAACTGTTCGGCCTGGCACAGCTATGCGCTCCACCGAGTGCCATTCTAGTTTTGAAAGTGTCTCTTTTGTTGGCAATTTTCAGGGACAATTTAATAAGTTATTAGCCTGGCCCGCAGTCATCTGTCTCTCATTAACTGGTTAACTATTACTTCAACAACAGACATTGACAATGCCTGAACTTTCAAACCACGTGCCAGAAACAACAACCACACAGGCCGTTCCTTCGCTCTCGCGTGCCCGTACGTGCAAAAAAATTAAAATATATAAAAATAAACTTTCAAACCACGTACCAGAAACAACAACCACACAGGCCGTTCCTTCGCTCTCGCGTGGCCGTAGGTGCAAAAAAAATAAAATAAAAAACGTGCCTGATACAAAACTGTCACTTCCATATTGTGGATGTTCAACAAACTTTATTGTTCCCTGACCCAAACCTGCAAATAAGTTCATCATTCACAATGCAATTCAATACTCTGTTTTCCTTCCTCTTCCTTTTCATTGTGTCTTGGCCTTTTTTTGTTTTTATTTTTTTTTTTGCTGCAACGTGATGTTTATAACTAATTATTTATTAACTCGTTGCCAATCATGTCTCTCACCCACAATGGCACTTGTGACCAAGATCGCTCACCTAATTTGCCACAGCTGTTTGTAACTAGCAATATCAATTGAAGTTTCCTTCCTAGTTTCAAGTAAAGTATGACGCATCAAATTATTATTTTTTTGCTTGTATATTTCATCCTTTTTATTTTGCCTTTTATTGTCATACCTGCTATAATTTCTGGAAACCTATTTGTGCATGCCATTTAACTGCTGTTTCATCAAAAAAAATTATGTGTGTATACATTATTGAAGCTCATGGAAGAACGAGTTAGCAAAGGTGACAAAGGCAATATAACGACGGTGAGGCCACATTCGGATGGGAATGACCTAAGAGAAAAGGGGTTGGTGGGACAGGTAGCTCCAAGTGAAAGGGTTGGGTTAGGTAGAGGGTGAATGGGGGTAGAAAAGATTGTTGATAGGGATGAGGGGAGGGACATTAAATGGTGGTGCACCACTTGCTTTGAAGCCTTGGAAAGAAGAGTGCAGTTCCATCCATTGGGACCATACTCTGTACACAGCGTTGGTGCTGCCGAAGCAATTTCCTTCCCTATTGGGCACAATCCTGGACCGGTCACCACTCCAAAGCAGGATACCAGCAAGCTGGTACTCATTTTGCTGACCTCGGAAGGATGACAGGCTGAATCAACCCCACCTGGTATTAATTCAACAGCCGAGCAGGATTTGAACTCAGGACTCTAGGATCCCAAGTCCACCACTCTAACCATTAATCCAGCACCAGGCATGGGTGTAATTCAACCGATTCCAAATGCCAAGCCCACAAATTGGCGAAAATAGGAATAAAAGAGGGGAGTTTGTCAGAAAGCCTGGATTTTGGGTGTTCAACCACTAAGGGGTTACCGGAAGAACCCATGCATCCCTTGAAGCATTTGAGGGCTGAGAGAGCAGAGGGAGTACAACCGGAAGAAAGGCGGTTAATAAAACGGTCTCCCGAACTGTCTGTGATGTAAGAGCAAGCAGCAGGGCTTGTACTTTGGCCGAGTCATATTCCAGAGAATCCAGAAGAGAGAAGTGATATTGTTGCTCCTGACCATGGGGGAAAGCAATACTCCATTGAGCTGCAGACAATGGCCTTGTAGGTTATTAGTTCTGATTTTTTGTGGAATTACTTGGAATGACTATCTGTCTGGTCGTACCAGATGTCATGGCTGATGGTGATAGTCCGGGAGCCAACCTGTGTACGAGGCTGTTTTAGGGTTGGACCTTACAGCCTCTGCTATAAAATTTTACACCCCCAGGATGTTTAGATATATGTTTGCAGTTCATGAAAACCAATGTTGGCAATTCATAAGCTCTTGCGAAAAATTTTGGCGGACGTTTTTGTTTGAGGAAGATTTGAAAAATTTGATAAAACAGCAATTGTCAATAAAATTTCTAAAAAAATTAAAAAATCACATTCATGAAAAATAAATGTGAACTAAATGTAAGAATTCAATCAGTGCATTGTAAAATGACAAAAAAAAATTGCCTTTGTGGAAGTAAACCTCGTAAAAGTACATAATTTTGTGAAAAATGCCTTAAAAATAACGTTTTTTGAAGATGGCCTTTAGAACTTTTCTTATCATAGGCAGATGCTGCATTAGAATACTAATTTCTCTTAATGTGATATGAACATGGTATCCATGGCTAATTAAAACAGCAAATTTGAGTGAGTTCTATCAATTTTTAAAGAGAAAATTAACATTTTTGTCAACCAAAGTTACCCCTACCCCCAAAATCCTCTTACTCTATTGAACACAGTTCGGTTAAGGTTTGCTAGATCCAGGTTGGGTACTTCACAGTTCACTCTTCCAAAGGAAAATTCAATGGTGTTTGGAGTGACATGGCCCTGGAGCAGACATACAACAATGAAGGGAAGACATCTCTGTTCAAAGGCATATCTCAGGCACCAGCTGCTCGAGATAAATATGTGAAGACAGCACCATTTCTCACAGCTGTATCAGAGAACATAAAGTCTATGGCTAATCTAGGCCAACAGGAATCTACTCATCATGGAGAAACACATAAGCAGGCAACAGAAGAACATATGCATGTTGAGGAGATCAAGAAAGTGATATGCCAGCAGATGATAAACCCATTCCAGTGTAACAACCAAGTGGATCTGCTCAATAGAGCAACTGGTGAGAAGGATGCTTCAAAAGACTTGGTCCATGCTCAAGCTAAGGGCATGGAAGCCATTATGAAAGCAGAAGAGGTGGTCTCTATTAAGATTGAACCACTGAAGCTGGTAACTTTCTCCTCACAGAAGAAATCAAACCCATCAAGGAAACAGAGTTTAATCAGGATCTATCAAGATGAGACTGCAACTACACGTGTGCTGTGTTTCTATCGAGATGCCGACCCAGTCACAAGACAGATTGCATATTCCCATGAGTGGACAGACTATCCATCATCCCTGTTTGAGGTTGATCCACGCTTAGCACAGGGGTTTGTAATGCGCAAAGGCAACAAGTCTGATTTCGTGGCAGTGCTAATTGCTGAAGCTGAGCAGGATGTTGTTTTACAGCTGCCATCATTACCACAGAGTGACCGATACACAGTTTATCTGGTAGACACAATGGCATTTGTAAATAAATACCAAAAAATGGGTGCAAAAACATTTGGTGAACTTCCCCAGCTGTATCTTCGCAAGCTCCTGCAGTTGAAACCTGAAATGTGCAACTGTGTCAACATCATTGGTGATCAGGATGATTTTGATGATAGCCATACTTTGAAGGGTCATGAGCAGCAGAGGAGAAACCAGACAGACCAGGCAAGACAATTCTCACCATCCAAGAGTCTAGAAATTCCGGACTGGAATTTACTCATGAAGAATCCAAGAAATAAAGGAAATCTTCAGAACTTCATTGGCACTTCCCTTTGTGAGAGTCCTGAAGCTATTCCGGATGGAGTGACCATCATTCTTGGTGGTATGATGGAAAACAAAGGTCACACTCTTTCCATCACATCAGCATCAAGTTCAGTTCTGGACTTACCTTGTGAAGAACATGAAGAGGCAGACACAAGGATTATTGCTCATCTTGCGTATTGTGTGGAATATCTTGATCACCATCGAGCTGTTGTGCATGCAACAGATACAGACATAATTATGCTGTGTATATATCACTTCTGCTGCTTGAACACATTGCAAGAACTCTGGATACAACGGCAGAATGAATACCTACCTATTCATGAGCTGGTAGAAGTGTTGAGCAAGAAGTACCAGAAAATCCTCTTGATGTCGCAGCCACACTTCTGTGCACATATGTGTTGTGTGGATGTGACACAGTGAGCTACTCATTCAGAAGGGGAAAAGAAGAGGTCAGGTCAGGTATGGGAGCATGTGCCAGAACAGCGCGTCGCTGCGTCCACTTTCCGCCGGTACTCCAGGGGCCTCCGTCTGGCCATCCCCCAGGCAGATGCCAGGCCCATCCCCATCTCCTTGAGATGATGGTCAACCTGCTGCAACCATGAGGCACGTGGTCGGCCCACTGGCCTCCACTCATGAGACTCCCTCGCTGAGAGAATCTGGTGAGCAGGATCAGCGTCAGGAAAACGAGCCACATGTCCATACAGCCGCAGCTGACGCTCACGGACTATGCACGTAACAAATCTCATCCGAGTCTCTCTCAACAACCGCTCGTTGGACACAAAATCCGACCAGCGATAGCCAAGGATTCTCCGAAGACACCTGGTACCAAAGGAATTAAGTCTCCGTCTCAGATCCTTGGTCAAAGTCCAAGTCTCGCACCCATAGAGCAAGACTGGAAGTACCAAGGACCTGAAGACTCGGACTTTCGTCCTCCCGCACAGGTACCGGCAGCGCCACACCCCATGATCCAGTAAATCCATGACTCCCCAGGCCCGACCCAGACGTCTATTGACCTCCGGCTCACAACCTGCGGAGACATGAATATCACTGCCAAGGTAAGTGAATCTATCCACGACCTCAACATCCTCACCACAAACAGACACAGACAGGACAGCAGCATCCAAGATGTCACCGAAAGCCTGGATCTTAGTTTTGACCCAAGAAATCCGTAATCCCAACGGCTCCGACTCCTCATTCAGCACCTCGAGGGCCCCCAAGAGGATGTCTAAAGTCTCCGCAAAGATGACTGCATCATCTGCAAAATCAAGGTCCGAGATCTTGACATTGCCAAACGATGCACCGCAACTTTATCTCTCCGACATCCTCCCTAAAATCCAGTCCATACAAGTGCTGAAAAGTGTGGGGGCAAGTACACATCCCTGACGAACTCCAGTAACAACTGGAAATAAGTCAGAGATGGTACCACCGCACTTCACAGCACTCTCAGTACCAGAGTAGAGTTCAGACATCAGATTGATCAGTTTCGGTGGCACCCCACGAAGACCAAGAATTCTCCAGAGGACATCCCGATTCACTGAATCGAACGCTTTACAGAGATCAACATAGGCTGCAAGCAGCCCCTGCCGAAACTCTCGTCTGCGTTCGGTGACGACACGAAGTGCAAGGATACGGTCAATCGTTGACCTCTTTGGTGTAAAGCCTGACTGTTCTGGACGCTGGTGCTCAAGCAGATGGTGGCGAACCCTATCAAGAATTATCCGAGCAAAGACCTTGCCCGGCACTGAGAGCAGCGTCACCCCTCGGTAGTTGTTGCAGTCTTGGCGATCACCCTTCCCTTTCCAGAGAGGGACAACAAGGCCCCTCTTCCAGTCAGTTGGGATGATGCCTGTGTTCCTGTGAAAAGAAGAGCGGCACAGGTTTCTCTGGGACTGATAGGAAACCTTCCCCACCTTGTTGATTTTGGAAGAGATAGTGAAATGGCAGCAACAGAATGTGTCATTGATGAGGCCAGAGTATACTGGACTGCTCTGCATGGCCAAAAAGGGTTCAGCTGTTTGGATACCCTCAGGCAGCATATGTTTGTCTCTTCAAAATTAGACCTTAGGTCACTGCCAGCAACAGAAGATGCGTTTTACTTCCTTGTTTTAAGAGCATTGTATCAATTGCTTCTGTATAGACGTGCACATCTCAGTGACCGAGCACTTCCCCCAGCCACAACATTTGGCAGAACCCTTATCAATGGAAAACTGGTCCCAATTCTCATGTCTAAGCCAGCCAAGCCAAACATAGACAAAACTGTGTCTTGCATGTGCAAATTATCCAAATGTCTGAAACGATGTTCATGCAAAAAGGCTGCTGTGCCTTGCTGAGTGACATGCATATGCCTTGGTCAGAGAGGTTCATGTGGTGGAGTTGTTTCAGAGAGTGACTCTTCCTCTGAAGAGGATGTTTCATGTCACAATATTGTGTTAATCCATTTCTAATTTTATCTTCCTTAAAACCATGGCATGTAAAAGTATGTTCTTGTTCCTGACCCCATTGATAGTCAAGCATTTCTGAGTTGCATAAATCTTTTGTTGTTTGACATATAACCTTGTCAATTGTAGGTAGGTTAAATCTACACCAATTGTGATATAGGAAATGAACTCCTCTTTAATATGAGGGGTCATTTGTGTATATAGGTTTAGTGGTTATGATTTTAGGACAATATGAATTACCCATACCCCCATCCTACATCTTCGCTTTTGCCAACATTTTGTTATCAGAGGGGGCTCGCAAAAGTGTTGACTGTGTTGTTGCGCAAGAGTTTCACCATTGCCAACATTGGTTTTCATATACTCAAAGGGTGTCTCTTTATGAAAATCAACACAAAAATTTTATAGCAGACCGGGCAATTTTTTTTTAATTTTGATCGGTTGGCTCCCGGACTATGAGGCCGAGATGTTCAAGAGGCGGAATTTGTTACAGTGGCTGACAATGAAAATAAACAGGTGGGATTGTTTGACCATCCGTCTGGAGAAGCAGCATGAGACTGAGAAATTTGCCAGAATTGAAAGGCATGTTGAATTAACCAGACCAGCATTTAATAGATTACAGATCAGCAGAGAGCGAGGCGGCTACTGTCTGCCTGTCAGTGGAATAGGGTCACGCTCACCTCAGCTGTCTAGCCTGGGTTTTAATCTTGGCCTAGCTATGAACAGTCATCCTGGTGTTTCGCTGGAAGGGCGACGACACATCAATGTGTGTGCCATCCCTCGGATGGACGTTAAAGTTGGTGTCCTGTCGACCAGCATTAGTTGGTGGATGTTAAATATTCCACAGTGTCCTTTACGAAGAGTAGGTGAGCTTTCGCCGACATCCTGAACACGTTCGGAAATCCCGCTCTTATCTACAGAGGACACTGCATCAATGATACAGCTGTGCCCCAGCATATGATGTGAACCACAACCATTTGCTGTATAAAGTGATGAAGAATAAGAAATAAAAGTGTGTACTATATGACAAAGTGTGTAATGAACCGCATAGACGAAGCGTTTTCCACATCATTGGCAATGTTGATAAAGTAGAATGGGTACAAGACTGGGCCTACTATACTGAATTGGAGCATTCCAGACTCACACTTGGAGAGGATAGGGTTCCATTGATACCAATGGATTGACTAAGCGAGTGGAGGAATCTGGTAATCCAGGTATGAGGGCAATCTTGTATTCCACAGGCAGTGAGTTTGGCAAACAGAGCAGGGTGCTTAGCTGTTTGACATTTAGGGCCTCCATCCTTTGCTGAAAGAGAGAGGAGCTGCGGCATGTCCAGGATTGAGTGATTGCGACGGCATCCAAACTATTAGTGATAAGAGGAAAGAGAACGTCAGCAGCAAAGATGGACCTCGTACCTGTGCTTATAATTGGAAGTAAGCCGACAGGTGTTTAGTTGAGAAAAGCTCTCTCTGTCCTTCCTCTCCTATTTATATTTGTACTTTTCTACTTTCTTAAAATTTTAATTGTATGTCACTTCAGTGTGACAATGACATGAATATTCTTGTAAATTTTCTGAAGCTTTTGTGATGTCCTTTTCTCACCCAAACCATTTGGTTGTGCCATTCAGGAAGCACGTTGTGCATATGTGATCATTGTCACTGCACTGCTGTGGATTACAGAGGCCTTGCCACTTGCAGTCACTGGATTTTTGCCATTGATCTTATTCCCGTTACTTGGCATTCTGAAGTCCAGCCATATAGCAATGCACTATTTCAAAGATGCCACATTCCTATACATCGGTGTCATGTTTATAGCTACTGCGATCGAGTACTGGAATCTACATCGACGCATAGCCCTTCGTATGATGCTTCTGGTTGGATCAAAACCGTTGTGGTGAGAGTCATGGTTTAACTTTCTTTCCATTCCTGTATTCCTATGCACTTAGCCTCGTTGTAGTCAAATAAGTTGAGAAAATTTTGGAGTAGATTTTGGTGAATACTGTACCAGGCATAATATTGTGCCACGGGTCGGGCAAGAATAACTTTTGTAAGGTTTTTCTCGTCCGAGCCCTGATATGGCATTAATTTTAATTTGCCAATTCTACTTTCAACATGGCATGATGAATTGTCTTTCAATCCTGAAAGATACCCACAGTTGACTTGGGAAGACCCACTGTGAATGAAATGTAAAACCTGTCACCCAATAACCATTGCACACTGAATGTCAATCATCTTTTTACCTCCTGGTATCTTTATTACAATATGATTTTAAAGTGGTGCAACCACTTCAATATCTGATAAATCCTTTCCATCCGTCCGTCCATCAAAAATGAAGACGAAGAACCTTTATAACCAGATGTGTTTAATTCTAAAGGGTTCTCGAGTGTAATTCGAGAGGGATTTAAAGGGTAATCCTTTTGCACCACCAAAGCCGACACATTACATTAGTTATTCGTGTCTGTTGTTTGTGTCCTTTATGACGTCCTTACCAACAGAAAGTTTCCTGTTTGGAAAGATTTTCAATTTCGTTTGACATCCAGACAGGCAGACATGAAAAAAA
>NC_140965.1:61482575-61507575 GCF_056783735.1 Eptatretus burgeri
GCAATTGAGTTTGAACATGATTTTCATCAATTACTGAAGGGACATTTGGAGTGACTGTCTTCACTTATTGATTTGTTCTTTTTTAATATATTTTTTAACTCCTCCAGTTTAAGCAGCTAATTAAGCTTACATCTTGCAGAAGACAAGAAAGAATAGGAAATTTGTTTTGGAAGGTTCAAAATTGCGTCTTGAAAGGAGCAATGAGTATTTGCAAATGCAATGGATATTTTCACGACAGAAATTATCTGACTTGCTCAAACAAGTAATTGAGTGCTCCGCACCATTTATGGACAATGGAGAATGAGTTAGTGCAAGAAGGTTGTAGTTAAAAAAAAAGGATCTATATATATATATATATATATATATATATATATATATATATATATATATATATATATATATATATATATATGTATATGTATATATATATATATATATACATATACATATATATATATATATATATGTATATGTATATATATATATATATATACATATATATATATATATATATATATGTATATGTGTATATATATATATATATATATATATATATATATATATATATATATATATATATATATATATATATATATATATATATATATATATACATATATCTCTCTGTCTCTCTCTGTCTCTCTCTGTCTCTCTCTGTCTCTCTATATATCTCTATCTCTATCTCTATATCTCTATATCTATATATCTAAGCAATATGAAAACAAGCTTTTATTGATGGATGGGGATTAGAAAAGGAATGGGTAGATGCAAAGTTGGAGAAGAGGCAAAAGAAGGTTTTGTTAAGAGGGTTTTCAATAAATTGTGAGAAAATTATCATATTTCCTCGTGGATTGTTTGAATGTCTCTAATTGTTGGTCTGTCTAACCCATCTGGGTCAATAATAACCACCAGGTAGGGATACATTTGCCTGCTCAACGTATTATGGAGGAGAGGAGGAGGAGGAGATTGGGACCATACTCTGTGCAGAGCATTGGTGCTGCTTAAACAGTCTCCTTAGCTATTGGACACAATCCTGGATGGGTCGCGACTCCGACACAGTATACCAGCATGCTGGCACTCATTTCGCCGACCTTGGAAGGATGACAGGCTGAGTTAACCCCACCTGGTATTAATTCAACAGCTGAACATGATTTGAACTCGGGACCCTTGGATCCCAAACCCACCACCGTAACCATTAAGCCCACACCAGGCAATAACCTCGTATGGCTGGTCTATTTGAGATTCCAGTCGACACCTTATAGTTGTGGGCAATGGATGTACTCGTCTGTCTACATACTGTTTGCAGTCCCAAGGATAAAAAGTCTCAGACCAGCTCTATGTAAACGGCTATAACCCAGATGTTTTGTTTGCTGTATGATATGTTTGTCAAGGGAAAACAATTGCAGGTTACATTGTAATCAATCCCAGATTTGTCATAAAAAAAAACATTCCAATACACTTGTTGAACAAGATGGAATATTTCTAAAGAATTGCTGACTGTCCCGAAACATTTTGGACATTCTAGGTGTTCAGTTGCCCCACTGCACTTCTGATTCTGGTTAACCCTTTTGGTGTTCAGACTGTTCAGGCACCAAAGGGGTTTAAGGATGCTAACCCTTTTGGTATTCCCCATCCGAGAGCATGGCTCAGGATTCTGTAATCTCAAGTTGAAACCCTATATGGTGTTTACCGATGCTGACAAAATAGGTTTATACTGTTATTGGTTGGCCGATCGGGTCACGAGTGGCCTCCCCCGGACTCTCTTCCCGACCTTTGACACTGAAGCCGACGAGGTACAGATAACTTTGCGGAACGACAGGTTGCAAAGCAACCACAGATGCCATCTGATACAACTAAATGTGGTCCCTGCGCCCAAATCTCACATTACCTTCCCAGTGGTTTTGTTATCCCAATTAGGGAAAAATGCTCTCGATGTCCCACCTTTATCTATTAATAAGGTATAGCCGAGCGGAACCGCAAGTGGAACATCGTCCAGTCTCGCATAGCTACTCAGTGGGCTACAACCTCCCGTCGACTTATTACACACTACCGTTGAGCTCTTTGAGCTATTTTATGCATCTCAAGTAGACAAATTATAAGTAGTGATAGAAAGGAAAGATCATTTGAATCAGTTTGTTTGGCCACTATGTCGAGGGAACTTGTGCTGCCCGTTCACTCTCTCTGTCTCATGGGACCAGGTGCAGCTCGACTCATACCATTCCCCAGACGTGAAGCAGCCATGATGCTTTGAGATCTCTGGCTTTTATTTCTCCCAGGCAGGGCATTGCTTTTAGGAGTAAAGGCCACCACTGCACCCTTTGCCGCTTTATGAATGGCTCGCACCCAGTCCTTACTTACTTTGGCCATGCAGTTTCCCTCACCTCAGCGCATCCTGGTCCTCACTTACTTCTCAGTTTCCCTCATTGTAGCACACTCAGTGTTGAATGGCTTTGCAAAGCAGTGATTGCAGCGTTGAAATGGCACAGCATGGAAGACCCAGAGAGCACTGGAATGGCTTTGAACGTAATGCATGTGTTTTGTAATGTAATGTCTGCATGTTGCTCTATGTGCATGGTTGCGCTGTAGGAAGTTACAGGGGAGTAGAGGGGTTAAGAGGGATGGGGAGAGAGACAATAAGGTAGGGGTTCTCAATCAGGGGGGAATTCCCCCCCCCCCGGGGGGAATTTTAGCGTTTCAGGGGGGAATTGGGACCACAGATTGGCAGACACAAACTGTTGGAATATTATCTTTCGACAAACTACAATTCTACAGATTGTACATAATTCACATGACATCACACTTTATTGAATAAGGTGTGATGTCCTGTAGATTATGTACAATCTGTGGAATTGTAGTTTTTTTTTTTTATTTAATCTGTGACATTCAATAAACTTTATTGAATGTCACAGCTTAAATTAAAAATAAAGATAAATATATAACTTTTTATCTGTGGAAGTATTAAATTTATAGTTATCTTTGACTTATTCTTGTTTTTTATTCACAGAATTTGGAGCCCATAATGAGTGTCAAAAAAAGAGGGTACGATGATTCATACATTCAATATGGATTCACATCCATCATCATCAATGGAGAAGAAAGGCCTCAATGTGTTATTTGTAGCAAAGCTTTGTCAAATGAGTCTGAAACCAACAAAGTTGAAGCAACATTTGCAGAATGTTCCTTCTCAACACAAGGACAAGGACAAAAGCTTTTTTGAATGTCATGGGAATGCTCTCAAAAAGATGAAGTTGGATTCAATAGGGGCATTCCAAAAAATGAACCAAAAGGTTATTGAAACTTCTTATGTCGTAGCACTGGAGATAGCAAAGCAGCCAAAAACGCATACAATTAGGGAAACTTTGATCAAACCTTGCGCTCTCAAAATGGTGGAAATTGTGTTGGGAAATGGATTGGAGAAAAAAACTTGCAACAGTTTCACTATCAAACAGTACTGTTCAAAGGAGGATCAGCGACATGGCCATTGACATCAAGGATCAAGTTGTGCAGGAGATCAAGTCTGCAGCATTTGGCTTATTTTCAATTCAACTTTATGAATCGACTGATGTGGCATCGTGTTCCCAGTTGCTGGTGTTTGCAAGATATGTTCACTCAGGTTCATTTAAAGATGAGTTTCTCTTTCGTTCTCCTCTTGAAACGACGACCAAGGCCTCAGATATTTTGGAAAAGGTTTCATCTTTCTTTGAATCAGAAAATATTTTGTGGGATAATGTCTCTGGGTGCTGTACAGATGGAGCACCAGCGACGTTGGGGAGAAAATCTGGATTTCAAGTTTGTGTGAAAAAGTGAGCTCCAAAAGTGAAAGGCATTCATTGTATGATCCATCGTCAGGCACTGGCCTCAAAAACACTTCCAGCTCCACCAGGGAAGGTTTTGGGTCAACAGTTTTGGATCAATGAACAGCTTCGGGAAGGAAAAAGGTTTGCCGCCGTTGGACGAGCACTGCTCATACCCAGCACCTCAAAACCGACCAGACCAGAGTAGTCGATCTCCGGCACCTCAAACCCAATCACTGCCAAACCGACCAGACCAGACTAGTCAATCTCAGGCACCTCGAACCCAATCACTCCCAAACCGACCAGACCAGACGAATCGATTTTTTGGGGAGGCGTCCATTCATCGCGGATTTTCACTTAGCGCGGGGAGATTTAGAATGTAACCCCCGCGAGAAACGGGAGATTACTGTATTTATATATGTGTGTATATATATATATATATATATATATATTACACACACAGAAACTAAAGGGGGGGGGGAAAAGTGAGGGAAGAGGAGGGGGGAAGAGGGAGACTGGTGTGGGAGAGAGTGAAGGGGAAAGGAGAGAGGAGGGAGGGAAAGCGAGGGGGTGGGGGAGCGAGGAGGGTGTGGGAAGGGAAGACAGTGTGAGGTGAGAGGAAGGGAAGGCAGATGTGTGGTGGAGCATTAATTATGATTCATACAGTCTCATCAAAATTATTCTGCATCGAATAACAATGAAGATGGAAACAAAATAATGTCTGAAATCCATTTTCTACCGGTCATGCTATAAACATGGCTTGGAAACAAACACTGCCCAGACATGTCCGGAGATGAAACCTGCCGGACGCATCCAGAGCCAAGCAGTCCGGAGACAAACTGCCATCTGGAGACAAACTCCCGCCTGGACGCGTCCAGAGAAAAACGCCTCCCAGACGCGTCCAGAGACAAACACCGCCTGGACGCATCCGGAGACAAGCTGTCCAGACACAAACTCCTATCCGGACATAAACACCGCCCGGACACGTCCAGAGACAAACTCCCGTCCAGACATAAACACTGCCCAGACACGTCCGGAGCCAAACTGTCTGTAGACAAACACCGCTCAGACATCTACAACACCCGACCACATCCAGAGACAAACACCGTCCAGAAATAACCACCATCCGCATATGTCCAGAGCCAGAGAGAGAGGGGAGGGGAGAGTGAGAGAGGTGTGGGAGGAGGGTGATGCACTGTATTGGGAGGGGGTAGAGCAAGGATGGGAAAAACGAGAGAGGGGGTGGGGGGAGGATAATTAGCAGAAAAGATATGATATACATTATGAACAACAACACACACACACACACACGCACACACGCACACACGCACACACATACACACATACACACCAACACACTTGTGCTTGGCAGATATTGGCAATTTTTCAGGAATCGGCAGGTTCGAATCAGTGTGATAACAACTCCCAGCACGTGCTGTATACAACCCAAAAAGCTTGAGTAGCTTTCACCGAAAAACAATGTTACATAGATAGATGTTTCAGGGATATGTTCACAAACATTATTCATTATAAACAGCTGCGTGTGACGGTGGAAAAAAAATTGGCTCGGTAATTTAGAAAACGCATTAATACTGAAAATGGCTCGGAAATCTGGTGTTATTTAACAACTCGATCAGGGTGACAGGACAACAACCACTCACTCAGGACGATAGGGCACGAACCAATCGCTCAAAACGGCGGGACACACGAACCACTCGCTAAGGACGGCGGGGCACGTGAACCATTTGCTCAGGACGGCGGGGCACGCGAACCACTTGCCCAGGATGGTGGGGCACGTGAACCACTCGCTCAGGACGACGGAGCACGAACCAATCGCTCAAGACCGCGGGGAACATGAACCACTCGCTCAGGAAAGTGGGGCACGCGAACCACTCGCTCAGGATGGCAGGGCACACGAACCACTCACTCAGGATGGCGGGGCACGTGAACCGCTCTATCAGGATGGCATCCGTTTTTCACCAGATTTGCTTTGATTCACTGTAGAGCATCTTGGATACCTCTGAAAATAAAAACAAAGATCTGGCAGATTCTATGGATAAGCAGTTCATCTGGGAGACAGTGTGTGAGGTCCAGCAGTGAATGCATTTCATCATACAATGATGAGCCAAAATATTATGACCAACTGCCTAATATGCTGCTGGTCCTCCGTGTGCCGCAAAAACAGCGCCAACCCACCGAGGCATGGATTCTTCAAGACCCCTGAGGGTGGCCTCTGGTATCTGGCACCAAGACATTAGCAGCAGATCCTTCAAGTCCTGTAAGTTGCGAGGTGGAGCCACCGTGGATCGGACTTGTCGGTCCAGCACATCCCACAGATGCTCAATCGGATTGAGATCTGGAGAATTTGGAGGCCAGGGCAACACCGTTAACACTTCATCATGTTCCTCAAACGATTCCCGAACAATGTGTGCAGTGTGGCAGGGCGCATTATCCTGTTGAAAGAGGCCACTGCCGTCAGAGAATACCATTGCTATGAAGGGGTGTACCTGGTCTGCAATGATGTGTAGGTAGGTGACGTGTCAAATTGACGCCCACATGAATGGCCAGAACCAGGGTTTCCCAGCAGAACATTACCCAGAGAATCACACTCCCTCCACCAGCTTGTCATCTTCCCACAGTGCATCCTGGTGCCATCAGTTCCCCAGGTAAATGGCGCACACATACACAGCCATCCACGTGATATAAAAGAAAACAGGACTCATCGGACCAGGCAACCTTCTTCCACTGCTCCAAGGTCCAGTTCCAATGCTCGTGTGCCCATTGTAGGCACTTTCGACAGTGGACAGGGGTCATCATGGGCACTCTGACCGGTCTGTGGCTACGCAGCCCCATACGCAGCCCCATACGCAGCAGAGTGCGATGCACTGTGGATTGTGACACATTCCTCCCGTAACCACTATTAAAATTTTCTGTGACTTGTGCCACAGTAGACCTTCTGTCGGTTCGGACCAGACAGGATAGCCTTTGTTGCCCTCGCGCATCGATGAGCCTTGGGCGCCCAACACCCTGTTGCCGGTTTGTGGTTTGTCCCTCCTCGGACCACTGTCAGTAGATACTCACCACCGCTGACTGGGAGCACGCCACAAGCATTGCCGTTTCAGAGAGGCTCTGACTCAGTCATCTGGCCATAACAATTTTGCCCTTGTCAAAGTCACTCAGGTCTTTACTCCTGCCCATTTCTCCTGCATCCAACACATCAACTTCAGGAACTGACTGTTCACTTGCTGCCTCATATATCTCACCCCTTGACAGGTGCCATTGTAACAAGATAATCAATGTTATTCACTTCACCTGTCAGTGGTCATAATGTTTTGGCTCATCAGTGTATAGTATTATTAACAATTCGGAAGCCAGTATTCATCATCTATCTGCTCGACTCACAGTGTTCAAGCATCGGTGATTTAGTAGTTCCAAACAATGCTGGTTATTCAAAGTTTTACATAAAATGTCCTCTTTGGAAAGATGATATTAGTTTATAGTCTTTTTGCACTGAAAATTAAATGTGAATCAGTCTGGTAGTTTTCATGCATCCAAACTACAGGATGCTTGTAAGCATGTTGGTTACTTTGACATTTTAAATATTTCTCAATGTTATGCATTCTTGATTGTCCCTTCATGTATTTGTAGAAAACTAATTTCTGTCGTGGTCAACAGATTTGCATCTAATCTTGATTTATAATTTTATATACCTGTATTTAAGACAAACATTTTGATGCTGTAATCAATATTTACCCTTATTCTGTATTAATCATCGTGTTTGTATGTGTATTCCATTTATATATGGTTGAATTACTACACAACCTGAGTTAAATAAAAGCATTCACCATCTATATAATACTAAAACTCTCATCTTGTATGTTTGTATGTTCCCGAAATACAGCCAAAATGATACACGATAGGGCAAACATTTTAGGGCCACCTTACTAACCATTCGCCTGTGGTGTGCAGTATCAAGTTTCGTTCAAATTGGGCAACGATAAAATTATGAAAAAATAAATTCCCGATTCAGTCAAATACTCTTAGGGAGAATTTGATCAATGCAAACAACCTCAGCGGTATAGTTCGCTGGAGCTATCTTTTTTTTTTTCTTTAAATGATTTATTTAAAAATCTCAAACATTTAGTATAGACAAAGAACGATTTATTTTTAAGCATAAAATAAACATGGCCATTTTGATCTCGTACTTCCGTGTTCATCTATCGATATTATTTTACTAAAACTCTCATCTTGTATGTATGTACGTATGTTCCCGAAATACAGCCAAAACGGTACAAGATAGCACAAAAATATTAGGGCCACCTCACTCACTATTTGCCTGCGGTGTGCAGTATCACGTTTCATTCAAATCGGACAACGAAAAAAATTATTAAAAAATCAATTCCCTATTCAGTCAAGTACTCTTTGGGAGTATTTGATCTATGCAAATAACCTCATCAGTATAGTTCGCTGGAGCTATCTTTTTTTCTTTAAATGATTTTTTTTTTCATCAACCACTGTCACAACGGGAACCCAACGGGTTCACGGGTCATCTAGTTTCCATTAAAGTTGTTCTGATTTTCTTAGCTTTTTATATTGCAATTCATTTAATGAAAATAACTGTGTATAATTCCGTGAAAGGCCAAAGGAATGCCCACAAATTGGAATAAAATATAAGGTGATGAAGCCAAAAGTTCAAACATGATCAGCCAAGTTGGTGATTGGTTCACATAGAAATAGAATAGTGTGGCTCTATAATCGTTCTTGATGTTAAATGGGTGACATGAATATGGGTGGACAGGCACCTCTTGATCATGGAATTGTGCCCAATGCAAAAAACCAGTGTTCACTGATATATAATTATTACACTTCTGTCAAAGTGACCTGCATGGGTTTTAAATGGAATCGGCGTCTTTTGTTTGGGCTGTGCGTGTACATCTCACGAACTATATTATTTTACACCACAATTGCTGAAGACAATCGTCATTACAGCCCGAAAATATTCTCCAAAGTCCATTATTCTGACATTCAGTATACCGTATACACGTAGGCCAATATACGCTCACGTATCGTGTTGAAAACCAATAAAATAGCGGCCATGCCCCACAGTGGTTTTAGTCCAATGACCTCAATTGATAGGCTTGTTTGCCCTCTAGTGTATGTATTACCTTGATGGTGGAAATACCTGGAGCTGCTCGGTTCGGTGAGCTTTTCCCGGCAGTGGTTTCGGGACATGTTGGATATTGAAAAGCTATGGAGTTATTAGCCTCATGTTGGTTACTTTTTGCCTTCTGGCTGGTGGCAGCATGCCTGACCACACATCCCAATATACACTATATAGTGGCCTTTGGTGGCCTCTAAATGGATGTCAAGGCCAATGTGTGGTAGCTTTAAACCTTTCCCAAATTCTGAGGAATGACACCTATAATTTTGGGGCCTCTACTGTAGTTGCTACAGTTTGGCTGTGAAAGAATTGCAAACACACAAACACTTGAAAATATTTATAAGATAAGCTGCACACAACACTGCCTTCCTACACAGCAAGCAAAAACAGAACAATGCTAGCCTAAACATGTCTTTGTTACAGGTAAAAAAAAAAAAAATCTTCCATGAGCACAAGGTCCTGCTAAAGACCTCTACTGTACTAACTACCCTGTACCCTAGCTACACACGTAACATTATGTTTGTTTTGGCAGTGAGAATGAGATGAATGAGATGGGCTCCGACATTAAGGTAAGTGCACCTTTTATTTAAATTCACAAATTCCTAATTAATGATCATGTATACCACAAGAATGCCACAAAGAAGTGTATAGAAGATTTTGTCACAGCATACTGTCCAACAAAGCTCCTTTGATGGGGTTACAAACCAGCACGTCTGATTAAAATGTATAGTTACACCCATTCACTCACCTGCCTACCTCCCACATCCCGAGCCACATCCATAGAGGATGCCATTAAGTGCCTGTTCCCTGGCCAAAATCCTTATTAAGATTATCCATATAGTGAGCATTACCTGCAGAAATTAACAGAGTACATGGCATATGAATGATATATGGTGTCTTCCTGTTTGCAAGTTTCCTTGTAAATCATTTTTTGAGATTGGTAGTGCATCTGACATTGAGTCTACTTCGAATCGTTTTCATAAAAGCCTGCTCGGTCTCATGCACAGGTATATTCCATCTCGTCTGTAGCTATCACATCCACACTCTCGGCCCTGGTAAACTTAATCGTGTAATGAGGCAGTGACTATTGAGCAGCTTAAATATACGATGCCTTAAGGTCTCAGACACACATGAGATAGACAGAATGGGTTAAACAAGACCTGAAGAGAATGGCAGGCAAATCTGAGGAGTCGTGCAGGAGATCACACAGTTCGACTCTCCTGCAGAGCAAACTCCCATGGCGGGAGATGAGAGAGTCGGGCGTGACTGTGGCTCCAGCAAGGTGTGGCTTTGGTGTACCTGAGCAAATGAGGATGAACCTTCCTCCCCGAAGGTATTCAAAAACTCCCTCACTTGCAAGGTTACTCCACCCTTTTGTACCCCCCACCAGGCTTGTGCATCACTCCTGACACAATGTGCCCTCCCCTCTCACTCACCATTGGCCTGCATCTCAGCTTGTAGGTGGGGCGAACCACTTTCCTGACCTTTCACCAAGTTCGCAAAGGGTGTTGACATGGCGAAGGGTGCCTCCATTCTTCTCCCTCCAAAACTCTCACCCAACCTGCCAAAGCATAAAAAGACACACAGAAACAATTTCCAAAGGGCAGAACATTAAAGAGGATGTTGAAGGGGTTGATAATTCTCAACACAGACATGAGGAGAGGTGCACAGTGTCTATCTAGACATTTAAGTAACGCATTTCTCAAATCACAATTAATTACATTATGCTTTAACACTCGAGAGCCAGACACTGTTGAAGAAATAGTGGGGAAACTTAGCATAACAATTGTGCATTTTGTGAGGAAAGCACCAAATTCGGCACTCGAGTAGCCTATCATATTATGAACAGATTTGGATATTGGGCCATCTCAAAATTTTTGATGGCAGTGGAAAATGGCTTCCACAGCCATCAGCGGCTGAATTTGAGATGGCCCAATATCCAAATCTATTCATAATATGTTAGGCTACTAGTGTGCCAAATTTGGTGCTTTCCTCACAAAATGCACAATTGTTATGCTATATTTAGCTAAGTTGCCCCAATAAAACCAACTATGCTATATAAAGCATCTTTAACCCACGAGGAGTCACTTCCACAGCGATATATATATATATATATATATATATATATATATATATATATATATATATATATATATATATATATATATATATATATATATATATATTGTTGCGGATTTCGCGCCCGCCGGCGTGCTGACGGCCACGTAACTCGAATCGCGGCACGTCGCCCACCGGACGGACAATCCAGTCGTGACCCTCTCGGACTAACGCCGGGAACCAGTCACGGGTGGACCTTTCGGTCTCACCGCGATCGAGCCAATCAGCCCCCGCGTGGGATAGGGTTGCTCGCCAAATTCGACCTACCTAAGTACCCACGCGGAGGGTAGACCGGGCGATCGCACCTCGCCGCAGGTCGACTTCGGACACGGGCCACTTAAGCGACCCGTTCCGTACTATCGGGATAACCGAGCGGTGTTATTCGTCGACCTCGACGGTTCGATTAATTATCGGGCGTATTCAGCCCACTACCAACCCTTTACGTGAAGCAAGATGAGGATTCAAAGAAAGAAATGACGAAGCGAAGCGTGAAACAGTTCAACACAAAGCACATTTATTCGCGGCACACGGGAAGCACACATATACAATTCCACCAAATGCACACAGAAAAGAAAAACACAATTCCATTTACACAAAAAGCAAATATAAAAGCGAAGACACAATGCAGAGCTAATACCGACTACCGAGCACACGGCAACACTTATACAATTTTACTTCACAGACGGCGCCGACAACACATACCCAAAACCAAGGAAAAGAAATACCCTCAAGGATGAGGCGGGCCTGAGGCCGAGACCGGGTCGCGCCTACCCGTCTGGTGATGAGACGCGGAGCGGCGATGGCGCCCCAACCCCGCGGGCCTCGCGGGCAGTGTCTGGTAGGGGGTGGGAAAGGGGCCCCCTTGGTCGCACTATCTCAGCGCGGGGGGAAACAGGAGGGGGTTGCTGATGCTCGGGGTATAGAGGATTTTTATTATCCCGCGACGAGCGTCTCCACCTCGGCCAGGTCGCGCTGTCGGCCTCCCTGGGGTGCAGCTCCCGACGCGAGCACCCCCTCGTCTGGTGTCGCCGCCTTTCCACAGCTCCGTCCCCTCCGTTCCGACTCCAACGCACACGACGACCAGCTCCTTCTTGCCAACTCCACCGCCCGCGAAGTCTTGACTCTCTGTTTCCGACTCTCCTACTCTCCTACTCTCCTCGTCCTACTACTCTTTGACTGACGAACACGGTCCTTTTATCAGCCCCGTAGCTTCGCCCTCTCCTCTTTGACCCCCTCCCTTCGACCTTTCACCTCGCTCCCCATTGGCCCGAGAAAAAGTGGGCGTGAAGGCTTTTTGATCCATAAATTTGCATATATCGATCGCCCTGGGGGCGGGGCCAATTCGCCCCTCGCTCACCGATTGGACGGCAAAAAGTGGGCGTGTGTCGTTTTTGATCCGTTTTTGAAGCACAAAATCCGTGATTTTGTACACGCTGTTCGGCGCGCGCCCTGCACGAGTCCAACACCGGTACCCACAGGCGGCGCAAGAACGGTGGCGATGCGACGGTTGCGAGGTGTGACGTGAAGGTCGTGGCGGTTGTGGTGAAGCGGCGTTGTGGTTGGTGGTTGATGTTGTGGTTGTGGTGGTAATCATGGCGGTTGGTCCAAAATAAAGATAGCAAAAGAAAAACGGCTATCCTGAAGAGTCGCAGCACGCATAAATGACATGTATTCCCACTAGACAACGGGTTTGGGCCTAACTACACATGTACTTACCGAGATACCTCACCTAAGGGACCTGAATGGTGGTTTGCGAATTTGGTAACCACAACACTACCCCCTCCCCTTTTTACAGACTCGTCCCGAGTCGTCAAATTTTCGTGTGCCATCATGTGTAGTTTTCCCCTAGTACATTTTACCTACGGATCCCTGAGTGCGACATTCATGGTATTCGTGTCCCCAAAATAAATAACCTGAGGGCTGCGTAACTATCTAAACAAACTCACTCACACGGACGACTTAAATAAAATTGCCGGCGCTAGGACAGACATGCCGGGGGCGCACTCATATTTACAGTACATCTTACCTTAACTTACAAATTTTACACTAAACCATGGCCCAGGATCACTGAACTCTGCAAAAGAAAAGCAGTTAGCAGGGAGCCAGGCTGCCCACATGCAGTCTCTGGCTCAAACAATGCAGGTGACAGGGAACGTGGCTGGCTGCTCACACGCAGTCCAAGGCCTTCCCTTTTTGAACTGAACGCAGTGAACCACAACGGTGCATGGGCTGCACAAACGCAGTCTCCGTGCCAGCTCAAGTGGCACACGCAATGAGCACAACGAATGGATGGATGGATGGTTTGAATCGAACTCAGTGAACCACAACGGTGCATGGGCTGCACAAACGCAGTCTCCGTGCCAGCTCAAGTGGCACACGCAATGAGCACAACGAATGGATGGATGAATGGATGGACACAAAACACGGTGCACGGGCCGCCACTGCAGGCCCGTGTTGTAGCTGCCAACAGGGCAGTTCTCGCAGCTTGTAAACTGTTGCCTTGATCCTGGCGCACATGGCAATGAACAGGGGGGTGGGGCAAAGCAAAATTGAACGGGGTTGGTGAACGTGGGCAGTGGGCATGGCATGGCAAAGGCAGCAGGCAAACACAGCCCGCAGAAGAAGGCCGCTGCAGGCAAACACAGCCGGCAGATGAACTGGCCGGCACAGGCCTTGAAGAAAAAAACAGCCAGCCGGCAGATGAAGTGGGCCGGCACAGGCCTTGCAGCACAGCAGCTGCAGACGATCCAGCCGGCACAGGCCTTGCAGCACAGCAGCTGCAGATGAAGTTGGCCAGCCTTTGCCGTTCCGTGGAGGTTGGTGGAGGGAGTGCGGTGGTGCTGGCCACTTGGAAGGCGGGCTCGGACCTACCTACCTGTCTCCCTCCCAACCTATCGCCTTTGCCTGTCACTGTACATACCCACTCCCTTAATTTGTCAAACCCCAATTTAGCCCCAACTTATTTTTTTGTTGTTTTTATTTTTACTCCCTCACTATAAATCGTCCCCTAACCCCCTTTATCGTCCTTGTTCGGCTAACCTATCCTGTCACCTAGCCTACTCCCAACCCCTACGTTCCCTTCCCGGAGGGGAATAAGGGAGAGCTAGCGTCCTGTGTCGAGGCCCAACGAAGCCTCAGAATGGCCTCCCCAGAGTTCGGCGATCTATAACCAAAGTGGGTCCAGCGGCCCACAACGACAGCGAGGGGATGGATGGTGCGGAGGGGTACACTTCCTAATCTACCCTAACCATTTAACTGTTAAACTACCCCGGGGCTTTCAACAAGCGCCTCTCGCTTAAACTATTGGTTCTAACAACCCAGATTCCCGTCGCCTATGTTGGTGTCCTCACAATTTCGGGCCTCGCCCCCCAATTTTCGCTCCGTGCCCTCACACGGTCTCCTGGCTGGGACACGTGGCTCCCTTTGGCAGGCACGACCCTCTGCCGAATCTCCCGCTATGGCACCCCCGGGCACTACACTGCCTCCGAGCCTACCAGCTCCCTAACACCGGGGAGTGCCCCCCATGGCACCTCCCCTGAAACGCACACGTGGCAGGCCGGCCTCCCGGGCCCCTTTCCGAGGGTCACCCGTGCCCACAACACTGCCCACGCGGCTAATGGCGCCCGGGCCCCCGCACCAAGCAGGCGCACCCGTGCCCACTACGCTATCCCGGCCCCCCATGGGCCCTTGGCCTACCACGGCCGACTAGCCTGGTGCCCGGGGTACCCACTCAGCGATACTCACCTTTCGCAGCCACGCTCCCAAGCCCGTCAACAGGGCTCCTGCACCCCTCCAAATGGGTTTCGAGCCTACATTCCCACCAACAGCAAAACAACCTCCATTTTTCAATTTGACTAACCCAGCTAACTCACTTTACTCTGACCCCGGGGTCCCTTGGGCGGGAGTCACTCCTCCCCCCAATCACTCATCGCACCATGCATTCCCCATTCGCTCCACACACACAGACCCGCTGGCCTCACTCACTCACCATGTACTCGTACTCTCCTCACAACCCACAACTCTTCAACACAAACACCGCCGAACTCTGCCATCCTTCTATCTGCATCCCCTACCTAACTCGTGCTCCCACGTCGTCCCTTAAACTATAGCACGTTCCTTTTAACACTACGTAGCTAAACTACGTCCCCTCTACACATCCAAAGTCTGTCACTGTCTCCTAACTCAAAAATTCATTTTATTTCCCAACCTAAATCTCGCTACAATCCCTCTATCTAATCCATTCCACGGACTCCATGAGGACTCACCCCTGCCCCATGAAGTCGGTCTAGCTAAGCTAACCCTTCCCCCTAACTAGTTTCCATCCTGTGCCCAGGTAAGGGGGTCTTTCACCCCTTGCCCAGGAATCCTGTGCACCCGAAAGTGAGGCTTGTTCTTTCTTTTTTTTTTTTCCATGCGCAGCACCTGCGCGGCAACTCGCGCACTTTGCACCCTTCCCGTGACGTCATGCAGCTGCACGTGTTCCTCGTCCCTCCTTGGACGGTGTCATCCGGCAGAGATACCCCTCCTGCCGGATTCCAACCCCACGTGCAGCCATGACGTCACCGTGCGCAATAAAAAAAAACACAAGCCCCACGTCTCGAGGGGTTCCCCACGCGAACACATGTGCTTTGCCCGTTGGAGCTTAACACACACGATCGCGTGGAGAACCCATCCGGTCCAAATCCATTTACCTGCCTAAACTTTGTCCGTCCGCGGGATCGGCAAATCCACCGCGTGCGTTTCCGGACCGGGACTTCACTCTCGCAAGCGAGCACGTGGTGGTCTCGTGCGTTGCACAGCACGAACCTCGTGCTCACTGCTGGGTGAACCCGGCACGGTCCGCGAAACAACTACAGCCGCTACTCGGCTTTCTCTCCTCTGTCGCCGTCTCCGTCTCCATTCCACACACGCATACATGCGTGTTACGACGCACACAGTCCACTCCATTACACTCACACCGGGAGACGCGGCTGCGTGCTCCCGCATGCCAACCGACATCTCCCTCACATACCGCTCTCTCACACACACGGTCTCCCTTGCACACAGCGACCTTGCACACGGCCGTTCACTCACGCATGCGGGGGCACTCACCCGCGGTGCCTCATCCACACACCGTGCCCCACTCATACACGCGGGGGCACTCAACCGCGGTGCCTCATCCACACACGCGGGGGCACTCAACCGCGGTGTCTCATCCATACTCCGTCCCTCACTCACACACGCGGGGGCACTCAACCGCGGTGCCTCATCCACACTGGCCGTTCCATCCACACACACGGCCTCACTCACACACGGCGCGCTGGGAAGCACGCACTCCGGGACACTCGCCACCACACCACTCACTCACGGGGTCGCTTCCACACACGGGGACGCACTCACGCCTTGCACCACACACACAGGGACAACCACACTGGGGATTTGTGTCCCCACAAGGGTCTCCGGGGCCTCTATACCCCCCAAGCTCTCCGTGCACCCGTCCACAGCACCCGTCCCCTCAACCTCGCAAAGCACGACCGAACTCACCTGGTCGTGACTCGCCTCAAGGGGGCAGACTCCCCCTCGTTCCTGGAGGAGGCCATCCAGGTGCTCGCACTGGGTCTCTCCCCAGTCCGCCAGCTCACCCCCATTATCCTCCACTACCTCCGTGTGTGTGTGTGCGTCACTTACCCCGTCTTCATCGTGTAGTCTTCCCTCTATCGTTCCCTTCCCGGCTACCGTCACTGCCAACTCTTCACCCTTTACCTCCCTTGTCTCCACTATTATTTCCGTTGTCGTCACCTCGTGTCTCGTCTCACACGTTTTGGTCTCCCCATTTAATTTTTCCCTCTTGGTCACCGTCGATTCCTCTGTCACGACCCTCGCCCAACACGCCTCCCGAATTATTTTTTTACCCGCCTCCACCGCGGGCCTGTCAGCCGCTGCACGCCCTTCCAGCTCGTTCGCTCCCACGTGTGGAGTCGCCATTCCTATCTCCCTGGTCACGGCCTTCATGCCCGCCTGCAGGCATCGGCCCATGTTCTGCGTCTCACCCCGCAGCTTTTTCGTTTCTTCCTTCATTTGCTGTGTACTCGCATCGATCTTTTCGTTCATGCTTTTCATTTCGTTTATAATTTCATTTGCGTTTGCATCCATTTTCGCTGTCATTGCCGCCAGCATGGCGAATAGCTGGGCCATGTCGGGTGCACTCAGCTGAGCCGTTTCGGCAAGGGTTGGGGAAGGGTTTTGGTGGAGAGGGGGGGGGGGAGGTGTCATACACTGCGGCCGCTGCCGCACCCATTTCGGGCTCTGGGCTCAGTTGGGGGAGTTCATGTTCCTGCACGGGCATTCCATCCTGGGCCATGGATTCTACACATTACTACACATATACATTTCTAATACCCCCGGCTCCCGCTCGCCTTGAGACGCCATCTTGCTTCTCTTAAAGGGTTAATTTCGCTCGCTCGTAATTTGGAGGGAATCGGGGGTCGCTTCTCTCACCCCTGGACCGATTCCCGTGAATTTCGCTGGAGACAGGAGAGCCCGTTTTCCTGTTCTCCAATACCAGTGCCGCGAGGAGGGCGATGAATTTGTATCGCACGACCTGACACCAGTGTTGCGGATTCCGCGCCCGCCGGCGTGCTGACGGCCACGTAACTCGAATCGCGGCACGTCGCCCACCGGACGGACAATCCAGTCGTGACCCTCTCGGACTAACGCCGGGAACCAGTCACGGGTGGACCTTTCGGTCTCACCGCGATCGAGCCAATCAGCCCCCGCGTGGGATAGGGTTGCTCGCCAAATTCGACCTACCTAAGTACCCACGCGGAGGGTAGACCGGGCGATCGCACCTCGCCGCAGGTCGACTTCGGACACGGGCCACTTAAGCGACCCGTTCCGTACTATCGGGATAACCGAGCGGTGTTATTCGTCGACCTCGACGGTTCGATTAATTATCGGGCGTATTCAGCCCACTACCAACCCTTTACGTGAAGCAAGATGAGGATTCAAGGAAAGAAATGACGAAGCGAAGCGGGAAACAGTTCAACACAAAGCACATTTATTCGTGGCACACGGGAAGCACACATATACAATTCCACCAAATGCACACAGAAAAGAAAAACACAATTCCATTTACACAAAAAGCAAATATAAAAGCGAAGACACAATGCAGAGCTAATACCGACTACCGAGCACACGGCAACACTTATACAATTTTACTTCACAGACGGCGCCGACAACACATACCCAAAACCAAGGAAAAGAAATACCCTCAAGGATGAGGCGGGCCTGAGGCCGAGACCGGGTCACGCCTACCCGTCTGGTGATGAGACGCGGAGCGGTGATGGCGCCCCAACCCCGCGGGCCTCGCGGGCAGTGTCTGGTAGGGGGTGGGAAAGGGGCCCCCTTGGTCGCACTATCTCAGCGCGGGGGGGAAACAGGAGGGGGTTGCTGATGCTCGGGGTATAGAGGATTTTTATTATCCCGCGACGAGCGTCTCCACCTCGGCCAGGTCGCGCTGTCGGCCTCCCTGGGGTGCAGCTCCCGACGCGAACACCCCCTCGTCTGGTGTCGCCGCCTTTCCACAGCTCCGTCCCCTCCGTTCCGACTCCAACGCACACGACGACCAGCTCCTTCTTGCCAACTCCACCGCCCGCGAAGTCTTGACTCTCTGTTTCCGACTCTCCTACTCTCCTACTCTCCTCGTCCTACTACTCTTTGACTGACGAACACGGTCCTTTTATCAGCCCCGTAGCTTCGCCCTCTCCTCTTTGACCCCCTCCCTTCGACCTTTCACCTCGCTCCCCATTGGCCCGAGAAAAAGTGGGCGTGAAGGCTTTTTGATCCATAAATTTGCATATATCGATCGCCCTGGGGGCGGGGCCAGTCGCCCCTCGCTCACCGATTGGATGGCAAAAAGTGGGCGTGTGTCGTTTTTGATCCGTTTTTGAAGCACAAAATCCGTGATTTTGTACACGCTGTTCGGCGCGCGCCCTGCACGAGTCCAACACCGGTACCCACAGGCGGCGCAAGAACGGTGGCGATGCGACGGTTGCGAGGTGTGACGTGAAGGTCGTGGCGGTTGTGGTGAAGCGGCGTTGTGGTTGGTGGTTGATGTTGTGGTTGTGGTGGTAATCATGGCGGTTGGTCCAAAATAAAGATAGCAAAAGAAAAACGGCTATCCTGAAGAGTCGCAGCACGCATAAATGACATGTATTCCCACTAGACAACGGGTTTGGGCCTAACTACACATGTACTTACCGAGATACCTCACCTAAGGGACCTGAATGGTGGTTTGCGAATTTGGTAACCACAACAAGTAGCCTCGACCAAAATTGGTTTGTCTAGATAGCTTTCCTCTAATACTTACCCTTGTCCGCCTCTCTTTTGCCCTGTCTCCCTTTTTCATTAAATCACCCTTGTTGTATTTTCCTCACACCTCAACATGTGGGGCACACAATGTGCTATGTGAAGCCTCTCACACTGGTTAGCTCACCTGGAATATTGTTCCGGGGAGCTTATGGGATGACGCGTCGTCAGACCGTCCTTCCGTCCGTCCACATATACTTGCAACGTTTTCTCTGAAACTACACATACGATTTCGATGAAACTTTACCACAACGTTCATCACCATGTGTGCACTAAACTTTATTCATGGCATTGAAAAAAAAAATCTGGCCTTATGGGAGTCTATGGGGGTTTACCCCCTCAAATAGGTATTTGCTTTCTTCTCAGAATCTACACACACAATTCCAATGAAACTTGACGCCGACCTTCCTCACCCGAGATGTACCAAAGGTTGTTCACGTCATTAAAAAACAGTCGGGGTATATGGGATTTATGGGGGAGGGGTGTGTTGCCCCCCCCCCAAATATATATATTTGCTTTCTTCTCTGAAACCACATGCACAATTCTGATGAAACCTCACCACAACCTTCATCACCCTTGATGTACCAAAGTTTGCTCATGACACTACAAAAATCGGGGCCGAAGAGGGTGTAGTGGGGGGTGGCCCCCAAAATATCTATTTACTTTCTTCTCAAAAAATACACAATTCCGATGAAAGTCGACCACCACCCTCATCACCAGTGATGTACCAAAGATTGTTCACGCCATTAAAAAACAATCAGGCTCTAAGAGGGTCTATGGGGTTGTGGGGCAGAGGTCTGCTACAAAACGCAGTGCCATTCATAACACATGAAGACAGCTGAGAATCCCCAGAGAGCGAGTGCACAGAACTCTCGTGCAGACTGTGCCCCCAGAGCCAGCACACACAGCAAGCATGAGCAGACAGCCAGAGACCCCCAGATCGCGAGCACATAGAAACTCTTTATCAGCCGGGACCCCCCGCCAGAAAGCAGATACCGAGCTATCGGACACACAGCTCGGTATGCAAGTCATCAAGGATGAGACCAGACGGTGAGAGGGGTCCGAAGCTGTTCCGCCCCTTCAGGAAAAACTACACATGCACACTTTCGTCCATTTTCTTGCATGTCTTATGTTTCCGACTGAATCTGATCATGTTCAGGTTTGCATTAGGATAATGGGGGATTGTTGCCATCAGTTTAAGTGCGCCATTTGTTACCGTCAGTTGCCTATTATTTTTCTGCCATTTTGCTTCATTGTCCCCTTCCCCATTTTTGATTAAACCTGTTGTTCCTTTTAAAGCTGTCTGATGTGTATTTTGTGCCACAATCTCATCTTCCTGCATAATCAAATGCTCCCTCATAAAACAGTTTGTGCGTGCTGAAGCCACCATGCGTTCAGGTAATAAAAGATAGCTGCATTATCGTAGATTATCCATGCACACGCAATTTTGCTTCTTTTTAGGAATTTATTTTCCGGTCGTCTTGTCGTCCATTAGCGAGACCAAATCTGTGCAATAGTATATGTTTGTATATGTTTATAGTCATGTTATCAACAGATATTGCACAATGTTTAATTCAAATCTCTGTTCTTGCAAGTGCAAAGTCATTTTGAGAATGGACATTCTCTTGGGAATTCATCAATTTCATGTGGGCATGTTGGATTGCAGGTGCGGCGTGAGCAGCCATTGCATAATCTGGAATCTGAGCAAGAATGCAGCAAAAATGATGTGAAAATGGAGGAGAATTGTCCTGCTACAGAGGAGAGCAAGAATTTTGGAACAAGGCAGTTTGGTGATCGGAGTTCCACGAAGATGGCTACAGGGCTTTCTTTGTGCATTGCTTATGCAGCAAATATTGGTGGCGTGGCTACACTTACAGGAACCATCACCAACCTCGTTTTGGTGGATCAAATGGAGGCGTGCGTATCCAGTTGACATAATCACTAACACCTATAAATTTCTACTTTATTGGGTACTGCCTGGTAAACTCGTGACTTTGTTCTTATGTTAAATATATCCTTAATTTGTTATTAATATTTTCTCTGACAACTGCTTGGCTCTTGTGGCTCATCACATCAACTTGTTTTTTTTGTTTTTTTTTCAAACTGTGATTGCTTGTAAGGGACTGGTGATTTCAGATGAATATATTTGAGAGATGGTTGCTATTTGTTCTTCTTCTCCTTCGATTTCCTTTATATGGGGCGAGGTCCAATGTTATGTCCTGCCCTGCCTTGACCATGATACACCTCCACTTCCCTCTGTCCCCAGCCAACTCTCTCCGCTCCCTAATCACCCCCATATTGTTGATATCCCTCCTCACACATTCTTCCCATCTCAGCCACGGCCAAGCTCCTTTCCTCCTACCTTGCTCCCTCAATCCATCTGCTCCCTTTGCCATTCTCTCTTCCTCCATCCGCACTATATGACCAGCCTACTTCACCTGTCTTTTTACCAATCTCTCTGTCAAGCTTACTTGCACAGCAGTTCATCCATCCTCCTCCTATCCACCCTCTACACTCCTGCAATCCTACTGACCCAGTTGTTCTCACAAACCTGCACCTCTGTTGTTATCTCTCTGTCAGTGCCACCGTCTCAAGACCTTAAAGGTAGGTAGGCATTACACTAGTCAGCAGAACTTTATCTTTCAATTTCCTTGATATTTTTCTTCCTTTGATATTGCCTCCAACCTACCATCCCCGGTCACTGTTCGTCCCAGATTACTCAAACCTATTTCCCTGTCTTGTCGCCTTCCTCTCTATCCTGATATTAATTTATTTTCTCTGCTGCCTGATCCACATCACCTCAGTCTTCTCCATACTCTATTAGTTCATAGTTGAAAAATGACTATTTCTTCATGCTGTGACTGCTCTTGCCTCTCCATATGGCTATTTGTTTGTAGTTTTAAAATAATTTTAGCTGCAGCCATTGGGGCACTGCTCTTTTTTCACATATATTCATAGCTTCCTAACCTCTTCTACTATCTACCCATTCAATGGTTACTTTCTGCCTCACACCTGAAAAATTAAGAAGGGAGTTGCACTTATCTTTCGGGAAATTTCAGTCCAATGCAGAAACATCAATGCCTTTGTGTAATTGCTTTGCACTACCTTTAATCACTGTAATTTCTTTCCCTGCAGCAACTAACTTTTATAAATAATTTACATAAAATTAGGGGTATGTAAAATGTTTTTCTCTGAAAAAGTTCTCCCAGCCACAAATGGATAGTCTCGAAACCAGCAGAACTTGACACAGATGTTCATCCTTTTTGATGACTTTCCATCCAGTATCAGCAACTTATATTCCCCGCGGTGGTGGAGTGAGTTTCCTGATGCCGTTGGAATACAAGTCATGATATTTGTCTCTAAATCGTTTTTCTGGGGGAGAAAAACTTTCTGATTCCCTCATAATTACTTGAATGTGTCGTGAGAGAGAATACAATGCAAATCAGTTCAAGGCATGAGGATAGAACTCTTGTTCTCCTTGGCAGTAATGTTTCTCTGTCCACAGTCACTTTATCTCTAACTATATGGTGTGTGTGTGTGTGTGTGTGTGTGTGTGTGTGTGTGTGTGTGTGTGTGTGTGTGTGTGTGTGTGTGTGTGTGTGTGTGTGTGTGTGTGTGTGTGTGTGTGTGTGTGTGTGTGTGTGTGTCAGTCAGTTGGCTGCCATGTTTCTCAGAGATGGCTGAATGGATCTTCTTCAAACTTTAAAAGGTTCATCAGTGAATGTCGGGGAGTGTTTTCGGCAAATCGTTTTTATAATTTTGAAAAAAATGTTGGATTTTAAAAATTGTTCTACAGTTCCTCAGCCTTTGTAGCGATGTGAAAGTAGTAGTAAATGATGCCCAACCACATTCCTCAGTGGGTGTAGGGAAGTGTTTTAGGCCCCCACAAAAAAAAATCAGAATTTTATTTATTCAAAATGCCAATAGGATTTGAAAAGTAACGGGCAATGCTGGGTACACCCACTAGTCTTCTGTAAAACTTCTACTTTTAGAAGAAAAAAATGTATTATATCGCTAAAAATGTATAAGCATTATTACCTCTCTGTCTGTCTAAAGGAGGTTATATTTTCACCTCTTTCTGTCTGTCTGTTTGTTTTTGTGCACGATATCTCAAAAAGTTGTGGATGGATTTTAGACGAAGCGTGGTGGAGAGGTTTGGTGCGTGACAAATTTTTAGAGTAATTCTTCACCATTGAGAGATCAGGCCTAAAATGATATATAGCACGATATATAGCACGATAACGATATATAACGATATATAGCACAAGTTGTTGACTGATTCGGACGAAACTTGGTGGACAGGTTGGATGTGTGGCAAGGATGAATTGATTCGATTTTGGTGAAGATCCGGATCCAGATCTGATTATTTTCTCAGTGATTCTTCACCATTGAGAGGTAGGGCTAAACCAATATATAGCACGATATCTCAAAAATGTATTGGGCCTGATATGTTCTCGTGGATCAGGCATTATGTGATGGAGGTATGCGCTCTACCGAGTTCCCTTCTAATCGCCATATGTTTTACAGGAAATTTTGTTTTGCGTTGTATTCATGATGCATTAATATTTGCTGAAAGACTTCTCTTTTCCAAGGTTACAATAAATCTGTAATTCAAGAATTCGACTTTTATGGATAAATTAATTGGTTAGACAAAGATGCCTGAAATATGGGATATCCTATTTACATTGTACTTGCAATACGTCGTGGTATTGAAGCAACAAGCACTAAAGGATTTACATTTGGATATTTGTACAAAGAAAAACCTGCCACCATAAGAGACACAGGTTAAAACAAAACAACAACTACAAACTCACCAAAATTTGGGAACACAAGAATGGGAGGCAAATACCGAATTAAAACTTTCTGCTGTGTATCAAGCAGTGATGCCAGTGAAGGTGAAGGTGAGGGAGGGATTGGACTGGTCATACACAAAAGATGGATTTCACAAGACACTATGACAACTCTGATGAAGTTGACTGGTTGTAGAGTTCAGTTTTGAGATATGCAAGATGATGTTTTCTGGCTCTCCTAAGTATGGACATATTTGTTGTGAGCCTTACTGAGTGACCTAAACTAGCCTTCCATGTTTAGAAAACAAACTTATGGGCCACAAAGTCTCACCATAAGATTATTGTGTACCAATGCTGAGAAGATGGAAAGGATCACCACAGATGGAATGGAAAAAAAAAAACCTCGACATGAGAGAAAGTATGCTTGTTGGATAAGTCAGTGGTGAGAAAAGAGGAGTATGAAAGAATGGAGACAAATGTAGCTTTTTACCTACGGATGGTAATAGGAAAAGGATGTTTGACAGAATGCTTGCAGCCTGAAGGTCTGGGCATAGGAGGTGAGAGGGCAGGAAGAGCAAGGTCAAAAATGACTGTAAATACTAACTGCAAAGGTAGGAGATTCCAATAACACTAAGGGTCTTGGATTCCAGAGCCTCAAGAGGGACAAGATATGAAGCAGCAGAACCCATCCACAATTGGGAGCCATATTCCATGATCCTCTTAATGAAGGCTGTTTTTGCTTTTTCACACCATTATAAGTTGAACATTGCAGAACGACTTTCACCTGCCGG
>NC_140965.1:61512575-61577575 GCF_056783735.1 Eptatretus burgeri
CTTTGCTGTTCAACATGGAGGATCTCAGTTGAGGCGAAGGTGGCGTTGTTTGTTGAGGAGAAGAGATGACGGTTGGTGTTTGTTTGTGTTTGTAGGAGATGATTGTTTGCGAAGATGGGGTTGTAGGAGATGATGGTTGGTGTTTGTTTGTGTTGTAGGAGATGGTGGTTTGCAAAGATGGCGTTGTAGGAGATGATGGTTTATGATTGGTGTTGTTTGTTTGAAAATAAAAGATAGAAAAGAATAATGGCTACCTCAAAGATTCACAGCCCAGCACATGAATAATTCCCTTTACACATCAGTGGGGGAATCCTAACCAGAAACACATACTTATCGAAATAACTGATTTCCTTGGGACCAGTATGATGTTTTGTGGATTTCCAAAACTGCAACAATATATATATATATATATATATATATATATATATATATATATATATATATATATATCTCTATCTCTATCTCTATCTCTATCTCTATCTCTATCTCTATCTCTATCTCTATCTCTATCTCTATCTCTATCTCTATCTCTATCTCTATCTCTATCTCTATCTCTATCTCTATCTCTATCTCTATCTCTATCTCTATCTCTATCTCTATCTCTATCTCTATCTCTATCTCTATCTCTATCTCTATCTCTATCTCTATCTCTATCTCTATCTCTATCTCTATCTCTATCTCTATCTCTATCTCTATCTCTATCTCTATCTCTATCTCTATCTCTATCTCTATCTCTATCTCTATCTCTATCTCTATCTCTATCTCTCTCTCTCTGAAAAGACCATCTGGCAAACCCCCCATCTACTTTCTTACAATCCTCTCATTCAAACTCTTGTGTCTCACTATTTGCCACAATCTTTCTTTGGCAAACCACATTTCAAGGTTGGCCTCCAAAGCCAGCCGCTGACTGGGCATCCACCATCATACAAAGTCCTTACTTGGCACTCTGAAACTCCTATCCACCTACAAGGCCTTCATCCACAGCTTGATGGATTATTGCTTTCCCCTCTGGCTGACTTCCCTGCCCCACATCTTTCTCAGCTTAATGCTGTGAAAACCAAGGCCTCTAAAGGCCCAGTCACACCTTGACGTTTTAGCCAACCTATGCCGATTTTTGAAATTTTTTTCTAAAACGCTGGCACATGTTGAATACGTTATGGGTAAGTTTCGATAACATTGAGAGCCCGCTGAAAAATACTGCCATACGTCGTTGTACGCTGGCTTTAAACGTTGTACTTTTCGGTTGTCCTCAAATTTTTGCATGCTTGAAATTTCACGACGTATGCCAGCGTATGACTCACACGTTCCGCTACGCTGGCCACAAGTTGTATGCACGGTCTGCGATCGTTGACAGACGTCAACACATGCTACTTGTAAGTTAATCATAAGTTGAGACACGCCGAGGTAATGTTTAGCGTACCCGAAACATATTTCTAACCTATGATTAACGTGTTGTTGGCACGTTACGCGATCGTTGCCACACGTCGACAGACGTTACTTTTAAGTTACTCATAGGCTGAAAGACATCAGTATAATGGATCGTCCTTGCATCAGCGTCCACGGCCACGGCCAGGACACTTATTTGCAGCATTCTTCAAACTTTTCTTCGGCATGACGAGGATGTTCACACTTCGATGTCTAGCTTGGCTCTGATTCCAATTGTCCATCGGCAGCGTCTATTTAAAATAGTCAAGTTTGAGCGTTTTAACACGTTCAGAAGAAACGCTTCAAATTTCCAAATCCCAGCGTCAAAAAACAAAGGCGAGTGACAGCAATTTAAATCGTTCATTGTAAACAATGAAAATAGTTGAGTGGTACCGTTTAAAAGTCGTTGAGTGTAAAAAAAATCCAATTGTTGAGCGCAAGCGTCTACTTTCAATAGTGGAGTTTGAGCGATTTAGCACGTTCAATAGAAACGATTAAAATTTCCGAGCGCCAGCGTCAAAAAACAAAGGCGAGTGACAGCAATTTAAATCTTTCATTGTAAACAATGAAAATAGCTGAGTGGTACCGTTTAAAAGTCGTTGAGTGTAAAAAAAAAAAAAAATCCAATTGTTGAGCGCAAGCGTCTACTTTCAATAGTGGAGATGCAGCCATTTAAATTGTTGAGTGGCAGCCTATGAATAGCAAACCCCACGTCACCGGCAAAGATAAACTGCCGCACGATATGGATAAGTTAGGCTGTTTATGAACGTTGGGCATAGTTTATGAACGCCGGCTACACGATAATTATTCGTTGGTATACCGTATCTATAAGTTATCGAAGCGCTCTATGCACATTATTAGTTCATTGTGCATTTGTCCAACCCGTTATGAATAGACCTAAATCGTAAAAACAAGCCATAGCTCATTGTTGAAAAAGCCCCATAAAAAATTAGCCGCGAAGAACTTCGAACAATGGTGCAAAGATGTCTCCTACCCGTGGACATGCTGACGCAAGGAGGATCCATCATAACCCACACCCTCCCCCTCACACTCACCTACTACTGCCAACATGAACAAACTACTACTAATACTAATACTAATACTGATACTGATACTGTTACTGCTGACATGGACATCGACTCAAAAAGGACTCGAAAACATTGTTGGGTTCCCCTTTAAGAACACCATTTTTATATACCAATTCCCAAAATCGCTGGGAACACGTCTTTCTATGGCAGTTGTAAGTTAGAAACACGTTCATTTATTTTTTTTGTCGACCGGAAGACATCATTGGAATACGTCTACATACGTCAATGTGTGTTGGGACTACGTAAAGAATTGGTTCAAAGCACGTCAAACATAAGTTAGAAATAACTTTCGCGTAAAAAAGACATTACCACGACGTGTTTCGACTTATGAGTAGCTTATAAGTAGCCTTTGTGGACGTGTGTAAGCGTCCGCATATCGTGTGTACAACTTATCCCCATCACATGCGGAACGTGTGTCATACGCCAAGTACGTCGTAAAATTTTGAACATGTTTAAAATTTCTTGACGTACTCTACTTACTACGACGTACGATAGCGTACTTTAGCGTTCTACTCACGTATACCAAACTTACTCATACCGTATTTGACGTGCCCCAACGTTTTAGACACATTTTTCTTAGGTCGGCATACGCTGGCAAGATCACCAAGGTGTGACTGCGATGTTGACACTTCCATTTCTACGGCAGTTATGATTCGAATCGTTGTGCGTCAGCCTTTTAATAGGCTACGTCACGACATCGTCGGCGATGCGTGCAACGCGCTATGCCTAAGTTAGACTATCGTTGGGCATCGGTTGTGTAGGCCGACAACAGGTTCAGCATTCGTTGGTATAAGTTATCTATAACACAACGAAACGTTCTGTGTCCGTTACTAATGCGTTATACATAAGACCAAGTCGCTATGAATACGTCCGAATCTTTAAAAAAAAACATCAAAAGTTCAACGTAAGCCAGCGTTTTACATAAATTTTAATACGTTGCCATCGCTGGCTAAAACGTCAAGGTGTGACTGGGCCTTAAGATCATTGGAATCTTCTGCACTGAAGCTGAGTTGATGGGATTATGGCTTTGCCATCACAGAGAGGTCAGGGACCTCTCTGTCTTCTGACGCCTACTTTCTGGTCTTGCACCCTCTGCTCTTTCCATGCTTTGTCCACCCCAGATTTCTGCAGGGGCTCACATGGTCCACCATTCACCTTTTTCTGGTAAAACTACCTAAATCCAGAATCGCTGCTCACCAACACTCATTTGTTGCACCCACTTTGTTGCAACATCAGTAGATGATAAATGGGGTTTCTGGGACGCCCATTCAAATGAATGCGGGAAAAGGGAAAAACTTTCTGACCCAAGCCCCAAAAGCTCAAAATAGGAGACTCATTTTCTCCCCAGCTATCCCCTTCCCTCCCATACAAGCAAATGTAAAATTGAGACTATGAAAGATTGAGACTTACTGATTAAAGCACTTCTTCCCTTTCATATTTTCAGTCTACTCAAAGAGCGAACCAACGAATATTTGTCCATGTTCAACATTAGGGAATAACTTAATTTTTATTATTACATTCATTTCCATCGAGTATATTCACAAAGAATAACTTGGAACTTGGTTCTTCATTTAAGTGTCTTTGTTGTGCAGAAATGAAATGATAAACTTCTCTTAATGCCCTTATTTGACCACCTCCTGATCCACATATCATTTTGAGATTGTAGTAAATTGTTTTTCCATTGTTCAATTGATAACCATCAAAGTTTTCAGTCCATTCAAGGATATTAATTTTTTTTTCTTTACATCCTCCAACTTATTTGTAATTAAATTTATCCACTTATTTGTTTTATCTACTTTTACCCTGGTTATTTCTTCAATAAGACTTATTTGATATTTCTCACATTCTTTATGTTTTCCATTTCAATACCAAGGCTGATTACATCTCCACTCTTTGGTTTGGTTATTGCTTGGTTCTATCATGTATAAATCAGTTAAAAGACGGCGGAAGCCTGTTAAAATTCCCAACCCAATATCTTAACACATACTTATAAGTATAAGGGAGGCTACTGAATCCATTCTCTAAAATTTTGGTTCACGAAAAAATAAGTGACAACTATATTCGTTATTGGTGTGTGTCTGTCTGTTGGGTAGAAAATCGAGTCGAAAAAAATTAATTCTCGAAAAAAAAAAATTTCCATTAAAAATATTTTTTTTGATCTACCCTTATTTGTTGGTCGTGGTGTCAGTCTGTCCGTGTGTGTGTGTTTGTCAGGGGATTTTGACCCCCTTGCAGTTGTTCGATTTCGATGAAATTTGGGTGGTAGGACCAGTTTATGACCTTGTTGTGCCGCGTAGGTACTGGTTGCTAATGACCCTTTGGTTGCCAAGCAAAGGGACTTTGAAACTTTTGAAAAATCATAAAAATTTATTTTTTCGAAAATCAAAAATCGGGCCACGACCTACTGTGGGCAGTGCATTCAGCCATATTGTCAAAAATTTCCAGCCAGATCCTATGAAAACTGTCGGAGAAGATAGACTTTGAATGAACCCTGGTCGAAAACAATAAAAAAACGAAGTTCGTTATATCTCAGAGACTATGAGTCAGACATACATGAAACTGGTATGGTAGGTTCATGGTATGTCCTAGTTATGTGTGAGAAAGAACCGTTGCTATGGACCCCTCCGTTGCCTAGCAACGGCTGAAAAACCTCAATGTGGGGGTATTTTAACGAAAAACAATCTGCAGCATTAACCCTTGAAGCGAAAATCATAAATTTTCTTGTGCTTAATCCTCAAGTCATTCCCCATCGAACGGGCCCATTGCCTCAGGTTCTATCGGGTAGTTGACTACCCATGTCTGCCTACTGGCTTGTCTGTCCCGAGCATAGCTCCGTGGGTTTTGATCCGATCCTGATAAAATTTTGTTGGGAGGTTTATATAATGATCTAGTTGTGTTTTCCTGAGAATGGGCATGGTACGCCCATTATGGGCGGAGACACGCCCAAAAAACGTGTTTTTAGGGGATAGCCGATTTCAATTTGCATCTGCTCCAAGTGGGTTTGTCGAATCTGACAGGGGTTTCAGTATTTGGTTAGCCCAATGGCACCTGCATAGCCCCACGGAGCTCTATTTTTCATTTTCGTCCCAAGGTCAAGGTCACAAGGTCACCAACTTAGAAAATTGCGAATTTTGACGTAAAAATCCATCTTCTCTGAGGGGTTGTCGAATCTGGCAGGCGTTTTGGTGTTTGGTTAGCCCAATGGCACCTGCATAGCCCCACGGAGTTAGATTTTTCATTTTCATCCCAAGGTCAAGGTCACAAGGTCACAAACTTAGAAAATTGCAAATTTTGAGATAAAAATTATACGACCGCCCAAACTTCAAGAGCTCGGATGACAATACTTTTTATGCCTAATCTTGAGGTCATTCCCCACCTAAGGTCTTGAAACCATTTTGCTCTATCTCGAACACCTTGCCCGTGGCGCCCCCTTCAAGTTTGTTTTTACGCTGATTTCATCAAAGTCTGATTAATCAGAGGAGTGCGAAATGTCATATAGCCGATATGACGTTATATTGTTCCTGGAATGTTCCAGAGGAAGTTTTGCACCAGAGGTCATAATCCTTGACCTTTGACCTTTAAAGTTCACAAAGGTCTAATTTTCAAAGTTGTGGGAATCGAACTGGGTTTTCGACCTTCTTCGACGAACTAACTCCACTAAGCTATAGCACGTATCCTGTTTTCTTATTTTATTGTCCAGAACATTGTTTTGTGACCTTTAAAGGTTATGCAAAGGTCAAATTTTGAAAGTTGTTGAACGAAACTGGGTTTTCGACATTTTGCAGCTAATAACCTGTCAGTCGTACCACATCATGTTGATCATTTTTATAACTTGGTCAAAGATTATCACATTGTCTCATCCTTGACTGCTGAAACGATCTACATCGTCAAATACCGCTCGTGAACCATCGTCGTCTTCAGACTTGTATATTTTTATCATCAAAAGCTCCTAATGCTTTCTTGTTTATCTCTTCCGAATATAATTTGATGTTTATAACTTCTAATTGTATTCATTTTTCTATACTCTTCCTTCTCGAAGGTTAAACAGTTGTAATAATGTTTAAAGTTTATTCTTTCCTTAATTATATTTTTCTTTATTCCCTTTAGCTTCTTATCATGCCTTTCAATGTTATTATTATCAATATATGTGAAAGCATAAGACTTTGATCTCAATCCTATAAATTCACTCATGACCTTCCCACCCAATTCATCTTTCAACTTACCAATAACCTTTTTATTACTTGATGAAAACAACACATCACCTGACTTATAATTACTTGTATCATATATATTGGTTCACGAAAAAATATTTTCACAAAGAAAATAAGTGACAACTATATTCATTATTGCTGTCTGTCTGTCTGTCTGTCTGTCTGTCTGTCCCGAGCATAGCTCCGTGGGTTTTGATCCGATCCTGACAAAATTTTGGTGGGAGGTTTATATCATAATCTCGTTGTGTTTTCCTGAAAATGTGCGTGATGTGCCCATTATGGATGGAGCCACGCCCAAAAAAACATGCGTTTTTAGGGGGTAACCGATTTCAATTTGCATCTTCTCCTTGGGGGTTTGTCGAATCTGATAGGGGTTTCGGTATTTGGTGAGCCCAATGGCACCTGCATAGCCCCACGGAGCTCGATTTTTCATTTTCGCCCCAAGGTCAAGGTCACAAGGTCACGAACTTGCAAAATTGCGAATTTTGACATTAAAAAAATTTCTTCTCAGAGGGGTTTGTCGAATCTGGCAGGGGTTTCGGTATTTGGTTAGCCCAGTGGCACCTGCATAGCCCCACAGAGCTCGATTTTTTTCATTTCCATCTCATGGTCAAGGCCACAAGGTCACAAACTTAGAAAATTGCGAATTTTGTTTTTTGGGGTCGCCGATTTCAATTTGCATCTTCTCCTAGTGGGTTTGTCGAATCTGGCAGGGGTTTCAGTATTTGGTTCACCCAATGGCACCTGCATAGCCCCACGGATCTCGATTTTTTTTTTTTTTCATTTTCGTCCCAAGGTCACGAATTTAGAAATTTCGCATTTTGACATAAAAATCATATGACCACCCAAACTTTGAGAGCCAGGATGACAATCTTTTTTATGCATAATCTTGAGGTCATTCCCCACCTAAAGCCTTGAAACCATTTTGCTCTATCTCGAACACCTTGCCCGTGGCTCCCCCTCAAGTTTGTTTTTATGCTGATTTCATCAAAGGATAATCCGAGCTGTTAGGGTTAGCCTATATGACTTTATATTGTTTCTGGAATGTTCCAGAGGACGTTTTGCACTCAAGGTCATAATCCTTGACCTTTGACCTTTAAAGTTCACAATGGTCAAATTTTCAAAGTTGTGGGAATCGAACTGAGTTTTCGACCTTCTTCGACGAACTAACTCCAATAAGCTATAGCACATATCCTGTTTCCTTATTATAATGTCCACAACATTGTTTTGTGACCTTTAAATGTTATGCAAAGGTCAAATTTTGAAAGTTGTTGAACGAAACTGGGTTTTTGACATTTTGCAGCTTATAACCCGTCACTTGTACCACATCATGTTGATCATTTTTATAACTTGGTCAAACATTATCACATTGTCTCATCCTTGAATTCCGAAACAATCTACATCGTCAAATACCGCTCGTGAACCATCGTCGTCTTCAGACTTGTTTGTATTAAAATCAATATACTTCTTTAACCAATGACTTTGTTTAAATTTCAAAATCTGATGAATTTTCCTCACTCTCAGCCCAGCAGATAAATATTGTCTCAAGTTCCTTTGATGCAAAACATAACTTTCTTTATCATTTAATGGAGTGAGTAGTTTTTCTGTAGATTTACGTTTTATATTAAATGACTGTTGTTAATCACTTAACCATTCTTTTATTGGACTTTCTTTATCAGGGGCAGAAAGTAGGTCTTTATGTTTGTTATGAAGTTCTTCTGAATATTTTAAATCAACCTCAAAATAATATCCAACTTCAGCTTCATCCAATTATTTTTGAGAGGAGACAACAATGTCTTGGAAAACTTTTTCATAATGTTTTTCTTTAACCCATTTATGTTTTCCATAAGGTAAAGATTGAGACAGAGCCTTCCCATACGAATTGTTAGCATCATAATAATCAGGTAAGAGTTGTTCTCATTCTTATTATAATCAGGAAGATATTTGTTATTTGCTTTAGCATATCTCTTATAACATACTTGAGATATTCCTCCTCTTTTAGCCTTCTCTATCATTAAAAGCATATCTATATCACTAATTAATTCCAAATTCTGTTTTGTCATTTTTAACAAAGCACTCCAAGCCAAACCCGGGGCTGTGTAATAGTGAGCAGGGTGTAATCCAGAAGAATTTTTATTATGACAGACTGTTCTAAAAGTTTCAAACACATCAGCCAATAACAATATATCAAATTGAAGATACAAATCATGATATTCTCCAAGATTCTTTGTATAAAACTTCTTCCAAACCTTTTTAGCTTGTGTATAATCTCTATCACAAATATGAGTTTTATTCAACTTGCGATAGAAACTTTCCCTTGAAGGAAGTTGTGTTTCTCTAAACTTCTCAAATGAATCCAAGTAGTCATACAGATATATTCCCTTTTGTGATAAGAGATCAATCTCTTCTTGATTTGAGAAATGTGATTTACGATTCGGTAAGTTTTTAATATTTGATGCTAAGTTAAATAATGGACTTGCCATAAACTTGTATGTGTCAAGAAATCTGATATGGGTTATGGGGGATGTATGAATTGTTTATGTGAATGAGATGTACTTTTCATCTGTGTTGGGAATGGCAGAAATATCTCCAGATGTCTTTGAAAGTTCATTTATAAATAGATGTGTGTCATAGTGAGCGTTGTTGTGAAGAAAGACAGGAATAACGTTTGGGGGCTTGTAATTAAGATTACAATGGGAATGAGCTGGACCCCTCTATATTTTCCAGTAAGATGACAATGATCCCTAACTTTGACCTCTCCCTCAATTTTCTCCTCACAAATATGACAGATACTGTTCTTTCTAAATTCCTTTTTCTCTCCCTTTGTTAATGACATTGGTTTATAGGTTTTAACCATTATTTCTCTTCGTCTTATACAGTCTTTTTCCAATCGTATTACAAACTCCTCTGAGGCATCTTCTCCTCTATAAAGTCTTAAATTGTATTCATCACCAACAGATGATTTGATATCATAACAGAAACCACAAGGAGTATATTTTTGATATTTATTTGTATATGATTTATTTTGATTTGGAGAAACAGTATCTATGTTTTCAAGGATACTTTCAAAATCAGCATATGTCACAAACAGATGTTTTATAGATTTGTTAAAATCTTTGAATGATATGTTTGAACCTGCTTTTGGGAAATTGATTACGGTTGATTTATGATTCCTACATTATTTCGAGTGTTGATTTAATCGTTCTTTTGTATGAAAGGAGTTGAGACATGTCTTACAAGGATGCATTTTACATTTTCTCTTGTATAGTTGTGATTTGGTTAATCTTGATAATTTTTTGATGAAAGCATAATGAGATTTTTCCTTTGAGGTAAAGTGGAGAAGGCCAATGTGTGTTTCATCATTTTTATAGTTGTTTGAAATTTTTCATATCTGAACTTTGTTTGTATCTGTTAATCCATATACATTAGCAGATAGATTATTCAGGTCAGGTATGGGAGCATGTGCCAGAACAGCACGTCGCTGCGTCCACTTTCCGCCGGTACTCCAGGGGCCTCCGTCTGGCCATCCCCCAGGCAGATGCCAGGCCCATCCCCATCTCCTTGAGATGATGGTCAACCTGTTGCAACCATGAGGCACGTGGTCGACCCACTGGCCTCCTCCACTCATGAGACTCCCTCGCTGAGAGAATCTGGTGAGCAGGATCAGAGTCAGGAAAACGAGCCACATGTCCATACAGCCGCAACTGACGCTCACGGACTATGCAGGTAACAAATCTCATCCGAGTCTCTCTCAGCAACCGCTCGTTGGACACAAAATCCAACCAGCGATAGCCAAGGATTCTCCGAAGAGACCTGGTACCAAAGGAATTAAGTCTCCGTCTCAGATCCTTGGTCAGAGTCCAAGTGTCGCACCCATAGAGCAAGACTGGAAGTACCAAGGACCTGAAGACTCGGACTTTCGTCCTCCCGCACAGGTACCGGCAGCGCCACACCCCATGATCCAGTGAATCCATGACTCCCCAGGCCCGACCCAGACGTCTATTGACCTCTGACTCGCAGCCAGCAGAGACATGAATATCACTGCCAAGGTAAGTGAATCTCTCCATGACCTCAACATCCTCACCACAAACAGACACAGACAGGACAGCAGCATCCAAGATGTCACCGAAAGCCTGGATCTTAGTTTTGACCCAAGAAACCCGTAATCCCAACGGCTCCGACTCCTCATTCAGCACCTCGAGGGCCCCCAAGAGGATGTCTAAAGTCTCCGCAAAGATGACTGCATCATCTGCAAAGTCAAGGTCCGAGATCTTGACATTCCCAAATGACGCACCGCAACTTGATCTCTCCGACATCCTCCCTAGAATCCAGTCCATACAAGTGCTGAAAAGTGTGGGGGCAAGTACACATCCCTGACGAATTCCAGTAACAACTGGAAATAAGTCAGAGATGGTACCACCACACTTCACAGCACTCTCAGTACCAGAGTAGAGTTCAGACATCAGATCGATCAGTTTTGGTGGCACCCCACGAAGACCAAGAATCCTCCAGAGGACATCCCGATTCACTGAATCGAACGCTTTACAAAGATCAACATAGGCTGCAAGCAGCCCCTGCCGAAACTCTCGTCTGCATTCGGTGAGGACACGAAGTGCAAGGATACGGTCAATCGTTGACCTCTTTGGTGTAAAGCCTGACTGCTCTGGACGCTGATGCTCAAGCAGATGGTGGCGAACCCTATCGAGAATTATCCGAGCAAAGACCTTGCCCGGCACTGAGAGCAGCGTCACCCCTCGGTAGTTGTTGCAGTCTTGGCAATCACCCTTCCCTTTCCAGAGAGGGACAACAAGGCCCCTCTTCCAGTCAGTTGGGATGATGCCTGTGTTCCAGGCAGAGCACAAAACTGCATGCAACGACACGAGTGCAGCATTTCCACCAGCCTTGAGAAGTTCGGCATGGATGCCACAGATCCCTGGAGCTTTGCCCCGTTTCAACTGGTTCACCGCAGCCCGTGTTTCCACAAGTGTAGGTGGACCACAGTTGATTTGAGGGTCAGCAAAAGGGATTGTAACACCCTTGACGTCCAACTCGACAGTTGGGGGATCAGCCTGGTACAACCGTTCAAAGTAACCGGCCCAGCGGGCCTTCACTTCAGACTCCTCTGTCAAGAGCCTACCACTCTCTGCTCGAACTGTAGTGCTCCGAGGGATGGGCTTGGATGAAAGTAATGCGCGAATTCCCCTGGAAGCGGGACGAGAATCACCTGTCCACAGGTGATGCTCTACCCCCTCACAGATTCCTCGCACATAGGCCTCCTTGTCCACCCTCAGTGCACGTACAGTTTTACGCCTCAGCTCCCTGAACAGCTCAGCTCTGCCATTCAGCCTGGCCCTGCGACTCTGGTCAATGGTATCCAGTGTCCCTTGAGAGACAAAATTCTTCTTTGCCCTGCGGTGAGCTCCAAGGCATCCACTGGCAACATCAAGGACGGTGGTCTTGAAGGCGTTCCACAACTCTTCAGGACCCCCCAAAGCACCCAGACCCCCCAAGTGTCCACTCAGCCTGTTCGCAAACTCCTCAGCTACTCTCTCATCCCTGAGCTTGGTAACATCCAGCCTCGGCTGGGATGGTACCATTCTCCAGGATTTAAGGTGCAGCTTTAGAGTTGCTACAACAAGCCTGTGGTCAGTATTGAGGAACTGAGCACTCCGGTAGACCCTGCAGTTCTGGATCATCCTCCAACGACCGTCAATGAGGACATGGTCAATCTCCTTTGCCACACCGCCAGCGTTGGAATACCAAGTCCAGCGATGAGCTTGTGGGCGCTGAAACCATGAACCAGCCACCCTAAGTCCATGACTTCTTGCAAAGTCAAGGAACTTAGTGCTATTCTGGTTCATAGTTCCTGACCCATGGGGACCAACACACACCTCATAACCGTCCCTATCAGTTCCAGTCGATGCATTGAAATCCCCCAAGATTAGAAGTGTATCTCGTCTGGGGCACTGATCAACCACAGACTCGAGTGTGGCATAGAATGCATCCTTCACGGTGAGATCACTCGCCTCAGTCGGAGCATAAACAGAGACCAGGGAAATGACACCTAAGGAGTGACGAATCCTTAATCTCATAATACGCTCGTTGACCGGTGTTACCTCAATTATCATTGGGGTCAGCTTATTGGACACAGCTACAGCAACTCCTTGGGTATGGTAACCATCAGAGCGACCAGACCAATAGTAGGTGTAACCACCCACCATTATCTCGCCGCAATCCGGTCTCCGAACCTCAGAGAGAGCTGCAATCCCGATGTCCAAACGCTTGAGCTCAGATGATAACAGAGACAGGTGATCATCCTCTTTTAGGGATAGGACATTCCAGGCACCCACCCGAAGGGACCGCCTCAGGTTAACCCAAGGAGACCGCCGTCTGGTGGACGACACCTCAGCACCACTCCGACACACTCTCCCGCAATCTGACCCAGGGATGTTACCCCGTGGTTTCCCTCCTATCAAAGATTGGGGGTCCCGAAGGCTTTGCCCCAATCCCGTCATCCGGTGAGCTGCCCTGCGAAGGGAAACTGCACAGGAGGTACTCCCACGGAGTGGGTTTTCAGATTTTTTTGCGTTTTTGCGTTTTGCGGAATGAAGGGTTTTACGCTGGCCGGAGTGCAAATCCTGCCACCAACCTCCTAATAAGAAGTGACCCAACTGCAGGAGGACGTCCGCAGACACAGTTGGGCACTAGATGTGGATGGCCATTGGCTCACAAGGAGCTCCTCCGCCCTTTGACGGGTTTTGTTTTTAATCCTGCTGGGTGTCCATATCCAAACACCCTCCTCACCAGAAAACCTGGTGGGTGAGACGGTTTAGTCGCCGACAACCCGACCATGGAACAGGTTAGTACAGGTTTACATGGTACCTGTAGCAGGTCACAGATCGAACCTGACCTGACAGTCAGATTATTCATTTTCTCAAATTTAGGAATATCTCTCAATGACATTGGAAACCTTAATTCTTTAACATTTAATGTATTCTCGTATTTCTTATAATGTTCAACCCTTTCAGGTTTCCATTGTGGAGGATGTAAGTGAGCAAGAACAGACCATAAAAAAAACATTCATTATTTTTGTTTTGAATTTTAACAACCGCTTTCTTAAGTTTTATCTCCTTTGGTAAATCAATATAAGAAGAAGCTTGAAGAGGATCTGATTTTAAGATGTGTATGTCTAAAAAGATTATTTTTGTAATAGCAAATCCACCACCTACTACAGTGTTATCAACATCTTGTTCTTCTCTCTGGAGTTCATCGTAAACATCACATCTTTCAAAATCTTGAAAGTATGAGATAAAGTGACGGTTTGTCCTCATATGGGGAGTAGTTTCATCACTTTCTCTTACCATATTCAATTTTACTCCCATATAAAACTTAAAAGTTTTCATTTCACTTAATGTGTTTTTAATTATCGTTTCAATACTTTGTTTCACCACATCAACAGCTTCAATGATTGAAGATGGTCCAGGGTCTTGAAAGCAAAAAATCTTATTTTTATACGTTCTTTAGTGATTCGCCCCATCAGTGATTTAAATGGAGAATTTAGTGGCACCTTCCCTTTCTTCATTGTTCTTGTGTTTTTGTGATTGAAGGTGTTTATTATAAAAAAATTTTTAAAGAATATCATTATCACATCTATCACAATGTTTTGTTTCTTGGTCAAGTGGAGATATTTTTTCTGAAAAGATTGAATGTGTGTTTGTTGGTTTGAAGGTGTTTTTTTAAAACATATATATTCATGATTACAAACGTCGCAGTACGTTGTATTCACCATATTTATTTCACAAAACTTTGCTGAAAATAAAATTTTCTTGATGAAAATTCTGTTTAATTTATAGGTGAATCTGTGTTTAAAACCATTTTATTCTCCAACTTTTTTCACTTAATAAATACAATGTATCAAGACACATAAGACAAGTTTCAATCAATCTCTTCATTTGTAAAAGATACTGAGAAATATGTCAAGGATGTAAAATTGAATAAAGATAAATATAACAACTATTGGATTAAAACAATTATGGTAAATAATATGAGTTCTTCAATTTCCTTCAGTGGAAGGGCTTTTAGTATATCTGGAAGAACATCAATTTAAGTAGCTCTAACAAAAGTTTCTCCTCTCCTTCTGGCAATATATTCAAAACGAGAAAAAGCAATGAAACAAGAAAAAGTATCAAAAAAGAAAAGCCTCATCGATGAAGCTTGAGAAAGATATGATAAGACCATCTGTAATATGCAAGGAAATATTTGTATTTTTTTCAACAACCCTAAAGATGTAAATCCTGATGAAATATGGGATGTTATTATATCAGGTGAAATGACATTTCGTTCATTAGTAGTTAAGGATCATTTTAAAAATACCTTTAATTTAAAAAATGTAGTAGTTAACCTCCGCCATTCAAGATCGGAGGTTACTGTTTTCACCCCTTTCTGTTTGTTTGTTTGTTACTTACGAAATCTAAAGATTTCGTAAGTATATTGATGACTTCCATTTCTGTTTGTTTGTGACTTACAAAATCTAAAGATTTCGTAAGTATATTGATGACTTCCGTTTCTGTTTGTTTGTTTTTTTGTTTGTAGGCACGATAACTCGAGAACGGAAGAAGCTACCAATGTCAAATTACACCACGTGATTCAGGAGGGTGATGGCGAGTGCTGATTAGATTTTGGTCAAAATCGGTCAAAGGTCAAGGTCACCGTGAGGTCAAACATCCAAAAAATGATAACTCGAGAACGGAAGAAGCTGCCAATGTCAAAATACACCACGTGATTCAGGAGGGTGGTGGCTAGCGCTGATTATATTTTGGTCAAAATCGGTCAAAGGTCAAGGTCACAGTGAGGTCAACTATCCAAAACATTCGATTTTTGATGGTTTGGGACAGAATCATCGTAGAAACTTCTGGTTTGCGTCGCTACCTTCTCCAGAGACAGCTTTTATTAGACAAGGTTAGAGGTCAAGTTTACGATTTCGTAAGTACCAGTCCATGGCTGCTTGTTTGTTTGTGAACAGTATTACGGAAAAACTTCTCGACGGATTTCGACAAAACTTGGTGGGGGGATTAGGTATGGTTCAAGGATCATGCCATGAGATTTTGTACTTCGTCCAAAATCCAATATGGCCGCTGTGGTGGCCATTTTGAAAAAATATTTGAATTCTTTTTTTTTTTGCATTTCTACATGTTTTAAGTGATTTCCAACAAAAAACATGCCAAAATTATAATTGCGGCTGATTTTGGAACTTCAGGTGGATATACCGACGTAAAATCAATTTCTGTCTCAAGGAATCGAGTTATGATGAATGAAACCAGTATGTAAAAGTTAAAAATAAAAGGGAAAGTTGCAAACTATAACTCTGTGAGCACTGTTGACGTCAAATTGAATGAATAGTATATCAGGTTCACTTGAGTGACCTCGCAGTATTGGCGGCGGAGGTTTGCACTCCACTGAGTGCTGCCCCTCTCGTTGAATCTGTTTATGAAAAAAAACCATATAGATAGAGATAGTAATGTTTTTTTCTACTCATTAAATATGAGTCATTATTCAACTGAAGATTTTGAAGATTATGAGAGTGATGATAGTATCTTTGTTGGAACAGAAGACAGTTATGATTCCAAGAGTTTGTGTTCAAACGATAGTTATGAAAGTAGTTGTATAGATGATTGTGAAAGCACCAATGAAAGTACCGAAGATGACACCCAAGATGAATTTTATTTGAAGTAAAGTTTTACTGTATAAATATGAATACTTTACCGGATTTTGAGCCTCTTGAATTTCCTGACAAATTCTCCACATGACAAATTTGAGAATTGTCCTGCGTGTGAAAGACGGGGATTAAACAGTCAAAAGCCTCAAACAATGCATATATATATATATATATATATATATATATATATATATATATATATATATATATATATATATATATATATATATATATATATGTACACACACACACACACACATATATATTCTGTGATTATCTTTCAATTAATGACAATATAAAGAGGAATATAATTCTTTGAGATTTACACCAAAAATGAATTACTTTACAAGATTGATTCAAGAAATGAATGTAAAGTATGAGGGTGATAAACACCTTTTCTTACAAGAGAAGAGACTGAACAAATGACGACCATGTTTCGTGGATTGATGATTTATATAATTAACGATTGTCATTTTCAGGGAAATATCAACACAAGATATTGTATAAATAAAATAATGGATTATCTTGAAATTAAAACCTGAAGTTTGGATAAAACATAGTTTCTAAAAAAAGCCAAAAATAAATTAAATAACTTGTTTTCCAAATATATAAATGAATGATTTTTTTTTACCCATTTGGGAAAATAAGATGAAATTTAACAACCATAAAAATCTTCCAAATTCATTAAGATGTCTTATAGTTGGTTCAAGCGGGTGTGGAAAAACCTGCTTACTTTTAAAGATGCTCCTTACTCCCAACTTTTTAGATTATGATAATTTATTAATTTTCACAAAGTCAAGTTTTCAACCTGAGCATTAACTACTCTCACAAGGTTTTAATGCTCGTCTTCAAAAAGAAGATTTAATCGGTTTATTTAAACTTCAAAACAAACTAAATGATTTCAACATTGAAGATATAATACAACTATGTTGTGATACACAGAGATATAAAAAGAAATCAAAGCCGATAACTTGTATTATTTGTGATAATACGGATAATATACCTTCTCCCCAAGATTTGGATAAATCAAAAAAGAACCTCGTTACCTTTGATGATTGTGTCCATGAGAGAAACCAAATGGTAATGTATAACTACTCCACAAGAGGGAGACATTCTTCTTGTTCTTGTAATTGTATTTATCTTAGTCAATCATACTTTCAACTCCCTCGTCGCTCAACAAGAAGCAATGCTAATATTTTTTTTATTTTATTCAAGTTAAATTCAATAAATATAAACAATTTTTGGAGAGACAATTGTTCTACATTATGTAGTAAAAAGGAATTTTGGGATTATATGAAGCACACGACTGAAAAATATTAATATATTATTGTGAAACAAGATGAGAAATGAAAAGATTTTTATTTTATTTTATAAGCAATTACATATATAAATGACAACTATTATTATAAATCTTGTGGGTAAATCTGTTTCTGGAAAAAAAAAAAAACTTCATAAATCAAGGTTCTTGTCTAGTACAAATGAAAATATTGTAAATTTTCCAAAAAAACCACCATGTCATTCGTATTGTTTCTACAACAACCAGAGCAATGCGACATGGAAAAGTAGAGGGTAAGGATTATTACTATATTTCAGAAGAGGAACATATGCGATTGAGGAATGAAGGTCAAATATTTGAGGAGGTTTCTCTTTTTATAACAAAATTTTCATTGTAAGAGTGAGTTCAAGAAACTAAAATCTAGTGATCTTGGAATATTAGAAACTAATCCAGAAGGAATGAGACAAATTATTAAACATCTGAGTGGTAATGGAGTTAAAATTTTATCATTCAGTTTTGATGTTGATGAAGAAACTCAACGCAAACGTATGAAAAGCAAAGATACAAGTATTAGTGAAGAAGACATTACAAATTGTATTGATGGTAATAAAGAATTTGATGAAATATTTAAAGAAAAGGATTTATTTGAACACATCTACTTTAATGACGAAGAAAAGGAAAATTTCCCTGTTGACCGTTATAATTCAGTGAATGATATTTTCCAACAAATAAATGGATGTGAAAGAAAGAGCAAGAAGATTTAAGGAGCATCAAGAGTTGGTTTCAAAAGTTGTAAAACAACAGGAAGACATAAAGAAGAAACACAGACAGAAACTAATGGGTGAAGAAGCATTTGAAAGAAAACAAGAGAAATTTTTTAAACCACTTTTAAAAACTTCCCAAGAAAAAAGATTTCAGTCAAATGACGGAGGAAGAATTAGAGCATATAGGAGAATTAGAATATGATGATGAAGGATTATTTCAACAACTGGAAGAGATTAATCAACCCCCTGATTATATTGTGAAGGCTCTTCAAAACAATGAATATTCAGCTGATTCAACAAACAAAGCAGAACTCATTCCAACAGAACAACCAGCAATATTTCATCTTGTTCAAGAAAAGGGATTGATATTTAATGATGAATTAAGGTTCTTGAGTTCTGCTCAACCCCCTGTTAAATAACTCTGAGATTAATGTTTCTTCGAACGAAGGATGGAAAACAAGGTTCAACTGTGAGGGATGAATCAAAGTATTTTGATAAACCATTGGATATGAAAAATAAGGATGATAGAGTATATATTGATCTGCTGGACTCTCTTAATTATAGGGATAGTCTATCTGGTAAACGTAGGAAGAATGAGAAGGAAAAACACATAATTCATGCTTTAACTGGCTTGCTTCAGGTGTTAGTTTTCTTCCAAATGACCCATCACAATTAGTTAATAGACTATTATTGCTATTAGGTAGTAAGAAGGCTGGAAATAACAATTGTTTTAATGAAGCATCAGCCATTTTAGACCAGTTGATGAACATGAAAATAATTAATAAATCTCAATACAAAGACATTTTATCCCATATTAAATATGATGAGAAGCACAATCCTTCATTTTAATTTCATAACAAGCGACCACACATCTTCATTTCCATACCCACTACAACTTGACGCAACGAAAGAATATGAGGTGTCTTTATTGTCTATGGAAACTTATAATACCTTGTTTAATATCACCGAGAAAAATGACAAGTTTAGTTATAATCCGGGAAGTGGATACAAAACTATAACAGTTTCACCCGGAGCATATGAGATTTCTCAACTATCCTCTGAAATTGCTCTCCTTATGAAAGAACAGGGTGATGAACCAAAAATATTGTTATAGATATTCAAAAACATACTTCAAAATCAATGATTAAACTTAAAAAATAACTGCAAGGTTGATTTCACAATTGATAATTCATTTAGAGAGTTATTGGGTTTTTCCTCAAAAAAGATTGAAACTAATGGGACGTTTTACAGTGTTAATGTTGTTCAAATATCCTCAGCAATAAATTCGGCATTAATTCACTGTGATTTGATTAGTGGCGCTTATAATGATGGAATAAGAAGAAATACAATATTTTCATTCAGCGCATACTCGACCCCAATTGCTTATAAATTCAATATGGAACCAAAAAATCTGGTTTATCTACCTGTCAGGAAAAACCATATACAGAGTAAATTTTAGGATAACCGGCCAAGATAATTGCATAATTTATTTTAATGGAGAAATTATGTCCATCAGAATTCACCTACGTGAAGTTTTCCAATAATAGTCCAAGAGCATTAGGGTTTAACCTGGACATTTTTGGTAACAAGCTGATTTTTTCAGGAAAGGTCCAGGAATGTGTGTGAAATAACATACTAAAAGTCCTCATGAATCCTCCTTGAGCGTTTTCCGCAATCCAAAATGGCCGCCATTTCCTGTTTTTCTCATAACTTTGCAAGTAGGTTTACCTATAACACATTTTAAATGTCTACACATATGTTTTGAAGTATAAGGAACTCAATACAATACATATCGGAAGATTTTGAAACACACAAAAACGAATAAAACCGCTTAAGCTCTTTCAGAAATCCAAAATGGCGTCTGAAATTGCTACCGTTTCTGGTTTTACACCAAGGTACTTCAACACGCACTTTAAATGTCTTAATATATGTTTTGCGACTCAATGAAATGAATCATATACTTATTGGGAATTTTTCAAAAACACGCATTTACCAATAAAAACACTTGAGCTCATCCTGAAATTCAAAATGGCGCCCGAAATGCCCCTTTTCCTGTTGTTGTTTTCTCATAACTCTGCAACTAAGTAACCCAATAAAGCACACTAAAATGTCTTTATATATGTTATGGGAGTCAAGGAATCTAGATAAATTCTTATTCGCAGATTTGAAACACGCATATCTATACCAATAAAACTACTTGAACTAGTCCCAAAATCCAAAATGGCACCAAAGATGGTTGCAATTTCCTGTTTTTCTCATGACCCTGTGACTAAGTTACCTCAATATGCACTTTAAATCTCTAAATATATTATGTCTTGAGAAATAAGGAACTCATTCAGATACTTTGAAGTACAAAGGAAACAATAAAACCGCTGAAGTTCTTTCTGAAATTCAAATGGTGCTCAAAATGTCCGCCACTTATCAACACACTGCTGTTTTAGCCTGTTTCAAGAGGCAAAGACATTCAAAACAAGATCATGCTAGAGATTCAAACCTCAAAAGTTTCAGATGAATCTTTACCTTACGCATGCACACACCTAGTTGCATCAGTCATTGTCTTCATCGTCGGATGCTGTATCTTCAATGTTGATGTCCTCTGAAGTTGGGGTAATATCATCGTCGGCATCTATAAGAGTTGGTGCTGTATTGTTGCAATTGAGACCACTGCATTTACTGCACATTGAGGTACAAAAGAGCCCAAATTTCTTGCAGCTACATGTCATGCTTCTGCAACCATCTGGTTTACACCCACATGCCACCATGTTCAGCAAAGTGTCGGGTGCAACAGCAATGTCTGTTTCTACCGGGGTAAGAGTCCCGTCCTGAAATCGCCAGCCCCATTCTGTTGGAGATAAGGAGTTACCCATCCATTCCTGGATGGTAAGATAGGCGCGATATGAATGTTGCTTTGCTGCAGCACTAGTTGGAGGTAGACTTTCTAGCTGAAAGGATGAACTCAGGGAACTGCAACCGATTGCCCGTTTGTATGCGATGTGATGGTAGTCATCAAGAGATTCAAAACTGCTGGCTCCATAAAGCTTAAGAATGAAGCCTTCCCCAGCTTTTTCCACCTCGTCATGGGTGCTTCCACTGTTTGTGAAGGTATCCAGCAAGTCGTAGTCCCGCTTCTTGTGCACCATGTTGAAAGCTTTACGCTTGCCCTGACGATAGATCGCAGAGACCGTGTCACATCCCGTCACAGCATGAAGAAACATCAAGTGATTTCTTGTGTCCCCTATGGCATGCTGAATCTCATGAATGTTGAAGACCGTGACAGGATTACTGCGGCATAGCATGTACACATCTGTGGAAGAGGTTGCCCGAGCAACTAGCATTACCAGTAAGTCTGTGTCCGTACCAACGACAGCAATTGGCACATGTTCTGACTCTGCCAGTGCTAGTGCTGTGGAGACAATCAGGGTGTCGGCGTCTGCTTCTGCCTGGACTTTTGGAAGAACTCAAGAGGTCTTATTGGTACTTGCGTGCTTCAGCATCTCTTAAGATGTATTCTAATGAGTTCCTCATACTTCAAAACATATATGTAGACATTTAAAGTGTGTTTTGGGGAAACCTGCTTGCAAAGTTATGAGAAAAACAGAAGAGGCGGCCATTTTGGACGCCATCTTGGATTGCGGAAAACACTCAAGGAGGATTTATGAGGACTTTTAGAATGTTATTCTAGACATATTCCTGGACCTATCCTGAAAAAATCAGCTTGTTACCAAAAATGTCCAGGTTAGGGCCTATTTTGACCTAATGCTCTTGGACTATAAATAAATACGATGGTTATTGTGAGGAAACACGAGTTGGGAAAACGTAAAATAATTACAGTGGATGGGATGTTCCTTTCCCCATACTACAAGGGTGAAGGTATGTATCTTGGTAGGGGATACTAGAAACCTAAGAGACAAAGGGGTGTGGGACATCAATTTAGAAAAAAAAGAGATGGGATAATTGATACTCTAATGGGTAGAGGTTCAACTATTCTTAAACATAAAGACCTAATTGGTTCAACTGCTTCTGCTCTGGGAAATGTAGCGGGTGCTATAAAGGGTAGAAAAGATGCCCAAAAGGAATCTCACAAATTGCAAGCATTAAAAGAAATTAAGAAAGGAAAAACTCAGTTGTCCCCCAAAGAACGCCAGAAAATAATTCAAATACTTGGGTCAGGGTTTCAAAAGTTTTAACATCTTTTTTCCTAAATAAATACAAGTATGGAAGCAATTGATAGTATCTATGATTTGGATGATACCATTGTCATCTCAAACTCTACTAAAAAAGAAGACTACTTCAAGGTAAATGCCATAAGTGGAACAGACTGGAATGCAAATGGTACAAAAAGTTTTGAAATAAATAATCAACAAACTTATCTGAATCTAGTGGAAAGTTTCTTGTTGTGTAAATTTACATTCACTAAGGCTACGAATACCACAAATGCTACACTCGTAAATGCTTTCTTCAGGAAAATGTTTGATATTGTTTGTTTGTATATTGGAACACAAGAAGTTGAAGTGGTTGATTATGTCTCTGCTCCATCTGAAATGATTAAATTTACACTATATTAATTTAGTGAGAGAATGGGAAAGGGAGCTGTCGAAGGTTTTATTCCTGATATGGTAATGGGAACAAATACAGTCCCTGGAAATTGTCAAATAAAAGGAATGTATAATGATTAAACAAAGCAGGTAATAGTTTTACTGTGGCAGTTCCTCTTAAAGGTATATTTGGATTTGGTGATCATGATAAAGTTCTGTATGGTCTTAAAATTAGATTTCAACTGCAAAGGAATGATAATGAAAATAGATTACTTTTTGGTGTGTCTAATGCTTTTGCTGCTCAGAATAAATTTCTAATTGATGAAATTAGTTGGTATATTAATGAATATACTCCTAATCTTAAAACATAAGAGATGTTGAATCGAAGACTTAACTCAAAGAAACCACTCAATGTATCATACCTTAAAAGAAGATGCCAACACGTTAAACTGAACCAAACCACTTTCATGTGAAATTTGAGTGTTCTGGAAAGAAAGCCATGATATCTGTGGCTCATTTAAAAAAAAAAACAGATGGTGATACTGCTACTGATAAGAATAATGCGTTGAGTGATAATGCTAAGGTAAAACAACTTCGCATTTCTCTCGATGGAACATTTTATCCACGAGATAGATTGGAAATTAATTGGGAAAAAATTGATTATGCTGAAGCATACAAGTCTTACCAAAATGTGTGTGAAATCAATGGAAATAAGAACCCATTTTGGATATGACAGCATTTAAAAGTCTGTATACAATCTATGTGATGGAACTGAGTGCTCAAAAGGAAACGATAAAGTATAATCGAGTGGATACATCCCTATACATTGAAAGAGGAGAGAGTGAAGAAGTTGATACATATTGTTTGCTTTTGGAAGAAACAGAATTACAGATTAATACAGATAATGGTGTTATGATTAGTCTCATGTAATTTTTTTTGATAAATAAATGAGTAGTAAAGTGCCAACTGAGGTATATGTTAATCAAATCAATCTTCAGAAACTATTATCTTGTATTCAAAATAAAAAGCCTTGTATGATTAACGTTAATACAATTCAGAGAAAAGGAGCAGTAAGAATTGATGTTTTGCTCACAAGAGAACAGGTGAAAATCTTGAACGATACTGGCTCACTTAAAATTAAAATGTCAAAACCAATGTTGAAGAAATATTCAATAAGAGAGATGAGTGGAGGATTTCTCCCATTTCTAATTCCTTTATTTGCTGGTTTAAGTGTGGCTGGAGCATTGATGGGTGGTATTTCAGCAGTGGTGAAAACTGCCAACGAAAGGAAGGCTCAACTCCGGACTCAAAAAGAATTGGAAAGACAAAACAAAGAGTTGGAGAAACAAATTCATGGAAGTGGTGTAATTGTAGATTTTGCTGAAAAACTTGAAAGTCTGCCTGATAAAGCGAGATTGTTCGTTGGAGATATGCTTTCTTTTATCGCACAAGCAGGTGTAAAATTAACTAAAAGGGGTAATGGATTATATCTTTCTAATAAATAAATGAGCATTGATGAGTGGTTTAAAGAATTTGGAAAGAATACAATGTCAAATTTAGAACTTATCAAATATTGTAAGAAATTAAAAGTTCATAATGTGGTTATTTGTATGAGAGATGAATTAACAGTGTCTCAACATACAAAGAATATTATAATGAACTTAGAAGATAATAATGGGAATGGTTCTAATTGAGTTTGTATTTTTAATAGTCAAGACAAATATTATTTTGGTAGTTATGGTCTTCCACCACCTGTTGAAGTAATAAAATTCTTAAAGAATGGTGTTTATCAAACATTTCAAGTCCAAGAATTAAATTCCAAGTGTTGTGGTCAATTATGTCTGCATGTGTTATTTCAATCAACAAAAATACATTTTTTTTAATGACATTATTTTTAATGTAATATAAATGACTTATATTGGTAAAGATGGTTCTATCTTTGGTGTATCCCAATAACTGGATATTGATTTATCAAATTATTACACAAAGGTACAAGCTGAACGATATAAATATAGTATAGCAAAAAATATTAATATGAAATATGTTTATAAATTAATAAATTATCCAAGCTCGATTGACGCGAATGACTTGGTGAGATTAAATGATTGATCACAATATATATCCTTAAATAAAACGGCACATTTTGTTAAACATGTAGAATTTACAACCACAACACTCCTCCTCCTCCTCTTCTTCTTCTTTCGGCTGCTCCCGTTAGGGGTCGCCACAGTGGATCATCCGTATGATCCGCATAGTGATTTGGCACATGTTTTAGGCCGGATGCCCTTCCTGACGCAACCCTGGTCACCTCTTACGACACAGGGATATGGTACACCTATTTTAACCGGGGTATACACCGGCCCAGTATACTGGTGCTCATTTCGCCGACCTCGGAAGGATGACAGTCTGAGTCAAACCCCTGGTGTATTAATTCAGTGGCCCAACGGGGTTTGAACTCAGGACCTTTTGGATCCCAAGCCGCTGCCCTAACCACTGCGCCAACACCAGGCTCTAATTTACAACCACAACACCTGGTTCAACAAACCATACACCTTTTCTTATTAAATTCAATTATCTGCTTAGTATTGAATTTTATAAAGAAGGAAGTATAGTTAATATGAGAATAGAGAAATGGAGGTATAATATGTGTAATTTAGGATATAATTTGTCTTTTTCATCCAACTTAGAAGAACTACACTATTTTTATCAGTCTCATAAAGAAGAATATTATCCTCTTGGTAAGAATCAGGAGATATGTGGAAGCACAATTAGCAAACAACAAATACACGATTTCAGGAATAGGAAATTTTATGATGGTGAAGCAATAGTTTATTTGACAAAGAAGGAAGGAAATTGGATTTTATACAAAGTCAAGGAATACAAACTGATTTAACAACAGAAAGATGGGGTGGTATTACGTGTCATCATATTAATCTGTCATATATTTCTGATACATAAATGACAGCAAGAAGGCTTCAAGAAAATTATAATTTTTGCATTCAAGGATACCTACAAGAAAAGGGTGTTAGATTTTACATTCCTTATAAATTGGAACATACACACGGGGATTTTTCACTTAAGAACTGGCCTTATACTGATATTAAAAAACCCACAAATAGAGATTTGATTAAAATATTAAATAAAAATGAACTTCTATGAAATGAAATATAAAACTATTTTAGAAATCATCAACAATTCTTATTGGTTTCCCATTATGAGAAAAATAATTGTTGATACAAGAGTAGCGCAGAATCCAGATGAATACTGTATATGTATGATATTCTATGGGGTGAAAGTGGTTCAAGGAGAGTAAGGGATGAGGAAGTAGTTTAAGAAACTGTGACAATAAAGGAGGAGAGGGAGAAGGAGAAGGAGGAGAGGGAGAAGAGAGAGAGTGAGAAGAGAAAAGGAGGAGAGGGAGAAGAGAGAGATGGAGGAGAGGGAGAAGAGAGATAATAAATAAATATAAAAATATGGAAATCAGTGAGATTATAAAAACATCAAAGGTATTACAGAAAAAAATCAATCTCAACGCACCGAGGATGAAAACCAAGAATTGGCAAGTCTATTAGAAATATATGCGTCAAGACTATGAGCATCGATTTCAGGGAGAAGATTTAAACGAGAAAGTGGAGATAAAGAAGGAAAAGATTATATTATTGATGCTGTTGGTGTAATTGACTTTGATTAAAGTTTTGCATTTTTTTCCTTAAATAAATGAAGGAGAGAGTGAAGACATTTCTAAGGATTCTTTCTGTTTTAATAATCAAGATTCAAATGTGCATGTTGGAAACTAAAAAGGTTTTCGCACTCTGTAGGAATTTTTCACATCAATAAATGAGTTATTGTCTCAAAGGTAAAAAGAAAAAGGAGTGTAAAAATATCTCGTATGTTAAAAGTATTAATAATAGGGTTATACAAAAAGGTACATGTTTGTTGTGTGGCTCAAAAAAGAGTGAATTCATCACCAAACACAAACGAGGGGGAGATATACAAAAGTTTTTGTCAAGAAGTAAATTTACAACAACTGGAATACCAGGGGAATTACATCTACCAGGGTATTCTTTCTGTGGTCCAGGAACAAACTTGAATAAAAGATTAGATGAGGCTGACAATCCTAAAGCGTGGAGCAAACCTATCAATAGTGTTGATGAAGTGTGCATGAAGCAAGATATTGATTACGGGAATAACATGATGTTGGAAGAAAAACATGAAGCCGATAGAGAAATGTTGTATAATTTGTCTCTGATACAAAATCCAACCTTGAGAGAAAAAGTTGATAGGTTCATCATGAAGAAGATGATCAGTGCTAAATTGAAACTTGGGCTTGGAAATTAAAAAAAACTTATAGGCTCTAATGATGTCATTTAGATTGAAGAGCAATTAGCTGATGAATTACATAAACCAACAATCAAAAAGTTTCATAGAAGGAAGGTTTATTCAAAGGAAGTTGATTATGTCTGGTCCGCTGATTTAATTGAACTCAATTATGATAAGGGGTACAAGTATGCTTTAACCGTTATTGATTTGAGGAGTAGATATGTGTGGGTTGTCCCTTTGAAAAACAAAACAGGTAATACTCTTATGTTAGCTTTTCAGATATTCAATATCCAACAGATATTCAATAAAGGCAAGAGAAAACCTAAAAAAATTGTGGACTGAGGGTACAGAGTTTTACAACACAAGATTTATGAATTTTCTTTAAAATAACAACATTACATTATACAGTTCCAATAATGAAGGAAATGCAGTTGTTATTGAGCATTTTAATTGCACTTTAAAAGAGAGACTATAAAAAAAATTAACTCAACTCTGTTCTCAACAATGGTTATCTTTAATTCAGGACATTGTCGATAAGTACAATGATACGATTCATACCTCAACGAAAATTAAACCATCAGATACATTTACAAAATTAAAATATGAAAAAAGAGATTAATGTCAGAAAGCCTAAGTTCAAAGTTGGTGATATAGTAAGAATATACAGGTGGAATTGTCATTTTGAAAAAGGTTATACCAAGCAATGGACAAATATTAAACTTTTTGAAATTGTTAATGTCTTCGGTACAGTTCCTTGGACTTACAAATTATGTGATTTAAAGGGGGAAGAGATTTTAGGTTTATTTTATTCACAGGTATTACAAAAGACAAAGATAAATTGACAAAAACCCATGGACTTACAAGTCATGTGATTTAAAGGGGAAGAGATTTTAGGTTCATTTTATTCACAGGAATTACAAACGACAAAGATAAATTGAAAATTTATTTAAACTCCGCCCCTTTTTGACTCCGCCCACACAAGCCCCACCCACAAAAGCCACATCCACACAAGCCCCACCAATGCAAACCCCACCCACAGAAGCCACATCCACATCCATCATATCCACATAATTAGTGATTAGTTTATTCGTTCCCCACACACATGTTTATTTAATTTAAACAAATGCTCCACCCACACAAGCCCCACCCACACAAGCCCCACCCTCCCACACAAGCCCCACCCACCCACACAAGCTCCACCCACACAAGCTCCACCCATACCAGCCCCATCACTTCCCCCAGCTGTGCACCCCCACCTTTGACCCACCACCCCCTCATCCCACCCCCACCCTTCCCCACACACACATGGGGAGGGGAGAGGGGTGAGGGGGGTGGTGGGTCGTTGGGGGAGCGCACCTACCCCCCCCCCTTTATATCTCCTTTATTCTTCTTTTGTAATTCAAAATCAGATAATTATAAGGAAAGCATATATAAATAAAGAAAAGTAAAAACATTGAACAAAATCTTCTTTTGCAGCAGTCTGATGGTTTGTTTTGGTTTTGAAACTCCATCAACATATTCTGTTCAAAACAAAGAGTGAAGAACAATTAGGGTATATAAAAAATGATTATATTATGGTATTAATGAAATAATAAAAAAAAAACATTTACCTCCAGAAGATTGAGTGTCATGTCAGATTCCTCCAGAAGATTAAGTTGTGCATTTGGTTCATGCAGACAGGTGTTTAAACTGAAAAAAAATAATAATAATGAGTCAACGAGAGAGAGAGAGAGAGAGAGAGAGAGAGAGAGACACAGAGAGAGAGAGAGAGAGAGACAGAGAGAGAGAGAGAGAAAGAGAGAGAGAGAGAGAGAGAGAGAGAGAGAGAGAGAGAGAGAGAGAGAGAGAGAGAGAGAGAGAGAGAGAGAGAGAGAGAGAGAGAGAGAGAGAGAGAGAGAGAGAGAGAGAGAGAGAGAGAGAGAGAGAATGAATGAATGAATTTCTCACCTTTGACTTGTCTCATTCAAGGTCAGAGGACATGAGAGGACTTCTTTTCACCAAACAAAAATGTCATTCAATTCTCTCCTGAACGATTGAATGTCTTTAAGGAAGTCATTCATTTTTTTCCTTTCCTCGTGAAATTCAAACGCCGAATGTTCAAAATCAGTTAGCAACGATGTTCTTATTGGGGACAACCTGTTAGAAAAAGACATACAATAATTATTGGTTGTATTGTGATTTAATTCTGTATAAAACAACAAATAATGAATTGGTTCAAGGATCTCACCTCTCATCTTGGGAAAACGATTGATCTGCAGGATCGGAGGAATCATCTGCACAATCCATTCTCTAAACAAAACATACGAAGCCCAAGCAATAAATACGAAGCCCAACCATACGAAGCAATAAATAGCCCGAGTTGATGACATCATGGGAGATTACACAACAATGGGTTTTTCAGGGTGTGTCTCAAAGGATATGACCGGCCTTTTTTGGCTTCGTTCGGGTGTGAGGGCTGAAATAGAGATTTTATCTTTTCTTTCATATAAAACTTACGTTTAAAATATATTCCATTTATTAAAAGTTGTTTTTGCTTGCTTTTAGCTAAACTTTGTTCTGTTAGTGTTCTGATGATTTAAGATATAACCATGAGAGACATGGGCACAGAATACTTCCTCATTTTCACAGCCCGACTGTGCTCTTAAAGGCACTTCCCAATTTTACAGAACCGAAGGAGGGATAATTAACTTCCCTTTCTTTCATGCTTGAAGAGATAAAGTGAATATAATCGATAGAAATGAATGTTAAAAGAAAATTAAATGAGTCTCAATTTTACATTTGCTTGTATGGGAGGGAAGGGGATAGATGGGGAGAAAATGAGTCTCCGATTTTGAGCTTTTGGGACTTGGGCCAGAATTTTTTTCCCTTTTTCCCCATTCATTTGAATGGGCGTCCCAGAAACCCCATGTATCATCTACTATCATAATCACACATTCATCACTCACTTTGCATTCACTCCACTCATTTCATCAACTTCCACATCCTCTTCAATCTCATTCTTCCCTCCAGGTCTTCAAGAAAACTAGCTGTTCGCCACTATCTCAGATAATCCCCAATTCAAAACCATGATCTTTTCAACCACTGTTGACTTCACCCAAATCCCTCCAAATTTTCCAGTTTTGTCTCCTTTCCTTCTCCATACATGTGTTTTGCATCCTGTTTTTTTTCTGTTTCGTCCTGATCCGTTCGGTGTGCGAGCTCTTCCCCAAGCCTTGCCAATGTAGTAAAAAAAAAAAAAGCCCCACTAACTGTGGAGAAAAAAGCAGGATCACAAGATGCCATCGCCGGTACCCAGAGTGCCCCGGAACGTTACGTCACTTTCCCCAAGGTTACCGGTCAGTGTTTTTGTCTGAAGTCAAGTTCTGTGTTGCTTGCTGTCTGTCTGCCTGTGTGTACCTGTATGTCTGATTTGGATGACAGCTCTTCCATGAGGCTTAAGGCCGGTCACACCTTGACGTTTTAGCCAACGTATGCCGATTTTTTTTTTAATTTTTTTTTTTCGAAAACGCTGGCACACGTTGAATACGTTATGGGTAAGTTTTGATAACATTGAGAGCACGCTGAAAAACACTGACATACGTCGTTGTACGCTGGCTTTAAACGTTGTACTTTTTGATTGTCCTCAAATTTTTTCATGCTTGAAATTTCACGACGTATGCCGGCGTATGACTCACACGTTCCGCTACGCTGTCCACAAGTTGTATGCACGGTCTGCGATCGTTGACAGAAGTCAACACATGCTACTTGTAAGTTAATCATAAGTTGAGACACGCCGAGGTAATGTTTAGCGTACCCGAAACTTATTTCTAACCTATGATTAACGTGTTGTTGGCACGTTACGCGATCGTTGCCACACATCGACAGACGTTACTTTTAAGTTACTCATAGGCTGAAAGACGTCGGTATAATGGATCGTCCTTGCGTCAGCGTCCACGGCCACGGCCAGGACACTTATTTGCAGCATTCTTCAAACTTTTCTTCGGCATGACGAGGATGTTCACACTTCGATGTCTAGCTTGGCTATGATTCCAATTGTCCATCGGCAGCGTCTATTTAAAATAGTCGAGTTTGAGCGTTTTAACACGTTCAGAAGAAACGCTTCAAATTTCCAAACCCCAGCGTCAAAAAACAAAGGCGAGTGACAGCAATTTAAATCGTTCATTGTAAACAATGAAAATAGATGAGTGGTACCGTTTAAAAGTCGTTGAGTGTAAAAAAAAAATCCAATTGTTGAGCGCAAGCGTCTACTTTCAATAGTGGGGTTTGAGCGATTTAGCACGTTCAATAGAAACAATTAAAATTTCCGAGCGCCAGCGTCAATAAACAAAGGCGAGTGACAGCAATTTAAATTGTTCATTGTAAACAATGAAAATAGTTGAGTGCTACCGTTTAAAAGTCGTTGAGTGTAAAAAAAATCCAATTGTTGAGCGCAAGCATCTACTTTCAATAGTGGAGATGCAGCCATTTAAATCGTTGAGTGGCAGCCTATGAATAGCAAACCCTACGTCACCGGCAAAGATAAACTGCCGCACGATATGGATAAGTTAGGCTATCATTGGGCATAGTTTGTGAACGCCGGCTTCACGATAATTATTCGTTGGTATATCGTATCTATAAGTAATCAAAGTGCTCTATGCACATTATTAGTTCATTGTGCATTTGTCCAACCCGTTATGAATAGACCTAAATCGTAAAAACAAGCTATAGCTCATTGTTGAAAAAGCCCCATAAAAAATTAGCCGCGAAGAACTTCGAATAATGGTGAAAAGATGTCTCCTACCTGTGGACACGCGGACGCAAGGATGATCCATCTTAAACCACACCCTCCCCCTCACACTCACCTACTACTGCCAACATGAACAAACTACTACTAATACTAATACTGATACTGATACTGTTACTGCTGACATGGACATCGACTCAAAAAGGACTCGAAAACACTGTTGGGTTCCCCTTTTATGAGCAGCATTTTTATATACCAATTCCCAAAACTGCTGGGAACACGTCTTTATATGGCAGTTGTAAGCTAGAAACACGTTCATTTATTTTTTTTTGTCGACCGGAAGACGTCATTGGAATACGTCTACATACGTCGATGTGTGTTGGGACTACGTAAAGAATTGGTTCAAAGCACGTCAAACATAAGTTAGAAATAAGTTTCGCGTAAAAAAGACATTACCGTGACGTGTTTCGACTTATGAGTAGCTTATAAGTAGCCTTTGTGGACGTGTGTAAGCGTCCACATATCGTGTGTAAAACTTATCCCCATCGCATGCGGAACGTGTGTCATACGCCGAGTACGTCGTAAAATTTTGAACATGTTTAAAATTTATTGACGTACTCTACTTACTACGACGTATGATAGCGTACTTTAGCGTTCTACTCACGTATACCAAACTTACTCATACCGTATTTGACGTGCCCCAACGTTTTAGACACATTTTTCTTAGGTCGGCATACGCTGGCAAGATCGCCAAGGTGTGACCGCGATGTTGACACTTCCATTTCTACGGCAGTTATGATTCGAATCGTTGTGCATCAGCCTTTTAATAGGCTACGTCACGACATCGTCGGCGATGCGTGCAACGCGCTATGCCTAAGTTAGACTAAAGTTGGGCATCGGTTGTGTAGGCCGACAACAGGTTCAGCATTCGTTGGTATAAGTTATCTATAACACAACGAAACGTTCTGTGTCCGTTACCAATTCGTTATACATAAGACCAAGTCGCTATGAATACGTCCGAATCTTTAAAAAAAAAACATCAAAAGTTCAACGTAAGCCAGCGTTTTACATACATTTTAATACGTTGCCATCGCTGGCTAAAACGTCAAGGTGTGACCGGGCCTTTAGACCCTGTAAAAAATGAAATCATCAAACTTCAATTATTTTCTGATAAAACTTTTCTTCAAATGTAACTTTAGTGAGTTTCATGACAACTTCTGTAAAGACAGTTATGTCTTGTCTGAAATGGATGGAAGCACATGTGAGGTCATATTTGTGTCACACAGCTCATTGTTGATCCAAAAGGTCATGAATTGTGATGTAACATTGTTTGCATGCATTGAAATTCTAAAAACGAGGAAGGTTTCTTTGTTTTCTATTTTAACTTATCGTTGGAAGAATCATTCAGCTTTAGATCAGGGATATTTTGTAACTGTCGAGGCATTTATTCTTCTGTTTTCTTCTTTTTATTGTCCTATATTCTTTTTTTCAAAATGATTTACTTTTAGTGGAGTCGCCTCGTCATTGCGTTTCCTTTTTAAAATTCCACTTTTCATAGAGGCCATAATTACCCTCGCAGAAGTAGAAGGTATTGCATTTGGGTCCGTTTGTGTTTGTTTGTTTGTTTGTTTGTTTGTTTGTTTGCTTGTTTGTTTGTCCGCAGAGAACTTTTGTGTTTTTCTCCGCAACTGCTTGGCGGATTGAGACAAAATTTTCACCATTGGTGCGACTACTCATGTAGAATGTTCTAATGATAATTATGACGTCGTAGGTCACGTGGTGTGGCAGCCATATTGGAAAAACGGAAAAACTGGATCTCTGTATCTCTGAAACCGCACCAAGGAAAAAATTGAAACTTGGCACATAGCAAGTACTCCTCATGGGGAATGAGTGTGGATTTTTTTTAATGTCATAGGTGCCTTCGTTATGTCGTCATTGCATATGTAGAACGCTACATCCGATCAGTATGAACATTTTTTAAGGATCATCTCGGGATAATATCATCAAAAAAAAATTTTCATCAGTCATCAGTCATTTCATCATACATCATCAGTCACGTGATTCGGTAGCCATATATTTTTTGTCTTTTTTTAAAGCCTTCAAAAATCTTCTTCTCTGAAATGATTTCTCTGAAAGGTTGAGACAAAACTTTACACACATGACCACCTATTCACAAGGAACACAAAGGTTCATACATATGATGTCATAGGTCACATGTTTTGTCAGCCATATTGGATTTACCCACAAACGTATAAAAAAAATCTTCTCCTGAACGGCTAGACAGATTGAGGGGAAACTTCACACAAATGTTTCACAAGGCATGCGTGTACAAGTTTGTTCAGTAATAATTGATGTCACATTGTTTGGCAGCCATATTGGATTTAAGAAAATATTAAATAATGTTTTCTCTGGAACTACATAATCAACCGATGTTAAACTTCACATTTATGATCTACTGATGATGAGGAATGCATGTTTTAAATTTCAACTCGATTGGACACATGGTCTGGCAGCCAGAATTATTTAATTTTTTGACTTGGGTTTTTATTATAATTATTATTTTATTTTATTATTATTATCATTATTTTGAATAAGGCTCACTTGGCTGTGCCTGTGTGGGTTTGAGAGTAGAGGAGTAGCAGCTGAAATCCTGAAATGAAAGTAGCAGCTGATTTATTGATTTGAATTGAATTTATTTTAATCCAATTCTGAATTCAATTGCATAGCAATAATAATAATAATAATAATAATAAACGTTATGGGTCAGGGTCAGGTGTCCGATCAAAGTGGGGTTGCATCAAAGCGGGACATCCTGGTACACGGTCATCACTGCCAGCAGTTATAAAGTGGCAGTTCTAGTTATGTCTCTTATTGATTATGTAACACACCAGTACATAAATGTCACACAAAATACACCAAGCAAAACAAGTCCTGGTGAGGGTCTGCAATCTCTGATTGCTCTTTTTTTTTGTTTGGTCTTTCATGGTTAAATATTACTCCAAAAACGAACGAACGACAGGTCATTCTATGTTAGTTTGCGTCGAAATGTCCTCACACTTTCTGTAATACATGCATAACTGGGTATAAGTTCCTTTTGCATGAGGTGCCTTTCTTCGACCTCATATGCCCAAAATTGGAAGGTGGGTTTAGGAACTTGTGGACCTGGTGCAAAAAGGAAAGGGGGGGGAGGGGGGTGTGCTGAGGTCAAAAATTCCTCCATATTGGTGTATAGCAATCTGTAGATGGCCTCTTGTAGTCACTGAAGTACAAGTCCTAATTTTCTCAAAAATAAAATGCACAATTCCTTAAATATATGGTATTTACAAAGATTGTGGCTGTTTGGTTCATTGATGTCAGAACCACCGCACTGGAATTGTATGTAAACTTAGGTCCTTGATGTGAAAAAGGCTCTGTACTGTGCATGTCTTTAAGTTGCATGGCATCCTTATTTTAGTATAGATTTCTGTATGGATACAAATTTGTTCATTTGTGGCATAAGAAAGTCATCCTGCGAATATTTATGGTTTTACATCAGTTTTGTTGGTTCAAAGCATTTTTCCTCCATATGTTGCAGACGTTATCCGAGGTGTAACTGCATCACCTTCGGTATGTGGATGGCCTTTGCTCTTCCCTGTGCTTGCCTCTTCTTGGTGTTTGCCTGGTTTTGGCTGGCCTGGCTCTACATTGGATTCAAGTAAGGCATGCTGAAACCTACATCCACCCAAGAAAATAGAAATGCTCATTTGAGTTGAATTTCAGAAACAAACAAATAAATATACTGTCCTCAATGTACAATAGTTGTAGTTTGTGGAGCTTTGTATCCGTTTATTGAATGCTTTTCAAACCATCTGAGATATCACTGCAGTCCACGTTCTATTAGTGATCCATTGGACATGACTCGCATCAGTCCCTCCCAACTGACATGATACAACTCGATATGCCTGGTTCAGTGTCACATGGCAACCCAATAGCTTCACTTGTCAACACCTCACAACGACATGCATACCTTGTTTTAAAGAAAACCAGAGTTCAGTCTCGAGGGTGGAGGGAGCAGTGGAGTTGGTTGGGGGAGGGGGGAATGCAGGGTCCCGTGCATGATCCTTTTTCTTGCCTTCAGAAAAGAAGTGCATTTGGGTATTTATGTGAAATCGAGAGTGAATTTGTTTGCGCATCTTATCCCATATGACACAGTTTTGAACTGGTATTGTATTTTGTCTTCTGTCAAATATGAGATAGCGAACTTTGTAGTTTTGCGCAACATCAGAGTAATAAGAGATTAGCATGCTGTCAACAAACTGCTTCTTCTTGTTGGTGCTTTTGCTAGCATCACATAGTGTTTTACAAATTCTGTGCTTTCATTCAGGATAGTTGCTTCAAATTTTTAATAATTTTAATCCTTCACACATTTATTTCATTCTGTGCTCTTGCTATCAGGGATATCAAACAGAGTTTCAAAGGAAAATCAAACAACGAGAAAGCAGCTGAGAAATACATTGCAGATGAGTTGAAGAAGTTGGGTCCAGTAAGGTTTGTGTTATGAAAAAACCCCAATAAATCATCACCTATTTTAATTTCACACTTTCATTATAAAAAGGTCTGTGGAAACTTGATCCGGTTTCCATATCCCTTGAGCTTTCTGGATCCATCACCAGGCACATTCATTATTCCTGAATATTGTATGTTGTACACTGCCCCTCCCTATTCCATCTCAAGGTGATGTATGATGTCATTGCCAGGCACCAAAGGTGCCCGGTGATGATGCGCACCGAAAGGGCATACTCGGTTTTCACTCCTTTTGTTTGTTTTCTTGTTTGTTTGTTTTCTTGCTTCCTTGCTTGTTTGTTTGTTTGTTTGTTTGTTTGTCCGGGCAATATCTCAGCCATCCTTTATGCGAGGAAGCTGAAATTTAGGCACAATCGTGAACAAGTAATTTGGCAAAAACACTTTTTTAATTTTTGATTAATCAATTAATTGGTTAATTACTTCATTATTATCGATTTATTAATTACTTTTTTTCTCATCTGGCCACTATCTCAGACACGTTTTGAGCTCGGGAGCTGATATTTGAATATGGCATTGACCGAGTGATTTATCATTAAAGGATATTTTTGATTTATTGATAAATCAATTAATTATTAATTTTTTGATTAATTACTTAATTTTCAAAAAGTTAAAAATTCGGATGAAACAGTGGTGATTTAGATATCCTATCAGCCAATTGATTAAGAAATTATTTATTTCACGATTATTGTTTGTTTATTTTAATTACGCAATTAATCAATCGATTATTGTACACCGCTCCCTCCCAGTTCCATCTTCATGTGCAGCACAGCAGCATCGCCGAGTGCCAAAGGTGCCCTGGCAGGCAATGTCGCACGCTGGAGGATTTGTTATTTATTTATTTGGCAAGGGAGCGGTGCATTTTGAATGTACCTCAACTTGTTCCTTTTTCCGTGGTCTGAGAACTATCATATACCACTAAAGAGCATCCTTCATGATGAGCTGTACCATACTCTTCACAGAGCGTTGGTGCTGCTGAAGCAGTTTATTGGCCTTTGTGTTATGCTGGATGGTTTGCCATTGCCTTCCCATCACAGGGCAGGAATTTAGCCAGGGTGCCAACTAATGCTGGCACACGGGACTCCTGGTTTAACATCCATCCAAAGGGTGGCACACCGATTGATGCCTTGCCCTAACCATGAAACACCACTATGAAAGTTTATAGCTGTGTCGAGATTCAAACCAGGTTAGACAGCTCAGCTCATAGGCAAGTGTGCATTTCTCTGGGCTATCTTGCAGCTTCCATAATGAAACCCATGATCCTCAATCGTAGTGACTATGAGTGAATAATGTGCTGTTGTTGTTTTTTTCTGGAATCCAATGACTTGTTTTTTTTGTCCTGCTTTGTGCTTAGTTACCCAGAAAGCTGCATCCTATTCATCTTCGTCCTTGTCGCTCTACTGTGGCTTACAAAGAATCCAGGATTTATGCCCGGCTGGGGTGACCTCTTTGGAGAAAAGTACAAATTGATTGCACAGTTTTGCACCACCACCACAATTAAAATTCTAGTTTCATTTTCTTCCTCTTGCACGATCAGGCCAGCTGCTTATGGATGAGACTAATGTCAATCTTCTGTTCTTTTGCAGCAAGAAACTCCTTTCTGACACCACAGTTGCTGTCACTGTTGGCTTCATGCTTTTCTTTTTGCCATCCAAACCTCCATTTGGGCTGCAGAGGAAGATCAACAGTAAGTTACTTATGATGATTTACGCATTTGATTTCCCATCAATGCGGGTATATTTGCTGAGAACTTAGCAGGTTTGCAAGCTGATGTGTTTGAAATCGCCAAAAGCAACTGTTTGCAGTTTGTTTCTTCTCTTTTAACCTCATCAACATCTTTCCTTGCAGTGCCTATGGGCTTTGTGGGTGATGGAAGTAAACCACCCCCGCCGGTGCTACTTAGCTGGAATCACTTTTCACGAAACATGTCCTGGGGTGTCTGCTTCCTCATCGGTGGTGGATTTGCTTTGGCCGAAGGTGCACAGGTAATATTTTTTATTGAACAGCTTTTAATAGCCTTGCACGTTTGTTTGTTTTACGGGAAAAAAAATTTATACACGAGTAACTATAGCTCGTAAATTACAATTATGCGAATAGAATGATTTATTACGATGATTTGTAACAAAACTTAATGGCAATCCCTGTTTCTTAAAGAAAAACTTTTTATGAGTCAAAAATCCAGAACTCTGCAGAGTTTTTGGGGGGAATGCTCCTGGGGTCCACTCTCAGCCAAATGTAGCTGGTGTCATCGTGGCAGATAACTTGCACTTCTGTACCACGACATTCTTCAGAGTAGATGTTGAATCAGCTGAGCTGTCTGCAACGTGACATCTAAGATCGCATTGCCTAACTCGCAAGTCTTTATGATGCAAAACGATTAGTGGACTAGTTTTGTTTAGGATAACCCTTTGTGATATAACTGTTGTGTGGCCTCAAGTCTCCATCAATGCAAACGGTCCAAAGAGACCAGATTATATGAGACATTTCCTGTGTTTCGGACTGCAGAAATCGGGGCTCTCATTATGGATTTCAAAACAGCTGGAACCTCTTCAGGCTCTGCCTCCACCTGTTGTCTCAATCATCTGCTGTCTGCTCATCGCTGGGTTCACACAGTGTGCCAGTAACTTAGCCACAACCACACTATTCCTACCCATCATCGCCTCGCTGGTGAGCTCTATGTCCTTACAGTCATGTTGAATGTGCCCCCAAGGGTCTAGAATTGCATGCATTCACTTCCAAGAAGTAATTTCAGGTACATTTCAGGCAGATATTTGTATTGCATAGCTTCAGCACAATTGGTTCATTATTATTTATGACAAAGGCTGTTCATTATTACATGCAAGGCAGATTCATAGATACGGCTGCTCTGAGTTGTAATTTTCCACACCTCAACGCAATCTATATATTAATAAAACTCTCATCTTGCATGTATGTATGAATGTATGTATGTATGTTCATATGTTTCCGAATACAGCCAAAACACTACACGATAGCGCTAAAATTTTAGGACCACCTTACTCACCATTCGCCTGCGATGTGCAGATTCAAGTTTCGTTCAAATCGGGTAACGAAAAAAATTATTAAAAAATCAATTCCCGATTCAGTCAAGTACTCTTCGGGAGAATTTGATCAATGCAAACAACCTCAGCGGTGTAGTTTGCTGGAGCTATCTTTCTTTTTTCTTGAAATGATTGTTTTCATCAACCGCCATCACAACGGGAACCCAACAGGTTCATGGGTCGTCTAGTAAATATATAATTAGCTCATCTACGACCAAGTCAAGGAAAGCTGTTAAAGCCATAACAATGTCCTTCAGTCAGTCGGTCCTTCCTTCCGGCAGTGGATCCATTGACATTTTTTGTTTTTTCCCCTAAAACTCCGAGGCGGCTCAATGGATCGTTTTGAAACTCAGCATAATGATTCAGGATGTTGATGCACAAGAACTAATGAACCTTTTTATTTAATTTTCATCCAAGTGGTAAGATGATGAGCTAATTAGTGATTAACTCAAAATGTAATTCATGTTTGTACATCCATCACATATTGTGAGATTCCATCATCTCACCAGATGTTTCGTTGTTCTTTAATATAAACCTCTCAATTTAACCTCTTAATTTAATTTGATCTTAATCATAATTTAATTTTTAAATTATTATTATTCTCTTAATGTCAATAATTTAACCTCTTAATTTAAATCTCTCTTGCTTTGAAGAACGGGAAAGAAAGGGGGAAGGGGTGGACAGAGAGTTGAGGTTTGGCCATGGGGGGAGGGTGTGGGGGGTTGGTAGAGAGGAGACAGTACTCACAACAGTCCCTTCTTGTCCCTTTTAGTCCTTTTACCCTTTTTGTCCTTTTAAGACCCGATCGACCCCTTAATACCCTATAGACCTACCCTTAGACCCTAACTACTATTGGAATGTACCTGTTGCACCTTTAGACCTTGTGGACCCTTTAGATTATTAGACCCCTTAAGAACATTAAGACTCCTTCAGACACTTAAAACCTCTTCAACACTTTAGACCCATTAGACTGCTTAGGCCCCTTGACTTTTAAGACCTTCAGACCCTTTAAACCCCTCAGACCTTTTAAGACCCTTTTGACATATCCATCCTTTAGACTCTAATTACTACTGGGATATACCCTTTAGACCCCATAGACGTACCCGTAATACTCCTTCAGACTTTTTAGACTTTTAGACCCTTTAAAAAGTTAGACCCTTCAGACACTTTTATGCCCGTTAGACTGTAACTACTTTTGGAACGTACCCTTTTGACTCCACAGACCTTTGGACCCCTTATGACCCTTTAAACCCCTATTGACTCCTTACACCTGCATACCCCTTTGAACTTTAGACTCTTTAGATATTTTAAGATCTTTTTGACAATTTCAACACTTTAGACCCCTTTAGACCCTGACACCTTTTTGACCCGATAAACCCTTCAGATCATTTTGGCCCTTTACACCCCTTAAATTATTTAGACCTTAACTACTATTGGAACGTACCCTTTAGACCCCTTTTGACCCTTTAAACCCATTAGACCATGACACCCTTCAGACCCTTACACCCTTTAGACCTCTTAGACCCTTAAGATCCTCAGGCCCTTTACATCCCTTTAGGGTCTAAAAGGGTTTAAGGGTCCTTTCACTGGACAAAAACTAATGGAATGTTTTTCATCAATTCAGGACTCGCTCATTGTCATTGCGCGGATACAATCGTGATTCATACATCACGCTATCTCTTAAACGGTTTTGCAGAAATTCACCAAACGTATGGCAAGAAAATGTGAGAGCACCATCATTTTAGCTCCCCCCTTTGGGTCCTCGTATGGGGTCAGGAGAGGAAATGCCAAAAAATGTAATTACGGGTACGTTTTTAAACATTTTTTTTGAATGAAACTTTGTATATCCAATCTACATTGGAGGATGCATGAAATATGGAATGATATTTTTGGATTTGATCTCTGATTCTTGCCCTTGGGGTGTGGACTTGGGGTCACAGGGGTCAAAACGGGGAAGAAAAAAAAACTCAAATTTATATTGAGCCATTCCTGATGGAAATTTTTCAACTTTTGCTTTCCAGTTGGAAGCGTGGGGATTTGCGATAGCGCGCCATCTCCTTCACTCAATTTATTATTGTTACTATTGTCATATTTATTATTATTATCATATTATTGTTACAATAAATAAGACTTTACAGAGCTGTTCCATATCACGAGTTTGATTGAATATCTGCCATGGTAATTGGTCCAAATGCTTTGTGCCATCTTGGATTTATAACTACTTTTCCAAAAAATCCGGATCTTCTCCATAACTGCTGATCCAATCAATCTGTGACATCACAATACACCATTGCTTGACCGAGATGTTTCAAACTGAGAAATACCAGTATCTCAAATAAAATGGCCAGCAGAGGCTAAATAAAAAGTGTGATTTTCAATGTTGGAGAGTTGATGGATTTTGATTGAGAAATCTGGTATTTATAAGCTATAACGATTATTATTTAACATTTGTCAGCAACCTAGGAAAGGTGGCCTTCAGTGCCACAATAAGAAATCTTATGTATTATTTCCGAGTTTGTGGTTTCGTGTCGCGCTATCTTCGACTTTGTTCTGCGCTCGAGTAACGTGATATTCGGCTTACATTATCTCAAAGACCATATGAGGTGCATGGTACAAAAAAAGTAAATAAAATGGTTCTGAAACAGTGAAGTCGTATTCCACTTACTGCATTAAAGTAAAATTACTACTGATACTCTGCATCAGTTCCATTCTCAAACACACCCACCCCAACATGTCGCACAGAGCGCGGGTTGTGCTAGTCTTTATTAAACAATGCACGATGCAAGACTGTCTTAGATGCTTGATATATAACCAGAGGCGGAACCATTATTTCCTCTTCCTCGAGATTCATGGACATCATCAATAAGTGACTTTCGAAATGACGTAATCTGCTACCGAATGCTCGGTCCATATGCACAGAAACTCCGAGCAAAAAGTCCATCAGGACGGCCAAATGTATATCGTGCGTGCCAGCGAAGGATTGCAATATTAAGTGGCTCACAAAGCTTCGGAAAAAGGTCAAAAATACTTGTGAACATACCTGCAAGAAAGGGGTGTGCCTCTGGACAACGAAAGATTTTGAAAACATTCTGATCAACTTGCTCAAATAACTGATATTGCAAAAATACCTGTACTGTATTTCCTTGGCTTGGCTTTCCTTTTCCTTGGAAAAAAATCCTTGGCTTGGTCGTAGATGAGCTAATTATATATTTACTATATGATACAGCCAGTACTGCCAAAACTCCCGACAATATAGTCCTGTGGACTGGCACATTCAACCCGACTTCCCCGATCATCCCTCTCATTAAGTGGACTTTGAACCTTACGGGATTACCTGGTGTGAACATGGCAGGCTTGGTGAACCTTACATACACAAAAATCAAATCGGCTTGTTCTTCTCACCGAACCAACTCATCCAGCAAGTTTTGTCATAGCTCGTGCAGAACTTTTTCAAAATATCGTGCTATACTGTATGTCATTTTTGGCTCCATCTCTCAATGGTGAAGCATCACTTTAAAACAATGAAAACATCTCGTATCTGGATCCGGATTCAGATCTTCACCAAAATCGAATCAATTTCTCCTTGTCACACACCCAACCTGTTCACCACATTTCATCTGAATGAGTTCATAACCTTTTGAGATATCGTGTTATATATCATTTTTAGCCCAATCACTCAATGGTGAAGAATCACTTAAATTCTCGGATCCGGATCTGGATCCGGATCTTCACCAAAATGGAATAAATTCTTCCTTGTCACACTCCCAACCTGTCCACCAAGTTTTGTCCAAATCCGTCCAAAACTTTTTGAGATATCCTGTTCGCAGACAAACAAACAGACAAGCCGGTAGGCGACATGGCTGCTCGCTCTCGATGGAAAGCTGGCCGACGCGACTAACCGATATTCATGTACATGCTATCAATCAATTTAGCACAATAAATATGATTATCACAGCCCTCTTAGTTTGTGCCCAGAAACCCGCCTTGTGAAATTTCAGTCATGTTTCCAAAGAGACTCGAACAAATGGCAGCCCTGGTAATTCCATTTATCTATTCGCTAAAGATTTTATTTTTTTTATATGATGCTGGAAGACATTCTCCTTGGGCACTAAAAAACAGGTCCCTCAGAGGTCCAGTTTCGGAGGTATTGATTTTTTTGTACAGTCCACAATAAATGTACGATAAAGTATTTTAGCTGTTGCTAAGCAACGGAGGTGTGCATAGCACCCATTCATTTTTGTGTACATGCTAGCCACATTGTACACATTTCACCCAAGTTTCATCAAAATCAGACTCTTTGTCTTAGAGATGTTCGCAATTAACCATTTCTGCAATGTTCGACATGTACTCACCCAAAACCTATCTCCTCCTACAAATATTTTTTGTTCGGGCTGCAAATTGGCATGAAGGGAGTTAGATAGATTGCGCACAGAATTCTAAGCTTCGATTTTTTTTTGATTTTTTTTCTATTTTTTGACCACTTTAAAGGGCCGTTGCTATGCCGTTGCTAGGTCCAGAGGTCCCATATTCGAAAGCACACGGTTCCAAGAAATATTGGTCCTACCTACCAAATTTCGTTGGAATTGGTTGAGTGGTTTAGCTACTTGGCTTGACCAAAGTTTCGCGGACAGACAGACAGATGGAAATGTCCAGAATAAGGGTGCTCTAAGAGCAGACAACAGGAGTGAAAACATAACCTCTGTCCTCTTTCAGTGGTGGAGGTAATTATAGTAGATTTTTGCATCTGTTAATGAAAGGATAAGCGTCCGTCCATGAGTGTGTATTGGTGGTGTTATATTCACTGTCTCTGCGACCTTTTATTAACAGGAAATGGTATGCACTCGACACCTCTCATCCAAGGATATATCTTGTTGGTTCACAAAAAAATATTTTCACGAAAAAATAAGTGACCACTATATTCGTTATTGGTGTGTGTCTCTGTCTGTCTGTCTGTATGTCTGTCTGTCTGTCCCGAGCATAGCTCCGTGGGTTTTGATGCGATCCTGATAAAATTTTGGTGGGAGGTTTATATCATGATCTAGTTGTGTTTTCCTGAGAATGGGTGTGGTGCGCCTATTATGGGCGGAGCCACGCCCAAAAAATGTGTTTTTAGGGGGTAGCCGATTTCAATTTGCATCTTCTCCTAGGGGGTTTGTCAAATCGTGCAGAGGTTTCGGTATTTGGTTAGCCCAATGGCACCTGCATAGCCCCACGGAGCTAGATTTTTCATTATCATCCCAAGGTCAAGGCCACAAGGTCACGAATTTAGAAAATTGCGAATTGTGTTTTTAGGGGGAAGCTGATTTCAATTTGCATCTTCTCCAAGGGGGTTTGTCGAATTGGGCAAGGGTTTCGGTATTTGATTAGCCCAATGGGACCTGCATAGCCCCACCGAGCTAGATTTTTCATTTTCGTCCCAAGGTCAAGGTCACAAGGCCACGAACTTAGAAAATTGCGAATTTTGACGTAAAAATCCATCTTCTCTGAGGGGTTTGTCGAATCTGGCAGGGGTTTCGGTATTTGGTTAGCCCAATGGCACCTGCATAGCCCCACAGAGCTCGATTTTTCATTTTCGTCTCAAGGTCAAGGTCACGAACTTAGAAAATAGCGAATTTTGACATAAAAATCATACGACCGTCCAAACTTTGAGAGCTAGGATGACAATATTTTTATGCATAATCTTGAGGTCATTCCCCACCTGAAGTCTTGAAACCATTTTGCTCTATCTCGAACACCTTGCCCGTGGCGCCCCCTTCAAGTTTGTTTTTACGCTGATTTCATCAAAGTCTGGATAATCCAAGGAGTGTGAAATGCCATATAGTCTATATGATGTTATATTGTTCTTAGAATGTTCCAGAGGAAGTTTTTCACCAAAGGTCATAATCCTTGACCTTTGACCTTTAAAGTTCACAAGGGTCAAATTTTCCAAGTTGTGGGAATCGAACCGGGTTTTCGACCTTCTTCGACGAACTAACTTCAATAAGCTATAGCACGTATCCTGTTTCCTTATTTTAATGTCCACAACATTGTTTTGTGACCTTTAATGGTTATGCAAAGTCAAATTTTGAAAGTTGTTGAACGAAACCGGGTTTTCGACATTTTGCAGCTAATAACCCGTCACTCGTACCACATCATGTTGATCATTTTTATAACTTGGTCAAACATGATCACATTGTCTCATCCTTGACTTCTGAATCAATCTGCATCGTCAAATACCGCTCGTGAACCATCGTCGTCTTCAGACTTGTATTTCCTTTATTTTCATGAGTCCGATTTGTATTCAGGAACACAACAATTATGGTTAACCATCTTGAAATTGCCATTCTTTCATCCAAATGCTGAAAATTATGTTTAAAAGATGATTTAAATACAGATTTCACACCAGCAATGACAGGTTCAAAGTGTCAGGCGTACACAGCACAGTCACTGTAAGCGTACACAGCACATGCACAAACGGCCTCATTTAACATTCATACATTTCGAAAGTCGCATATTGTTGATGAACAGCCGCATATCCAAAGTTGAATGGCTGGGACAGAATACAAACTGATGATCAGAGATCAGTCTGTGTGAGAAAAGAGATTACTTTGTCAGGTGCAACTTTGGATTCCTTTGCTTATAATTGTAAGTGAGCTAACTGTCCTCTGTCATCAAGAGGATCTGTCTTTCCACCCTTGTTTAATTGAGTGATGTTGGTTGTCTTCCAAGCGCACGGGGAAGCGCCTTCGGTGAAGGATGGGGTGAAGAGAACAGACGAAGAATAAACAAAAGTAGTGGAGCAGAATTAGAGTTATTATTGAGTTCTTGACAAGGCAAAAACTATTTTTATCGAAATTCTTAATGACTTTCAATTTCAAATGAATGTTTCCACACTTCCAAGACTGAAATCCAATACTTCTGCAATTTCACAAATTATAATCCAAGGATTCTCCAAAATTGTCTGTTCATCAGGATTCTCAACCATCTCCAGCATGCTGCACAGAAGCATTCGCGGCCATGTTTTGATCTCACTTCATCGTCTTATTTTGCTGTACAGGAGCTAGTGAGGCTGATGAAAGATCTAGAACTCCCACATAAATACGTGAATTTGATGCGTCACCAAATTGCTCATTCTCCTGCAAATTTCATCCGGTTTGATGTTCATCTCAACAAAACAAATGATGTACCTGTTTGCTTTGCAGCTCGCATGACCGCCAGCCACCTATTGCACAAAGTTTTGCTCTCCATAGTTTCTCTCTATAACTCGAGCCTGGTGTTGGCGCAGTGGTTAGGGCAGCGGCTTGGGATCCAAAAGGTCCTGAGTTCAAGCCCCGTTGGGCCACTGAATTAATACACCAGGGGGTTGACTCAGCCTGTCATCCTTCCGAGGTCGGCAAAGTGAGTACCAGTGCACTGGGCCGGTGTATACCCCAGTTAAAATAGGTGTACCATATCCCTGTGTCCTAAGAGGCGACCAGGGTTGCGTCAGGAAGGGCATCCGGCGTAAAACATGTGCCAAATCACTATGCGGATCGTACGGATGATCCGCTGTGGCAACCCTGAACGGGAGCAGCCGAAAGAAGAAGAAGAAGAAGTTTCTCTCTATAAGTCAGGAGGTAAGAAATGCTACGAATAATTAGCAGAAGGCATACTTGACCGTGGTTGACGTCACTTTGTGATCAATATGATCAGAGTAGATGATAACATTGAACCATTATGTGTTTATTTCTGCTCCAATGATTTGTATGAACGTCATGGTGACCCGGTGTTATAGCACACGCTTAAAATATTTCTGGAGTCTGAGAGGCAATTGTTAAACATCTGCCATTCTCAAAATTGAACTGCTGCAAAGTGTAGGACTGAGATTGATTTTGATTCACTTTTATTTTATTTTTGAGTCTCCCGACAACTTAAAATACCAAGTCGGTTTTTGTGTTGCTGTCATACAATATTGATCTTACAGCATTTGTTCCCACAATGTCGCAGTCGGAAGCCATCCGTGTCAACCCTATTTACACCATGCTGCCATCCACCGTTTGTGCCACGTTTGCCTTCATGCTGCCCGTTGCGACCCCACCCAATGCCATCGTCTTCGCTTATGGACGAATCAAAGTCATCGACATGGTGATGTGTTTGCTCTAAAATGTATCAAAACTTCATGTGATATCTCCTATTTTGTTTTTCTTTATCATGCATTGCACCTTTAATTTGATTGTGGTTCCTGTTTCTCACATCGCTGCAAAACAGATTGAGGTGGGTGTTATAATGTGTCACTTGTGTCATCTAAAATTCCTTATAGTACCACTACTACTACTACTACTACCACTACGGCCCCAATTATTTCCACCTTCTTGTGGGGTTGGCCAGGACCGTTTTTCGCCCATCTGTGACTGAAGGTGACAGGAATTTTCACTTTTTTGTACACCATGTCGAGGTCCGTGTAGGAGCTAACACACACAACGTATAACAAGGCAGGGAGACGAGGGGTGGGAGAGGGAAACACAAAATAGTGGGGAACAGAGACAATAGCAGATCTGTGCAGGGGACAATAGCAAGGGTGGGAGGAGGGGAAGAATGAGACTGGGTAGTGGTATGATAAAGATCAGAGCGGACGGAGGTGGGGCGGGGGGACAATATTTGAGGGGTGGGAAAAGGGGGAGGTGTGATGGGACGAAAGGGAGAGTATGTTTGAGATATTGAGAAGTGTGCTGAATGAGAGAGTGAGACATTTGTTAGGTTGGAACAGAGCCCACAAATGTTTGAAAACCATACAGTTTGAGATACCAGAGGGAGATCTGTTTGTAAGGCAGAGGACAGTGGAGAGATGCTAAGGGAGGAGGTAGGATGGGGGGCAAGATGGGAGGAGTAAAGAGGGGGTATAACGGGGAAGGAGTTAGGACTTGCATTTAAGGAGGTGGGATGAATTTGCACTGAAATTAGAAGAAAAAAAAAATGAACGATTAATAATGAATGACGAACAAGTATTGCAAAATGGGATTTTAAAAATGTATAGGTCAGAGATTCGTTTCAATACATTGGAAGATGGATGGAGTGCAGAAGAATTTAGAGAATGGAGAAAGGAAGCTTTGTAACGGGTGGAATTTTTTGACACGGGATGAAAGAAAGGTCGAATTGAAATCACGTTTTTGAAGACGAGGACTACGGGAGAGAGAGGAAGTCGAAACATTTTAAGAGACATTTTTTTGGAAGATTAGGGAAGAAGGGGGTAGAGTTAAGAGTTTAAAGAAGAGTTTAAAGAAAAAAGTCGTGAAGGTGAGTCGTGAGTACCTTCACGAACAAAATGGGATTGGAAATGTGAAAAGGGAAGAAGACGAAGAACAACAACAAAAGTAATAATAATTTAAGACATTAAACAGGGTATAGTTGGGAAGAAATTGAAGGAGCAGTGAAGGTATCATGGAGAAAATACAACAAGATCGTGGACACAGATGGGAAGAAGAAGGGGAGGCCTCAAGGAAACCCAACATGAAAAGATAGATGAATACTCACCGATTAGCACAAGTTTTTTTTTCACACAAAACCGAACGAGAAAGACAGTAAACACGGAGAGAACAAGATAACAGCAAAAACTTAACAAAAACGACCTGAAAACCTATCTTTGAGAAAGTCGGCAGAGACCTTGAAAAGAGCCGCCACCGTCGCTCACGAACCGGAACCGGAAGGGTATACTTCAAGATGGTACTTTGGCCAAAGTGCCAGCGATAACTCACCTTGTCTTCGCATAGGACACTGTGGGATCTTTAATGTCCATCAACTAATACTACCAGACCGGAACATAAATTCAGTCTGTCCAAGGGACGGAGCACGGATCTTTGTAGCACCTTACATGTGAAATACCAATGACCAAGAGAGTTTCAGTCAAGGTCTAGAATGCATCCCAGACCAGTGTTCAGAGTGCTCAGAGTTGAGATGTATGTATGCTCCCTCTGCACCATCTTGGAGTCATTCTTATTACCCAGCACATATCCCAGTGGAACCGCCACCCCTCTGGCCCCCCACAAGGCTTTGCAGGTGAGGTGGGTTTCGAGACACACCTGCAGAACCATAAGGAATATCCACAAATTGGCAGAAATACTTTACTATTGAGTCATTGACCATTCAGGTTTAAACACCTAAATTTGTCCTCCAACTTAGGGATCATCAACCACCATGTCACCCAGATTTGATAAAATATCTGGAACGACTTTTTTTAATATGATAATTCCTGGAACTCCTGACTGATTAAAAGAATTGGCATGTGACTATAATGCCCACTGTGTGCATTTTCATCGTCTATGATGTGAACCCTCTGTGCAAGCAAAGGCCAATAACAAAATGAGTCATGTGATCTATGAAAATGAAATGATGGAATGGCTTTTTGGCCATGCTAATCTGGAAATGAAACTGTGTGCACGATTAACCATGCCATTTCATTCTTTGCATCGTGTGTAGCTCAAAAGCGGCACCGTCTTGACTCTGATGGGAATTATGTTCGTGGCACTGGGCATCAACACGTGGGGGAAGCCAATGTTTCACATAGATACCTACCCACTGTGGGCTACAAACAGCACTGCATGAAGCCAAGCTGGTTCATTGAAGGTTCGCAATTGTGTGAGCATTTTCACTCTTTCCGTCGTGATAACGTTGTACCTCGTGATTCGTTTGAAAGCCACGTAGATATTTCAGTGGTTTTCATTGTAGAGAAGCAGAACAAATCCAATTTATGGTAGATTGAACTCTGTTGCACAAATTTAGTTGGCATACATAGTATACCACTTTTGAGAGATGAAGGATGATGAACATTTGCTAATATTAAGTAATGGAGTTGCTGATTTGGCACTGTTTTTGAGGGATGGATGTCCTGGAAATTAGCATTCTATTTGTAGAGTACAAGGTATGAGTATTGGCTACGATTGCACATGTATTCAAACCGTCCAGCGAACGATCCTACAAAGCAGCACGAAACACAATTTGTGCAATGTGTAATTGATACACAATTTTATTGGACAGGTTAGTGGAAAAGGCAATGGATGTTCAAATAAAAACAAGCAAACTTCTTGATGTTGCTTAACTTTGTTGAAGTATTCAGTGCTGTGAATTTTGTTCATTCACAGAAAACAGGGTAATCACCAGAGTTATTAACCATTTACAATATTTCAATGAAGATTGAAATAAAACGGGGTGTTTTTGGCCTTTGGCAAAACATGCTTCGCTTTCATTCACCTATACAATGACAACATGTCGTGTATTTCATTGAAGATTTAATTAGGTTTAGGATAACAAACAATACATGATACTTTTTGTTTTTGTACCATGGAAATAAACAATGCTTCAACTTGAACAACCCAATTTTGGCAAGTTCCATAATTGCAGATTTATAGTTGCTAAATTATAAAGCATTGTCCATGGAGGTGTATGAAGATGGTGTTGCCTTGTCGCCCACACTGGAACCCAGCGATCACAGTATCACTGTTCCTGCTCCATCTCATGACGTAAAATTGCTCTCTTCTGAGAAGTCTACAAGACAATTTGCTTCAATGCCTTTTTGTGATCCTGAAAACTTAAAATACAGAAACGCCATGCATGCTCAGGCATTCTTAAAACAAAACCATGCTCAATCATTCCTTTTCAATTTGTGCATAGTTTTGCTCCATCGAGATGGATGATGGCATAAGTGCCCTTGATGCAAATGCAACTGCTGCCCGTTTTGCATGAGACAGCACCCAAGACTCCAATTCTGTGTTTGCTTTCAAATGTTGTATCTCAATCCCTCGTTCTCGATAAACACCCTACGAACCACACATCCACTCTTGGATTACTGACTTCCTCCACTCTCATAGCCAATGTCTGTCTCTGTCTCTGTCTCTGTCTCTCTTTTCCCATCTTTCGATCTGCTCTGGCATCCAAGGCCAACTCCACACTCTGGGGTTCCTGAATTCTCTTCTCTCATCGCCAATGTTTTGTGCTCAATGGAATCCTTTCATCTCCTCGTCCGGTTAATGCTGAAGTCCTCCAAGGCAGTGTTCTGGACCCAATCCTGTTCCGAATCTTCATCAATGATCTCTCTGACTCCTAAAAATCCCCTTCATGTATTTGGTGATGACTCCCCCCTCTGCCGGGACATCTGTCATCCTTCATCCTTCAGACAGGCAGGCAGCAGCCTCTTCCCTCTCCTCAGAGCTTGGCAAACACTTCGACTCTGTCTTTTGATCTCGACAAATCTCACACTCAATATCTCTCTCTGAAAGGACCATCTTCCCCCCATCTACTTTCTTAACAATCTTTTTGAAGACGTTCAGTCACTCAAATCATTAGATCTCACAATTTGCCATGATCTTTTGAGGGAAAACCACATTTCAAAGTTGGCCTCCAAAGCCAGCTGCCGATTGGGCATCTAAGCAAGGATATGTTAAGTTCTTCTTTGGCACACCTGAACTCCTATCCACATGCAAGCGCTTCTTCTGCATCCTCACACTCACACCTTGCTTATCTTGACACCATGGAATTTAAGCCTTTCGGAATTTCCCATGATGAAGCCGAATCTCTAGACCTATCCCTTTCTCATTGCAGACAGGCCAGTGGTCTCTTTCTTCCAACACCTCTTTTCTGGTCTTGCATCCTTTACTCTTAACGTGCTTTGTCTCCCTCAGGTTTCTGCGTGGTGCACGACGTCCACCATCAACTCCTTCTGGAGAAACTCCCAAAATCCAGATTCACTGCTCACCTCCACTCATTTGTTCCTCAACTGAAGAACGAACTTCCATATTCCTCAGAGAGAGCAGAACATATAATTTGAAATGGAGCAGGGTTGGCTTAACTGGGTGGAAAGTGATTGCCGCCAATTTTTGATTGGGTATGAATGCTAACGAGGCCTTTCACGGATGTGCATGTTCAGTCACCTATTTCTGCTCAACTGGGTACTTTTAACCTGCCGTTACTCGGGCAAAATCTGTAAGTGATATATTGTTTTAACATAATTTTCAGCTTTTAAACAGGAGTGGATATTTCAAAATGGCAAACCAAATTGTTGTGTTCCTGAATGCAAATCAGACTCACAAAAATAGAGAAAGTACAAGAAATATGCGTGGACGTGACCGAGGTGTTGAGTTCCTGTTAATACAAGTGAGTGGCTGCAGTGAATTTATAACAAAAAAACAAAGAAACACACACACACACACGCTTCTTTTAGCAATAGATGGAAAAACTCTAGTATAATTTATCTTGTGGCCCCGGAACCAAACAAACAATATATTTTTGACATCCCTCATAGCTTCCTCCACTTCCAACTTGAATAATAACAAATATCATTATTTTAAATTTACCCTACACAAGTGTACATTCATAAGCCCAAGATATGTCCTTCCCATCAATGTTCAAAGGCTCCCAAACTACATACGGGGTCTTTCTCAGGGAAGTCAACCTGATACATACAGCTCCCACTTAAATAGAGCTGGCACAAGCGTTGTGTATTTTCATGTCATGAATATGTCATTTTCCAAAAAGATGATTACCGTTACTTGGTAATGATGCACAGCATCATCTTTCCAATTGCGGACATCCATTAAATAAATCACCAAGCCTGCCATGTTCACATAAGATATTCCCATAAGGTTCAAACTCCATTCACTGATGGCAATCTATCGGGGGTTTGTGTTGCATACGTCCGTCCTCTTGGGCCTTGCACCGGCCCACATGGTGGGAGTTTGCAGTCTGGGCAGCTCACCATTTGGCGAGCTGAGAAGGTTCTCCAGGTCTTTCATTACGCAGAAGTACAGCCCTTTCTCTCAGGTACCTTTCCAAGTATTTTCAGCTTATTAGTCCCTTACCGGTATCACTGGAGGGGACTATAGGTTTGATCTCCATCTATCCATCTTTCCATCCCACCTGTAGTTTTTCAAATATTTTCCTTTAACATATTCAACTGACACTCAGTCCATGGCTTTATAATGACAAGTAATAAAAACATTTTAAACTAGAAGAGTACTGTTCGACAGTCGTGATGTTGCCAGATATGCCTCCGCCCACATAACTACATCATAATACATATTTGTACCAAGTTTGATTTAAATACCTGAACCCAGATACAAAACATTAAATAATTCTGCCTGCCAGACCACATGTCCAATCAGGTTAAAATTTAAAACATATATATATATATTCCCCATGACGACTAGATCATAATTGTGGCGTTTCACGTCGATTGATGAAGTTTTTCAAGAAATAATTTTTTAAGATTTTCGTCGAATCCAATATGACTGCCAAACCATGTGGCCTCATAATGATTCGTGAACACCCTGGTATCGCTAAAGCTTGGGGAACATTTGAGTGAAGTTTCCCCTCGATCTGTCAAGCCGTTCTGGAGAAGAAGATTTTTAAAGGTTTATTCTTCAAAAAAAAAATCAGATCTACCAAACCATGTGACCTAAGACATCATAGGTGGATAACTTTGTTCTTTATGGATAGGCGATCATACCTGTTAAGTTTTGCCTCGATCTGTTCAGCTGTTTTGGAGAAGATTTTTGAAGGTTTTTATGTTAAAAAACAATATGGCTACCAAACCACATGACTGATAATGTCATTAAAATTTCCCCCCCATACAGTTTAGCTCGAGATAACCCTCAAATTTTCATACTGATTGGATAAAGCATTTGACGTATGCAATTATGATGTCATAACGAAGCCACCTATAACATCATCAAAAAAATTACACTTATTTTGAATGGGGTGTACTTCACATGTGCCAAATTTAAATTTTTCCCCTTGGAGCGGTTTTGAAGATAGAGCTGCAAAGTTTTTCTTTTTTTCCAACATGGCTGCCACACCACATGACCCATGACGTCATGATTATTAAAACATCCTACATGAATAGTTGCACCTATGATGAAAGTGTCAATCAGGTAAGCATTTGCAGAAAAAATATATAAAAAATTAGCATGGACGGACACGCTCGTTCGAACGGACGGAAAACCCAAAAACATAATGTCTCCACATTGTATCTCATGGACGTGCAGTATCTCTTCATCAGTGGAGGCATAAAAATGAAAAAGTATGGAGGGATGTTCCTCCAAAAAGTATGTAAATAAGGTTGGGATGATCATTAGAAATTATCATGTGAAACCATCCCCACATCCTTCTTTGAATATAAGGTGTGTGTGTGTGTGTGTGTGTGTGTGTGTGTGTGTGTGTGTGTGTGTGTGTGTGTGTGTGTGTGTGTGTGTGTGTGTGTGTGTGTGTGTGTGTGTTATATATCTTCTTTCTTTTTTTTTTTAATCGTGTGACCTATTGGCCTCTTTTTTTTTTTCTTTTATTCTTTTTTTCTATCTTTCCAAGGCAAAGTGAATTCTTGCAGAATTTTTTTCTGTATGGCTCATTTTGCTGCATCTTGATGGGTTTGAGGATAGTGGAAGAGTGGCTGAACCACAATCCTGTCCAGGTTCCTCCTGATGACTCCATCTTAATTCTTTACTTCTTTGGGTTCCTTCTTTGTCTTCCATTTCATTATGTCTTTTGTCATATCCTGATGCTCTGTGGACTGTGCTTCCCCGCTGACGGACCTCTGGTGGCTTGTACGTACATGATGCTCCATTGAGCCTGGGAAGTGACTGCTGAAATCTATCTATCCGGGTTCTTACCAACATCTTTTTTTCTTCATTCCTTTCCAACTTATTTCTAAATTTCATTAATTTATTTATTCCTAAATCCTGTCCAGGTTCCTCCTGATGAGTCCATCTTAATTCTTTACTTCTTTGGGTTCCTTCTTGGTCTTCCATGTAATTGTTCATAATGCATAACATATTCTCTCTGGTAACTCCCCTATCCCTCTCTCCTCTCTCCTCTCTCGACAGTGGTTATGTCTTAATGGGGTTTGTCTCCAGACGTGTCCGGGCGGTATTTATATCTGGACGTGAGTTTGTCTTCAGACATGTCCGGGCAGTGTTTTTCTCCATGTGGTATTTATAGTATGACCGATAGAAAATGGATTTAAAACATTATTTTCTTTCCATCTTCATTGTTATTCTACACAGAATCATTTTGATGTGACAATATGAGTCGTAATTAATGCTCCACCGCATGTTTGCCTTCCCTTCATCTCACCTCACACCGTCTTCCTTTCCCCCAGCCCTCCTTGCTCCCCCTCCCTCCTCTCTCATTTCCTCTCCACCTCTTCACTCTCCCCACTCACTCTCCCCCTCTCCCCTTCAGTATTACCGTCAGTGAAGCGACGGGTGGTATTTGCGAGTGATAACAATAGTAATAACAATAATAATAAAAAAACGTCATGGGTCAGGGTCAGTTGTCCAATCAAACTGGGACGTCTTGGTACCCAGTCATCACTACCAGCAGTTATTTAGTGTGGTAGTTCTAGTTATGTTTTTTTAATATTACGCAACACCAGTACACAAACACCACACAAAACAAGTCCTGGTGAGGATCTGCAATCGATGATTGCTCTTGAAATTGTTGATTTTGGATTGTATATTTACCTCGAATAAAGCTGCTTCTGTGTGTGCCTGTTTGCTGTGTATGATTAATGTTTTATGACTCATTATTTATATTAATCAGAACGTTTCAATATATATATATATATATATATATATATATATATATATATATATATATATATATATATATATATATATAAAGATGGTCCAATAAAGTCGAAAAAAATAGAATGTTGCTCCACAAGCTTAAAATTATTCTAATATGATCCAATAACACGCATATTTTTTTTTTTAGCTTGATCGGAGGTGATTTAGAGGTCGCTCCATATGACGACTTTTAGTCTCATCTTATATATTATTTCCGAGTTTGTGGTTTCGTGTCGCGGTATCTTCGACTTTGTTCTGCGCTCGAGTAACGTGATATTCGGCTTAGATTATCTCAAAGACCATATGAGGTGCATGGTACAAAAAAGTAAATAAAATGGTTCTGAAACAGTGAAATTATATTCCACTTACTGCATTAAAGTAAAATTACTACTGATACTCTGCATCAGTTCCTTTCTCAAACACACCCACCCCAACATGTCGCGCAGAGCGCGGGTTATGCTGGTGACTTGAATAAATTAGGGTGTGGTCAGGTACGATTATGGGTACTTCTGGATATCCGAGGTGGAAATAGTGTGCATTTTCGAACTCTATGGGGTCGATTTACTCTAAGAAATGACTGCACCGACATTGAATTCACCACCATTTCGAAAATATGACCGAAAACAAGATTTATCATTACTGGAGTTGAGTAACTAATCCTACTCATTTCGATATTTTCTAATCTATAATTAATATGTTGTCCGTCTAAACATTTCTTAGAGTAAATTGACCCCACTGAGTTCGAAAATGCAGTCCACTTTCACCGAGGAAGTTCAGAAGTGTATGAATAAGCATCTCACCATACCCTAATTTAATATAATAATAACTAAATAAATAACTAACATATTTTTCATGAATCATTGAATCTAAAACACTGGATGTTGGGCCGGCTCGAAATAAGTTCAGGCGGGAGTGGAGATAGCAATAGAGGGGGAGATGATAGTGGTATTTGGTAAATGAGACGAAATATTCTAATAGTTTGTAATTCCATTGATTGAAAAATAAGGGTATGGTCAGATATGAATCCGTTCACTTCTGAACTTCCAAGGTGAAAATGGACTGCATTTTCGAACTCAGTGGGGTCGATTTACTCGAAGAAATGTTTAGACGGACAACAAATTAATTATAGATTAGAAAATATCGAAATGAGTAGGATTAGTTACTCAACTCCAGTAATGATAAATCTTGTTTTAGGTCATATTTTCGAAATGGTAGTGAATTCAATGTCGGTGCAGTCATTTCTTATAGTAAATCGACCCCATAGAATTCAAAAATGCACTCCATTTCCACCTCAGACATCCAGAAATACCCGTAATCGTACCTGACCATACCTTAATTTATTCAAGTCATGAGACTAAATGTCGTCATATGGAGCGACCTCTAAATCACCTCCGATCAACTTAATTTTTTTATGCGCGTTATTGAATCATTGTGGAATAATTTAAGGCTTGTGGAGACAACATCTGAATTTTTATGGGTTTTTTTGCTGTTTTTGGACCACCCTAATATATATGTATATATATATATGTATATTAGGGTGGTCCAAAAAAGACAAAAAAAAAATAGAATGTTGCTCCACAAGCTTAAAATTATTCTAATATGATCCAATAACGCGCATAGATTTTTTTTAGCTTGATCGGAGGTGATTTAGAGGTCGCTCCATCTGACGACTTTTAGTCTCATGACTTGAATAAATTAAGGTATGGTCAGGTACGATTACGGGTACTTCTGGATGTCTGAGGTGGAAATGGAGTGCATTTTCGAACTCTATTGGGTCGATTTACTCTAAGAAATGACTGCACCGACGTTGAATTCACTACCATTTCGAAAATAGGACCTAAAACAGGATTTATCATTACTGGAGTTGAGTATAGTAACGAATCTTATTCATTTCGATATTTTCTAATCTATAATTAATTTGTCGTCCGTCTAAACATTTCTTAGAGTAAATCGACCCCACTGAGTTCGAAAATGCACTCCATTTTCACCTAGGAAGTTCAGAAGTGTACGGATTCGCATCTCACCATACCCTAATTTAATACAGTGGAAAATCGATATAACGCTAAGCGTTATAGCGCTTGTACTGATATAACGCTCATACACCTTGGACCCCAAAAAATACTACTATTTCATGTTTAAAGGCAAAAAGTGAGAAAATAGAGACAAAGTTCATCCAAAATAGCACTAAGTGGCAAAAAAAATTCAAGCTGTCATCGCCCTGTGTTGAGTTGACATGTGGTGTGAAAATACTCACGAGCTGTCATCTTCTTGCACCTTTCCCGTATAAATGGCGAAGCTGAGATGAACAAAATCAATCCAATTCAAATCATCATAGCATCCGTGTCTCCTGTAACTACATTCATGTTCCCTTCTAACACCATACAACACAGTACACAACGTAAGTACAGTACTGTACTGTACAAGATTAACTAATGTTCGCGTGCTCTACCGCCCATATCCTTTCAGAAGAGTTGTCAACAACTTAAATCTAAGCTCCCGTTACATCTCCTGTACCAGTTCTTCGACATCTTCATCACTTACCAGCCGAGAAATCTTAAAATTTGTTAGTTTTGTTTGCTCTGTTCAGTTCAGCACCGCCATGCCGAAGCGGAAGTGTTATTCCATAGAGGAGAAGCGACACATAATTAAACGGTTACGCAATGGTGAAACTCAAGCGATCATCAGCAAGGATACAGGCATCGCCGGTTCAACTCTAAGAGGATGGTTGAAGGATGAAGAGAACATCAAGAGCTTCATCGTCACTGTCAACTCCAATGAAGGGATGAAGAGGAAGAAGGTCAAGCTTGGAAGGGATCAGGAGTTGGACCAGGAACTATTCAATTGGTTCTGCAAGTCTGGAAAGCTTGACATACCCATCTCAGGCACCATCCTCCTTCATCAGGCCAAGAAGATCAACAAGGATCTTCACAAGGAAGAGAGAGGTGAAGATGCTGACTACAGCTTAACCAGGGGGTGGCTGCAACGCTGGCAGGATCGACATGGGGTCCACATGGAGAGGCCAAGTCTGCAGACCTTGAATCTGCCAAGAGCTACCTCTCTGTCTTCAATGAACTAATTGAAGACAACAACTTCACAGAAGACCAGGTTTTCAATGCAGGTGAAACTGGTCTGTACTACAAGACCCCTCCAGACAGAACTATGGACCTGGATGACAACCCATCAAGAAAGATTGGACACAAGAAGCCAAAGGACAAAGTCAGCCTCCTTCTCTGTGCCAACAGGTCAGGGTCTCTGAAGATGACCCCGTTGGTCATAGGGAAGTCACTAAACTCCAGGTGTCTACACCATGTCAACAGATCCCTCGTTCCTGCATTTACACCAACAACAGGAAGGCTTGGATGACAGGAGCCTGTTTCAAGGACTGGTTCTTCCAGAGGTTCTGCCCTGCTGTGCGGAAGAACTTGAGAAAGCTTGGGCAAGAAGAGAAAGCTATCCTCCTCATTGACAACGCCCCATCTCATCCATCAGGAGACATCTTAAAGTCCAAGGATGGGAAGATCTTCGCTTCCTTTATGCCCAAGAACACCACCAGCAAGTTCCAGCCTTTGGACCAGGGGGTCATCAACTGTTTCAAGCTATTCTACAAATATCAATTATGCGAAGCTATAGCCAGGGAGCAGAAAGAGATGACCGTCTTCCTCAAGGCCATGGACGTTAAGAAGACGATGGAGTTTGCAGGGCCAGCCTGGGAGAAGGTCACCAAGGACACCATCATTAACTGCTGGATGAAAGGCCTAGGTCCTCACAAGTCTGATAATGAAGAAGACTTCAATGGGTTCTCAAAGGAGGAGGTGGGCAGGTCTGCCATCACGACCCTTAAACTCGCCCCTGGCACATCAGCTCTTGATGCTCTCCAGGCCTGGGTTAATCAAAACAAAGAGACCTGACTGAAGAACTGCTCAGAGAAGAACAGCTGTCAACTGGAGAGGAAGAGGAACCCCTAGACGAGTCGGAAAAGAAGAGGCACCAGTTCAACCTCTACCCCAGCCTCTCCACTCCAAAGCTGAACAGTCTTTCCTTGATGGTCTTCGTTGGTTGGAGTCCTTGGATGAGCAGGAATGCCCCAATCTTCGTTTCAAGATACACCAGGTTAAAATCCTTCTGGATGACACCCGAAGACTCTCAAGAGCATCCATGAAACCAACCAAGATCACCGATTTCTTCAAGAAATAAATTCCGAATTCTTCAAGATATAAATTCCGTATCCGTTTTGTGATTCAGGAAGCATAAAATATTTTACCGATTTATGTGATAATGTACATTTTGTATTTTTTATTTTGTAAGTAATGTTCGATTGTACATAAAGAAATAAAATATATTCCATATGCATTCAATTCCTGTGTTTATTTCTTGTTTTAAAAAAAGAAAAGAAAATAACTTGACCGCTTCGTCATCAACCCCAACAATCCAAGATGGCGGACGTACATGTCCACGTGTTTTGGCTCTGGTTTGTATGTAATATAAATATTTTTCACTGCATCAGTATAACGTTGTATCATTTATAACGCCCTAGTCCAGGGGTCGGGAACGTTTTTGACTCAGAGAGCCATGAAAGCAAAATATTTGGAAATCTATTTCAGTGAGAGCCATATAATATATTTTAAGACTAAATTCAACTAAATGTGAGTATAATAAGCCTCTGAATTTATTCTTTTAAATAATGTTGTTATAATACTCACCATTAATGGGACTTCTGGTGCTGCATGGATTTGCTGATGGCTTTGTAGTCTGGTTGGTACTTGGTGAGGTTAAGCTTCATGCAAGCGTTGAGGCTTTCATCCGTTAGACGTGATCGTAGGTTGGACTTGATGTTTTTAAGATGTGAGAATGACTGCTCACATGCATACGTAGATCTAAACAAGGTCAATACAGCAATACTCACACGCTGCAGTGTGAGGTATGTGACAGGAAGCGCGTTCCAAGTTTTGATAATCAGCTGGTCTTCGGGTTGAAGTTTTTTTCATTTCTGTCCACATGTGCTTGCTCGCCAACTCCGCTTTCTGTCGTGCGATTCTTTCCAAATCTTCATTCAGTGACTTGAACTTATTCACCCACATGTCTGAGGCCTTCAGGTCAGCCACTTCTGCTTCAAAATCTCTGACGGAGACACCAGGAATGTAACTCAGGTCGGCTGTGTTCAGTGAACACTCGTTTGGATGGGTGATGAACTTAAAAAGACGAGTGTGCTCACAAAATTCTCCAAAGCGTGCTTTGAATGACTGTAGGAGACTGGATGTGAAGCCAGCTAACTGGTGGAGATCAAAGTTTTGAGTGGGCTCACTTGCTGTGCATGCATCTTTAAATTGTCTCAGTTTTTCAAAATGTAGTAAACGACCTGTTTCAAGATCCATGATAAAGAGCTCCAGCTTGTTTTCAAAGGCAAACACGGCTTGTTGAAGGGATAACACTGTGTTTCCAATGCCTTGCATTTTCATGTTGAGCTGGTTCAGATGTTCAGTCATATCCACGAGATAGTAAAACTTGAGGAGCCACTCACTTTCGGCTAGCTCAGGATGCTCAATCCCTTTCATTTCAAAGAAAGTCCGGATTTCGTTCAGGCAAGCCGCAAAACGGCTAAGCACCTTCCCTCTTGACAACCAATGCACTTTGCTGTGCAAAAGCAGACCGTGATAGTTATTTCCAACTTCATCCAGCAGCATTTTAAACTGGCGACCATTTAAGGCTTGGGCAACAATAAAGTTGATCACACGAATGACCAGCGACATCACTTCGCCAAGCTGCCCATCACACATCTGAGCACAAAGTGCCTCCTGGTGTAGAATGCAATGGAAACTTAGGATGGGTCTATTTTCATGTTCACGGAGAAGCGCCACAAATCCTTTGTTTTTCCCCACCATACACGGAGCACCATCAGAACACACTGAGATAAGTTTATCCATAGGTAGATTTGTTTTCTTGAGTGAACTCCATGAAAGACGAATAAATACTCACCTCTTGTGGACCCTTTTATTGGCAGAACAGCAAGACTTTCTTCGCGCAGTGTATCACCAGCAGCATATCTTGCAATCACACTGAACTGCGACAAATTGCTTATGTCTGTTGACTCATCCAAAGCCAGGGAAAAGAACGGCGCTGTATTTATGTCCTTCACTTGCGTTTCCTCCACTTGGTTTGCCATCATGATGGTACGATCATGAACAGTTCTTGCCGACAGAGGCATGTCTTGTATCCGTTTGATTATCTTGTCTTTGTTCGGAAGATCATCAAAAAGTTCATTGGCTACATCCAGCATGAAAGTTTTAGCATCCTCGCCATCTGTGAATGGTTTTCCATTCCTCACTATTGCTAAAGATCCAGCAAAGCTGGCGGAATTATCGTCACCTTGCCGGGTCCATACGCGGAGTTGCTGCTGGCTGGCTTGCACCCTGCTCAGTAGCTCTTGGCACGCTTTCTTTCTGCTGTCTCCCGCAGGGTATTTTGATGCAAAGGTAGCATGGCGCGTGTCGAAGTGCCGCTTTATATTCGACCGTTTCATCGATGCAATTTTGTCATTGCAAATTAGACACACCACAGAACCTGCTCTCTCCACAAAGGCGAATTCTTCGGCCCATTCGTCCTGAAATGTACGATACTCCTCATCTTTTTTTCTTTTCGCCATTTTCTTCGTCGAAGGGTTAGCTTTGAGCAAGTGAGAGAGAGGGAGATGTTGACCCAACTGAGGCTTGGCAAATAGTGAGCCTGTCTGGCCTGCGCACGGGCTTATATACTCGAGAGGTGCGGCGCGGCCGGCCGACTCTGGGATGCTGTCGCCTCAGCGGTGGCGCGTGATTGGTCGAGATGAATTCCGCTACGCGTGTCGGCGGCGGCACGTCATTAGAGGAACCGAAATCACGAGTCGCCTCGGCCGCATGACTGGACGAAACAAAAACCGCTTCAGCCAATTCGGAGGCGTTTTTTCTTCTCTCCTTCTGCCAAGTTCAGCCCTGCACGTGAATGAAGCACGACACCATTCGAACTATAGGTAAAGCTTCCGCGAGAAATATTGGGCTTTCAAAGTTTCAAGCTCCAATTTTATCTGCGAGCCAGATGCAATCATCAAAAGAGCCACACTTGGCTCGCGAGCCACACGTTCCCGACCCCTGCCCTAGTCGCTTTGGACCCCACCGGTGAGCGTTATATCGATTTTCCACTGTATAACTAGTGCGGGCCCGTAGGTGCGTGCCAGTATATGCAGCTTCGTTCCTTCGCTCTCGTAAACGACGACTGGATTGGGGCATTTTTTCATTTAGATCGGACCAACCGTATCATAAATGGCCATAACTTGGGAAACACCTGGGAAACACTCAGGTCCCTAGGGTCAATTGTGACGTCATATCAAATGATGAAGAAGAATTGTGACGCCCCTCTCTCTCGCCACCCCCTCTCTGCCCCCTAGTCTCGCCCCTCCTCTCTCCCCCTCCTCTCTCGCCCCTCTCTCTCGCCCCCACTCTCACTCCCCTCCTCTCTCCCCCTCTCGACCATTGTGACACCCCTCTCTCTCGCCCCCTCTCTCTCCCCCTCTCTCACCCCCTCTTGAATTGTGATGCCCCCTCTTTCTCGCCCCCCCTCTCTCACCCCTCTCTCTGTAAATGTATTCACAAATGTCTACCAAGCACAACAATTAATTCAAACCTTGGGAAAAACAGCTTTCAAACCCTTGGGAAACAGCTGTTTCCCTTGGGAAAATTCAAGCCTTGGGATTAATTAATAATTTGAACAATTCATTTAAACCTTGGGAAAAAACAACTTGTCATTGCTTGACAGATAAATGGCCGTAACTTGGGAACCGCTTATCCGATTAATATCAAACCTTGAAAAGGCACATCCGCGGGTGCCCAGCAATATTCCTGGCAAGTTTCAATCAGATCGGACCGACAATCATGCAAAAAATAATAATAAAAAATAAATAAACAAGCAGTCACAGACTGGTACTTACGTAATCATCAACTTGACCTCTGACCTTGTCTAATAAAAGCTGTCTCGAGAGAAGGTCGCGACGCAAACCAGAAGTTTCTACGATGATTCTGTACCAAACCTCTCATAAAACATCCGATTTTTACCAGAATTTCGACAACCGAGTGTTAAGCATACTAAACCGTAACCAAAATTGAAGATAGGATTGAAATTGACTTTAAAACGAGCGTGTAATGCCATGTGTTACAATCCCCCTCATTAGCAGAATCTTCAGTTAAGCCTCAGACACGACACCCGACATAAATCTCATAAAACATCCGATTTTACCAGAATTTCGACAACCGATTGTTAAGCATACTTAACCGTTACCAAAAGTGAAAACAGAATTGCGATCCGAGTTAAAACGAAGTCGTAACGTCGACCGAAGAAAAAATCTCCTTTTATCCACGCAATTATTAAATATTATTTTATCAGTCACAAAACCGTAATATTCGGCCATCCACCAACAATCTTTACATAATCCGATGGCTTAGCGAGTCAGGCATGCGACGATAACCTTTATTGGGATAAAAAAAATGACCTTTAAACACCATCTTTATCGAAAACACCGTCAGCGCGCACACGGAAAACCGTTACGTGACTCAACGATGCCTCTGCTCGAGCGCGCTGCACCACGTGACGACCCGTGACGCGGCGAGTGAAATATTTTTTATACAATCTTAAAACGTCTCCAAAACATCCGATTTTCACCAGAATTTCGACAACCTAGTGTTAAGCGTCCTAAGTGATCGCAAAAACCGAAGACAAAATTAAAATCGAAG
>NC_140965.1:61587575-61592575 GCF_056783735.1 Eptatretus burgeri
CGTGTAAACTACCAATTATAAACCTTGCAATGCTTGCTTCAAGGCTTTAAACACACTCTAAAACATGCCTCCATGTAGTTTCGTTGTTATTTAAACACTTGTCACCAGGTTTTGATCCGCAATAGATAACACTGGTCTGCGTCATTTTAGAGGTCTAGGTTTTCTCAACGGTTCTTATATGCTTTTTGCATGCTGAATTTAGAAATGTATCTCATTTCGCTCAATCAGGTCAAGTTTTTAGGTGTCAATTTTGGAACTATCTCAATTTTAAGGAAAAAAAAAATCAAAATTTTTGTTTTTTTAATTAGCATTTTTTCAATTCAAAATCAGACTTATATTGACAGAAAATGTACAAACTATATATAAAATGACGCACAAGTACCGTTAATGTGAAATTCAACATTAAAAAGACGAAGGAAAACAGCGACTGCTGGAGCGACTGAAGTTGGGTGTTGCCAGAAACAACAATTTATCTATATTTTCCTGAAATTGAAATGAAAGTAATTGAGAAGGCACTTTCTTCCACATTAAGTGTACTTGTGTGTCATTATATGTATAGTTTGTACATTTTCTGTCAATGTAAGTCTGATTTTGAATTTAAAAAAGGCTAATTAAAAAAAAAAAAATTTTATTATTTTTTTCCTTAAAATTGAGATAGCATTAAAAACTTGACCTGATTGAGCGAAATTAGATACATTTCTGAATTCAGCATGCAAAAAAACATATAAGGGCCATTAAGAAAACCTAGACCTCTGAAAAAAATATTTCAAATGCAGCCCAGTGTAATCACTCTTCAGCGATCAGCGATTAACTTTGAACGGGTGATCATCACACGATTAGCAATTATATTCGTGTTTAACTCTTAAACACCTTTCGTAAATTAAACCCATATGTTTTCAAGCTATATTTTAGTTCTTTGTGAAAGTGTACAACCAGATTTGAGGTTATGTGAAGTAAAAAGGAATCTGTGTCTGACGTTTTTCAGTGTTTTGCAGCGAATTTTTGGTTTCGTTAGCTCTTTGACGCAATGGTGTTCCATACTCAAAGACAATGTCATGGGGCTTACGGTCAAACCCCTGACAGCCACTTGCTGGAAATCTCGCATTGACGCCGTTAAAGTGCTGCGATATAATTTACAAGATGTGCACTGTGCCCTGGAAAGATTGGTGGATCATTCAGACAGCAAATGATGAGAGCATGACAGCTGCAGAGGCCAGAAGCCTTGCAAGGCAGATTTTGCCAGGGCACTTAGTTGTGTGATGCAAAGTTTTGTTTCACATGAATCGTGCAAGCAAACTCTTCCAGAATGGAGGCTGTTGGAATACAGGCCCTAAATAGGGAAATCGGTGCAGTTGTCAAATTTCTGCAAGATTTCAAAGACACTGGGTTCGCATCCGCTCGTGAAACCATGCAAGAAATCACAGAATAGATTGGAGTTAAACATTTCCCAAGCAGAGATGCTGAAGGAGAAAAGTCATGTTTCTGAGCTGTCGAGCCTGGGTTGGAATACCGGCCCAACTGTAAACTGTCACTCTGGTGTTTCACTGGGCAAAGTATCAATGTGGGTGCCATCACTCGGATTGATGTTAAACTGGGCGTCCCGTCTGCTGGCATTAGTTGGTGGACCTTAAAGATCCCATGGTGTCCTTCATGAAAAATAGGTGAGCTATTGCCTGAACAAATGACTAATTCCTGCACGCTTAGTTGAGTATCATCTGTCAGAGTGATGACCCCTCCAAGATTGTAACCCTTAGCGAATGAAACTGCCTCAGCAACTTTATGGGCCGAACGGCTCAAGGAGGATCATCAAACAAAAAACAAACAAGTGCATAGCATGATACTTGCAAAATTCAAATAAACAAGAGTTTCCATGGAAGCAGCAGTTTGGTGATTTTGAAAATTTGACTTATTGTATGTTTTAAATTATTGTTACGCATGACAAATTTAGCTGATACATTATGTAATTGCAGCCGTATAGGTGTTTTACAAGTTTTGGATGGCCTTGACCTTTAACTAATTTTGATGTGATGGCAAATACACGTTTCTGCAATATAATGGTGATCTGGAGCAAAAAAACGGAGTCATAACAAGCTACTGTCTTAAAAACGCTTGTTTTAGGCAAATATGATCATTTTTGCATGGCCAAGGTTTCTTGTGCAAAATGTATTGTTTTGCTTAGAATGCACTAAAATACACACAATTCCATGGGGGAAAAAAACGTGTTTCTGCAAGAGAATAGTGATTGGAAACAAAAAAAATGGGGTCAGAACGAGGAAATGTGTTGTTAATAAAGCTTGTATGAGGGAAATTGCACTATTTTTTTCATGAATAAGGTTTCTTGTGTAAAATTTATTCTTTTCTTTAGTACAATCAAAAATACACACCGATTTCAAGAAAAAAAACACGCGTTTCTGCAATATAGTAGTAATTTACAACAAAAAATGGGGTCACACCAATTTAATGTGTTGTGAAAAAGGCTTATTTTAGTCAAATAAGACCGTTTTTACATGGATGGAAGGTTTCTTGTGCAAAATGTATAGTTTTGCTGATAACAAGCTAAAACATACTCTTTCAAGAAAAACACATGTTTCAGCATTAAAGCTGTGATTTCCAACAAAAACGAGGTCAGAACAACTAAATGTGTTGCGAAAAAGCCTTGTTTTTGGCAAATAAGACCGTTTTCGCATGAATTTGGTTCCTTGTGCAAAATGTAATGGTTTTCATCTGTTTTTTTTTTTTTCAGAGGAAAAATTGTTTTCAGTTTTCAGCCGGTAGTGGTGGCAGAGGGTATTACAAGTCAGCTGTGGAGATAACTTGCATTTTTGCACTGTGCAAGTCTCCAGAGGGTGGGAAGCCCCAAAGCCAACCTTCCCAAATCAGGGGGGAGGGGCAGGGGAAGGGGGGGTTGGTGGAGGGAGGGGAAGAAGTGGGGTGTGAGTCCAGATAGATGGGGTGGGTTGGAGGAGGCAGGGGAAGGGATGTAATGAGGGAGGAGAAGGGATGGGAGGACGAAGGGGAAGGGGTGGGAGGAGAGGGCAATGCTGGGCACCTCTGCTCGTAATAACATAAAATACTGTACAAAATATCATCACGTGGGCCAGATCAAACATGCCATGGTCTCGGACCTAACGTACACAGTGCAGGCATGCATACACATTACATTATTCAGTACAAGCACAACTAACATGTATACATTAAGTGCATTTACCCCATGCAAATATGGTACCAATACAGGCATACACTACATGCACACACTACATGCACACACTGGATGTAAGATTTGCATTCATTGTAGATAAATGCACATATACAGTGTATACAACCATTGCAGCCACCACCAACGATAAGAGAGTTTTTCCGTTAAACCAAATTATCTCGTAGTAGTAGTAATAGTAGTAGTCCAAATTAATGTTGAACACCAAGATGCAAATTAGACAGTATAAATTGTGGCATAAGGGCAAAGTTTGAGGGATATCACAATTTTCATTCATCTGGTCTATTGGTATAATTGTTATGTAATTCCACACCCAACATCAAAATTCGAATGGCAGTAGTTATATTCAACTACAACACGGCAGGCCTGGTATTTTTCTGGCATGTACAGGAAATGCAAGCACACCATGAATGGGAGGTCTGTCTGTAGGTCGTGATGACCTGCAGCCCTTCTTTGTGCAACGGAAGAGAATAGCTGATACAAACAGGAAATTTCATCAAACATTCACATTCCAACCTGATCTTTACAGCTAGCCATAAAATTTTTTACAGCAAAGTGTAATTTCCTGGGTAAAGCAGAGCTTATCCAATCCACCCAAGAACATCAACTTCCTCCTTCACTGCCACAATGTGCCAGATGAGCCACCCTGCAACAGTGTGACCACTCCTCATTTTCATAAATGCCAAGGTGAGCCAATGAAAAAAGCCAAGAATTCACAAGGTTTTGGAAAAGCGATGATAATAGAAAACCTATACGCCAAGAAAACCTACAGAAAACCAAGACGCCAAGGTGAACAATGAATAGCCAAGATCTTATGAAAAAAGCCAAGGAGAGGTCACATTGCCTTGCAAGTTATATTAAAGAAACTTTCACGGATCAACAAACATCATCTTCCTGTGTGACTACAACTCATCCCACCCCTGGACTCAGTTCACCTAATTCTTGCATATAACCTCTCTGATGCCCCCATTGTACTCCATGGATAACCTGCAGCATGTTCACTATGGTATGAATCATACTGTCCCTTGTGGACGAAGGTTCTGTACACTGTCCCTGAATGATTGCAGCACATACAACACTCACATCCCCTCTGAAGTGTCAGAACATCAATGCCTGGAGAACCTGCACACTATCCCCTAAGGAAAGACAGCACATAACCCGCAGCCCACCGATGTCCCCTCTGGAGTACCAGCACAACAATGTCCCCTCTGGAGTACTTACACACTGTCCCCTTTTGATGAGGAGCCTTCACACGATATCCCTTAAAGGAGGACAGCACACTGATGTCCACTCTGGGAGACTAGCATGCCAATACCTGCTCTGGAGTAACAGCACACTATGTTGTCTCTTGAGTAACAGCACACAAATGTCCTCTCAGGAGGATCAGCACATCAATGCCTGCTCTGCAGTACCAGCACATCAAGGTGTCGCTGAGCTACCAGCATACCAAGGTCTCTCCACAGGGTGAGTCTGAAGTCCCATGATATGGTCTTAGCTGCTCATACAAGATTTGTTTATTCCATCTACCAGGGTGAGCCATTAGCCCCAGGAGTAATAACATATTGCAGTAATAATAGCAATTCATAATAACAGGATTTATAATAAATTATTACAGTTTTTACAATGACAATACCTCATCAGACATCGAGTGCATCTGTATGCGATTCCATCGTCTTGTTTGTATTTCTCCTCTCGTGGTACCACACCACTGCTCCCAGCCTCTCTTCCACTGTAAATGGACCGGTGTCTGCCATCTTGGTTTAATGTATAATTTGTATTATCTGAA
>NC_140965.1:61597575-61637575 GCF_056783735.1 Eptatretus burgeri
ATGGCTGTGCTTCTGATGCAATGCCCTCTGCAGGTTCGGGCAAGAATTAGGAATTTGTTCATGGTGTCGGCGATAGCTCGCCCACTCTTCACGAAGGACACTATGGGATCTTCAACATCCACCACCAACGAATGCTGGCAGACGCGACGCTATTTTAACCTCCATCCGAGGGAGGCAGAGCATATCGATGAATGACGCTGTCTGTGAGAACACCAGCACGGTTTCGGTGCTCGTGTGCAGACCTCCAAACCATACTGTCAGCCCAAGCCAAGGCATGAAACAATATTATTAAAAATTTCGGCGAATCATGTCCTTTTCTCTCAGATTTTGAAAGAGATAATAATAACAAGAGTTCCCATACAAGGCACTTCAACGCAGGGACAGGGGGATGCCAATCGGCCCATCAAGCACGCAGTTGTGTGCTGAGCGGCAAACAAGGAGGCAGTAAGTTCTGTTTTTAGTCTTTAGTATAACTTAGCCAGGGTGAGGGTCAAATCTCTGACCCCCCAGATCACACCACTGTGTCTCGTTAAAAAATGGTGACAGCAGTGGGATTCGAACCCACACCTCCGAGAAGACTGGAGCCTTAATCCAGCACCTGAGACCGCTCGGCAATGCTACCTCGGCCATAACATACTGCCTTTTGTGACGAAGATTCTAATCCATTCAATTCGTGTGTTTTGCTGTTGTGATTACAAAAACAAGTTGATCTGATCGACGTGTCTCCACCTGTACGGACTTTCTTCATTATTGGCACTGTTTACAATGAATATCGGGATGTAAACTGATCTTGATGTTCCTCTTCATGAACTCTTGGCCCGTGCTGATGGGACAGACCTCGTGTTTATGGTCAATACGAGTCGGGAGGGATGGAGCCGGAGCTGTCCACGTTTTGAGAAAAATGTGCAACAAGTCAAAGTGTGTGTGTTAACATGGCCACCGGCGGGGCTCAATGCCTCCTCTGTTCCCCGTGTTTGCGGCCATGAAACAGTTTCCGACGAGCTGCCGCCTTACCAAATACCCGAGATCTTTTTCCCCTGAGTTCCTGTTTATAAACACTCCAAGCTCCCCGACTCCACTCCTTACCCCCTCCCAATGGATACTGGAGATGTCGTGGCACGTTTTCGTTGTCGAGTTTGCCAATTTACGTTTGATCCGCACTAATAGCAATTGGATCGTCCAAGGAATAAGTCAAAATGTTCTTTACTAGCAAAACTCGAGCTTCATCCACGAGCATTCCAGATCACGCTTTGGCCGAAATGTATTCGGCCTGTTGTTTCGGTTAATAACTTGTTATCCGTTAGTCGGTTTTGAATATACAAATCGCACAACACACAGGGTCTTCCTCTACAAGGTCTATCTTTAATTAATTATTCGACTCTGTCTTATTACAGAACAAACTAGAAGGGTAGTCAGTGGACCGCATCCCACCGCCACGTTAATGCCTGATCCACGAGAACATATCGAGCCAAATACATTTTTTGAAATACCATGCTATACCGTACTATATCGTTTTTGGCCAGATCTCTCAATGGTGAAGAATCACTTTAAGAATTAAATAATTCTCGTCTCCAGATCCGAAATCAGATCAATTCGTCCTTGTCCACACACCCAACTTGTCCACCAAGTTTCGTCCGGATCCGTCCCCAACTTTTTGAGATATCCTGTACACAAACAGACAAACAGTCAGAAAGGGGTGAAAACACAACCTCCTTCACCTGGGGTAGCGGAGGTAACTAGAACGGCACTCGGTAGAGTGCATACCTCCACCATACTGAACACAGTTTACCTTTTGTATCCCATGAATAGGCTGGATCTGGATCCACACCTCAACCAAAAACAAATCGCCTTGTTCTTGTCACCGAACCAACTCATCCACCTCGTTTTGTCATCACTCGTCCACAGATTTTTGAAATATCATGCCAAACATCCCTTTTTGGTCCCATCTCTCAATGCTGAAGAATCGCTTCAAAAAACCTTTTTTAATTCTCGTATCCAGATCCCGATCTTCACCAAAATCGAATCAATTTGGCCTTATCATACTTCCAACGTGCCCAACAAGTTTCATCTGAATCCGTCCATAACGTTTTGAGATATTGTGCTCTCGTGGATGGTGTGTCGTTTTTTTTATCTCTCTCCCACTCAATGGTGAAGAATCACTTTTCAAAACAATCTAGTATCCAGATCTGCATTCGAATCTTCACCAAAATCGAATCACTTCGTCCTCATCACACACCCAACCTGTCCACCAAATTTCGTCCGAAACCGTGCACGACCTTTTGAGCTACCCTGCTCACAGAGAGACAAACAGACAGGGGTGAAGACATAACCTCGGCCCACCTTCGATGGCGGAGGTAAATATTGCTGTCAATGTTATCTTTTTAAAAACTCCACACCACCATGAACAGATAAAATAACTGTACGTGCGTGCATGGACTCCGTGCGTGCATGGACTCCGTGCGTGCATGGACTCCGTGCGTGCATGGACTCTGTGTAAACTGTGAAACAGGAGACACAAATCGAACCGACACGTCCTTTGCACTCAGAACATCCAACGTCGGTTTGCATTTCAGTCTCCCATGGTGTTGTGAAAGAAAATCGCACTAAGTAGATCGACATTGTTTTTCGTCCTTGGTGTTTCCTGTTTTTGTGTTTGATCACATTTCAATGACTGCATTCACCAGTTGAGGTTCAAAACGCATGATCCTGCTGTCGTCTCCAGATAGCAATATTCCGTGAAACAAGTCAAGAAGTTTCTTGCTTCGCATCGCATGCTGAATAGTGAGAGCCACAGCCAGCTGGAGAGGCCATTCACGTTTGTGAGTGAACGAAACCATTTTCATTTTTGGATCATGCTCGACTAGCTTGTCCATCTTGAAGGCGTACGTAATGCTCTGACTTATTGCTTGTCCCTTTCTTTTTCACTTCAGCATCCCGAACTTCAAATCCGCACGTTAAAAGGTCTTCAAGCCAGAGGAAGTAACATCTGCGTCACTATCATTTACTGAAAAGGCTCCTTTAAACTTGGAAGTTTCACAGCTTGCGATCATGCTTCGTCGTATTTTAGCACTTTTGAACAAAGAGAGCAAATCATCTTCATAACTTTCAGAAAAAGCTTCATTGACCACTTCATCCATCCTTATATGAATCAGTAACCTTTCTGATTCATTTTGGTTGGAAGGTTTAACAAAAATCAACTCCAACAATATTCTTCTGCAAAAACACTTTCACAAACCTTTTCGAGAGAAGTCATGACACCATTAACAGAGAGGATATTTAGTTATACACGATGTAATTCAGCAATAGACAGGATGGAACCCTGGTGAAGCAAAGATGTAACGAGCGAAATTAATTCGATATCACCTATTTCTATTCTTGACCATAGACAATTGGGGAACGTCACACTTTAGTGTCTCTGTTTGATCGTATTCTGGTCGATGGGTGATCTCTGCATTTTGACATTCAGAATGTCATTTCTGATTTCTGATTTCATCATGCTTCTCATGATTTAACTTTCACCATTCTTTTGTGATGTGAATTGTTCTTTTCTCTGTTGTGGATTGTGATTGTGGCTTGGCCAAACATGGAGTGGTTTGTTTGTTTTGTGTTTGCAGTCACCGTTGTCGGAAGCAGTTACAAGATCCACTCTCTGTGCCTGCATGTAACATGTCTTCATATAATGGTTGACACTTGCTCGTGGAATGAGAGCTATGGTTTTATGATTAGTGCTATTAAAACTAATCCCGGTATTAGAACTGATTCCTGTGTGATTGTCCATGTCGGTATTAGAACTAATCCCTGTGATTGTCCATGTCAGTATTAGAACTAATCCCTGTGTGATTGTCCATGTCAGTATTAAAACTGATCCCTGTGTGATTGTCCATGTGGGTATTAGAACTGATCCCTGTGTGATTGTTCATGTGGGTATTAGAACTGATCCCTGTATGAGTGTCCATGTGGGTATTAGAACTAATCCATGTGTGATTGTCCATGTCGGTATTAGAACTAATCCATGTGTGATTGTCCATGTCAGTATTAAAACTGATCCCTGTGTGATTGTCCATGTGGGTATTAGAACTGATCCCTGTGTGATTGTCCATGTCAGTATTAAAACTGATCCCTGTGTGATTGTCCATGTCGATATTATAACTGATCCCTGTGTGATTGTCCATGTCGGTATTACAACTAATCCATGTGTGATTGTCCATGTGGGTATTAGAACTGATCCTGGTATGATTGTCCATGTGGGTATTAGAACTGATCCCGGTATGATTGTCCATGTGGGTATTAGAACTGATCCTGGTATGATTGTCCATGTGGGTATTAGAACTGATCCCGGTATGATTGTCCATGTTGGTATTAGAACTAATCCCTGTGATTGTTCATGTCGGTTTTAGAACTGATCCCGGTATGATTGTCCAAGTGGGTATTAGAACTGATCCCGGTATGATTGTCCATGTGGGTATTAGAACTGATCCCGGTATGATTGTCCATGTGGGTATTAGAACTGATCCCGGTATGATTGTCCAAGTGGGTATTAGAACTGATGCCTGTGATTGTCCATGCCAGTATTAGAACTGATCCTTGTGTGATTGTCTATGTAGGAATTAGAACTGATCCCTGTGATTGTCCATGTGGGTATTAGAGCTGATCCCTGTGTAACTGTACATGTTACATTTGTCGGTATTAAAAGGAATTTTCTCAAGCTTCGTTTTTCTCCCTTTGTTCAGGTCCAGAGTGGAAGATATTCTGCCCCACCAAGGTTTACTTAAAGGGAAAAAGCAGGTGTTTGTATGTCACGGTCTCCACGTAAAAATTCCCTTGTGCTTTCATCACCTTTGTAATGGTAACAATAAGATCGGAATGTTTGCAACACTTTGGCTTTGACATTACAGGTGAATAAGCCTGGTGTTGGCTTAGTGGTTAGGGTGGCGGCTTGGGATCCCAGGGTCCTGAGTTCAAGCCCCGTTGGCTGCTGAATTAACACCAGGGGGTTGACTCAGCTTGTCATCCATCTGAGGTCGGCGAAATGAGTACCAGTATACTGGTCCCGGTGTATGCCCCGGTTAGAATAGGTGTATCATATCCCTGTGTGTCGTAAGAGGCGACCAGGGTTGGCGTCAGGAAGGGCATCCGGCCATAAAACATTGCCTCAAGAAAAAGCCAACCCCTACACAGCAGGGAAAAATGGCTGTAAAAACGGTCATTTATTTATTTATTACAGGTGAATGAATCCAAGAAGGATCCAAAAGGAACGGACAACTTGGAAAGAGCAGCTGAAGATGAAGGAGAATTTTTGGAATGTCTGGATGTGATTCATATAAAATAATTCCGTGTTGTGAATGGAGAGAAGATGGAGTGTTGTGTACAGGGGATGGTGGTGTTTGGGAAAAGGGAAGGTTGTGTCATTGGTGTGTAAAATGGAAGGTGTTGTAGTGTGGTGTGTAAAATGGAAGGTGGTGAAGTGTGGTGTGTAAAATGGAAGGTGAAGTGTGGTGTGTAAAATGGAAGGTGAAGTGTGGTGTGTAAAACGGAAGGTTGTGTAGTGTGGTGTGGTGTGTAAAACGGAAGGTGGTGAAGTGTGGTGTGTAAAACGGAAGGTGGTGTAGTGTGGTGTGTAAAATGGAAGGTGGTGTAGTGTGGTGTGTAAAATGGAAGGTGGTGAAGTGTGGTGTGTAAAATGGAAGGTGAAGTGTGGTGTGTAAAATGGAAGGTGAAGTGTGGTGTGTAAAACGGAAGGTGGTGTAGTGTGGTGTGTAAAACGGAAGGTGGTGTAGTGTGGTGTGTAAAATGGAAGGTGGTGTAGTGTGGTGTGTAAAATGGAAGGTGGTGAAGTGTGGTGTGTAAAATGGAAGGTGAAGTGTGGATTGTAAAATGGAAGGTGAAGTGTGGTGTGTAGAACGGAAGGTGGTGTAGTGTGGTGTGTAAAACGGAGGGTGGTGTAGTGTGGTGTGTAAAATGGAAGGTGGTGTAGTGTGGTGTGAAAAATGGAAGGTGGTGTAGTGTGGTGTGTAAAATGGAAGGTGGTGTCGTGTGGTGTGTAAAATGGAAGGTGGTGTCGTGTGGTGTGTAAAATGGAAGGTGGTGTCGTGTGGTGTGTAAAATGGAAGGTGTTGTAGTATGGTGTGTAAAATGGAAGGTGTTGTAGTATGGTGTGTAAAATGGAAGGTGTTGTAGTATGGTGTGTAAAATGGAAGGTGGTGTAGTGTGGTGTGTAAAATGGAAGGTGGTGTAGTGTGGTGTGTAAAATGGAAGGTGGTGTAGTGTGGTGTGTAAAATGGAAGGTGGTGTAGTGTGGTGTGTAAAGTGGAAGGTGGTGTCGTGTGGTGTGTAAAATGGAAGGTGTTGTAGTATGGTGTGTAAAATGCAAGGTGTTGTAGTATGGTGTGTAAAATGGAAGGTGGTGTAGTGTGGTGTGTAAAATGCAAGGTGCTGAAGTGTGGCGTGTAAAATGGAAGGTGGTGTAGTGCGGTGTGTAAAATGGAAGGTGGTGAAGTGTGGTGTGTAAAATGGAAGGTGGTGCAGTGTGGTGTGTAAAATGGAAGGTGAAGTGTGGTGTGTAAAACGGAAGGTGGTGTAGTGTGGTGTGTAAAACGGAAGGTGGTGTAGTGTGGTGTGTAAAATGGAAGGTGGTGTAGTGTGGTGTGTAAAACGGAAGGTGGTGTAGTGTGGTGTGTAAAATGGAAGGTGGTGTAGTGTGGTGTGTAAAATGGAAGGTGGTGAAGTGTGGTGTGTAAAATGGAAGGTGGTGAAGTGTGGTGTGTAAAATGGAAGGTGGTGAAGTGTGGTGTGTAAAATGGAGGGTGGTGTAGTGTGGTGTGTAAAATGGAAGGTGGTGAAGTGTGGTGTGTAAAATGGAAGGGGGTGTCGTGTGGTGTGTAAAATGGAAGGTTGTGTAGTGTGGTGTGTAAAATGGAAGGGGGGGGTCATGTGGTGTGTAAAATGGAAGGTGGTGTCATGTGGTGTGTAAAATGGAAGGTGGTGTCATGTGGTGTGTAAAATGGAAGGTGGTGTCATGTGGTGTGTAAAATGGAAGGTGGTGTAGTGTGGTGTGTAAAATGGAAGGTGGTGTAGTGTGGTGTGTAAAATGGAAGGTGGTGTCATGTGGTGCGTAAAATGGAAGGAGAAGTGTGATGTGTAAAACGGAAGGAGGTGTTGTGTGGTGTGGATGACGGAAGGGGGTGTGGGGTGGTGTGTAAGATGGGAGGTGGTGTAGTGTGTCGGGTAAAATGGAAGGTGGTGTAGTGTGGTGTGTAAAATGGAAGGTGGTGCAGTGTGGTGTGTAAAATGGAAGGTGAAGTGTGGTGTGTAAAACGGAAGGTGGTGTAGTGTGGTGTGTAAAACGGAAGGTGGTGTAGTGTGGTGTGTAAAATGGAAGGTGGTGTAGTGTGGTGTGTAAAATGGAAGGTGGTGTCATGTGGTGTGTAAAATGGAAGGGGGTGAAGTGTGATGTGTAGAACGGAAGGTGGTGAAGTGTGGTGTGTAAAATGGAAGGTGGTGAAGTGTGGTGTGTAAAACGGAAGGTGGTGTAGTGTGGTGTGTAAAATGGAAGGTGGTGTAGTGTGGTGTGTAAAACGGAAGGTGGTGTAGTGTGGTGTGTAAAACGGAAGGTGGTGTAGTGTGGTGTGTAAAATGGAAGGAGGTGTAGTGTGGTGTGTAACATTGAAGGTGGTGAAGTGTGGTGTGTAAAATGGAAGGTGGTGAAGTGTGGTGTGTAAAATGGAAGGTGTTGAAGTGTGGTGTGTAAAATGGAGGGTGGTGTAGTGTGGTGTGTAAAATGGAAGGTGGTGAAGTGTGGTGTGTAAAATGGAAGGGGGTGCCGTGTGGTGTGTAAAATGGAAGGTTGTGTAGTGTGGTGTGTAAAATGGAAGGGGGGTGTCATGTGGTGTGTAAAATGGAAGGTGGTGTCATGTGGTGTGTAAAATGGAAGGTGGTGTCATGTGGTGTGTAAAATGGAAGGTGGTGTCATGTGGTGTGTAAAATGGAAGGTGGTGTAGTGTGGTGTGTAAAATGGAAGGTGGTGTAGTGTGGTGTGTAAAATGGAAGGTGGTGTCATGTGGTGTGTAAAATGGAAGGGGGTGAAGTGTGATGTGTAAAACGGAAGGTGGTGAAGTGTGGTGTGTAAAATGGAAGGTGGTGAAGTGTGGTGTGTAAAACGGAAGGTGGTGTAGTGTGGTGTGTAAAACGGAAGGTGGTGTAGTGTGGTGTGTAAAACGGAAGGTGGTGAAGTGTGGTGTGTAAAATGGAAGGGGGTGTCGTGTGGTGTGTAAAACGGAAGGTGGTGTAGTGTGGTGTGTAAAACGGAAGGTGGTGTAGTGTGGTGTGTAAAATGGAAGGTGGTGTAGTGTGGTGTGTAAAATGGCAGGTGGAGTCATGTAGTGTGTAAAATGAAAGGAGGTGAAGTCTGATGTGTAAAAAGAAAAGTGGTGAAGTGTGGTGTGTAAAATGGAAGGTGGTGAAGTGTGGTGTGTAAAACGGAAGGTGGTGTAGTGTCATGTGTAAAATGGAAGGTGGTGTAGTGTGGTGTGTAAAATGGAAGGTGGTGTAGTGTGGTGTGTAAAATGGAAGGTGCTGAAGTGTGGTGTGTAAAACGGAAGGTGGTGTAGTGTCATGTGTAAAATGGAAGGTGGTGTAGTGTCATGTGTAAAATGGAAGGTGGTGTAGTGTGGTGTGGTGTGTAAAATGGAAGGTGGTGAAGTGTGGTGTGTAAAATGGAAGGTGGTGAAGTGTGGTGTGTAAAATGGAGGGTGGTGTAGTGTGGTGTGTAAAATGGAAGGTGGTGAAGTGTGGTGTGTAAAATGGAAGGTGGTGTCATGTGGTGTGTAAAATGGAAGGTGGTGTCATGTGGTGTGTAAAATGGAAGGTGGTGTAGTGTGGTGTGTAAAATGGAAGGTGGTGTAGTGTGGTGTGTAAAATGGAAGGTGGTGTAGTGTGGTGTGTAAAATGGAAGGTGGTGTAGTGTGGTGTGTAAAATGGAAGGTGGTGTAGTGTGGTGTGTAAAATGGAAGGTGGTGTAGTGTGGTGTGTAAAATGGAAGGTGGTGAAGTGTGGTGTGTAAAATGGAAGGTGGTGCAGTGTGGTGTGTAAAATGGAAGGTGAAGTGTGGTGTGTAAATCGGAAGGTGTTGTAGTGTGGTGTGTAAAATGGAAGGTGGTGTCATGTGGAGTGTAAAATGGAAGGTGGTGTAGTGTGGTGTGTAAAATTGAAGGTGGTGTCGTGTGGTGTGTAAAATGGAAGGTGGTGTCGTGTGGTGTGTAAAATGGAAGGTGGTGTCGTGTGGTGTGTAAAATGGAAGGGGTGTCATGTGGTGTGTAAAATGGAAGGTGGTGAAGTGTGATGTGTAAAACGGAAGGTGGTGAAGTGTGGTGTGTAAAATGGAAGGTGGTGAAGTGTGGTGTGTAAAATGGAAGGTGGTGAAGTGTGGTGTGTAAAATGGAAGGTGGTGTAGTGTCATGAGTAAAATGGAAGGTGGTGTAGTGTGGTGTGTAAAATGGAAGGTGCTGAAGTGTGGTGTGTAAAACAGAAGGTGGTGTACTGTCATGTGTAAAATGGAAGGTGGTGTAGTGTGGTGTGTAAAATGGAAGGTGGTGTGGTGTGGTGTGTAAAATGGAAGGTGCTGAAGTGTGGTGTGTAAAACGGAAGGTGGTGTAGTGTCAGGTGTAAAATGGAAGGTGGTGTAGTGTGGTGTGGTGTGTAAAATGGAAGGTGGTGAAGTGTGGTGTGTAAAATGGAAGGTGGTGTAGTGTCATGTGTAAAATGGAAGGTGGTGTAGTGTGGTGTGGTGTGTAAAATGGAGGGTGGTGAAGTGTGGTGTGCAAAATGGAAGGTGGTGAAGTGTGGGGTGTAAAATGGAAGGTGGTGAAGTGTGGTGTGTAAAATGGAAGGTGGTGAAGTGTGGTGTGTAAAATGGAAGGTGGTGTAGTGTGGTGTGTAAAATGGAAGGTGGTGGAGTGTGGTGTGTAAAATGGAAGGTGGTGCAGTGTGGTGTGTAAAATGGAAGGTGAAGTGTGGTGTGTAAAACGGAAGGTGGTGTAGTGTGGTGTGTAAAACGGAAGGTGGTGTAGTGTGGTGTGTAAAATGGAAGGTGGTGTCATGTGGTGTGTAAAATGGAAGGGGTGAAGTGTGATGTGTAAAATGGTAGGTGGTGTAGTGTGGTGTGTAAAATGGAAGGTGCTGAAGTGTGGTGTGTAAAACGGAAGGTGGTGTAGTGTCATGTGTAAAATGGAAGGTGGTGTAGTGTCATGTGTAAAATGGAAGGTGGTGTAGTGTGGTGTGGTGTGTAAAATGGAAGGTGGTGAAGTGTGGTGTGTAAAATGGAAGGTGGTGAAGTGTGGTGTGTAAAATGGAGGGTGGTGTAGTGTGGTGTGTAAAATGGAAGGTGGTGAAGTGTGGTGTGTAAAATGGAAGGTGGTGTCATGTGGTGTGTAAAATGGAAGGTGGTGTCATGTGGTGTGTAAAATGGAAGGTGGTGTAGTGTGGTGTGTAAAATGGAAGGTGGTGTAGTGTGGTGTGTAAAATGGAAGGTGGTGTAGTGTGGTGTGTAAAATGGAAGGTGGTGTAGTGTGGTGTGTAAAATGGAAGGTGGTGTAGTGTGGTGTGTAAAATGGAAGGTGGTGTAGTGTGGTGTGTAAAATGGAAGGTGGTGAAGTGTGGTGTGTAAAATGGAAGGTGGTGCAGTGTGGTGTGTAAAATGGAAGGTGAAGTGTGGTGTGTAAAACGGAAGGTGGTGTAGTGTGGTGTGTAAAATGGAAGGTGGTGTCATGTGGAGTGTAAAATGGAAGGTGGTGTAGTGTGGTGTGTAAAATTGAAGGTGGTGTCGTGTGGTGTGTAAAATGGAAGGTGGTGTCGTGTGGTGTGTAAAATGGAAGGTGGTGTCGTGTGGTGTGTAAAATGGAAGGGGGTGTCATGTGGTGTGTAAAATGGAAGGTGGTGAAGTGTGATGTGTAAAACGGAAGGTGGTGAAGTGTGGTGTGTAAAATGGAGGGTGGTGAAGTGTGGTGTGTAAAATGGAAGGTGGTGAAGTGTGGTGTGTAAAATGGAAGGTGGTGTAGTGTCATGTGTAAAATGGAAGGTGGTGTAGTGTGGTGTGTAAAATGGAAGGTGCTGAAGTGTGGTGTGTAAAATGGAAGGTGGTGTAGTGTCATGTGTAAAATGGAAGGTGGTGTAGTGTGGTGTGTAAAATGGAAGGTGGTGTGGTGTGGTGTGTAAAATGGAAGGTGCTGAAGTGTGGTGTGTAAAACGGAAGGTGGTGTAGTGTCATGTGTAAAATGGAAGGTGGTGTAGTGTGGTGTGGTGTGTAAAATGGAAGGTGGTGAAGTGTGGTGTGTAAAATGGAAGGTGGTGTAGTGTCATGTGTAAAATGGAAGGTGGTGTAGTGTGGTGTGGTGTGTAAAATGGAAGGTGGTGAAGTGTGGTGTGCAAAATGGAAGGTGGTGAAGTGTGGTGTGTAAAATGGAAGGTGGTGAAGTGTGGTGTGTAAAATGGAAGGTGGTGAAGTGTGGTGTGTAAAATGGAAGGTGGTGTAGTGTGGTGTGTAAAATGGAAGGTGGTGTAGTGTGGTGTGTAAAATGGAAGGTGGTGCAGTGTGGTGTGTAAAATGGAAGGTGAAGTGTGGTGTGTAAAACGGAAGGTGGTGTAGTGTGGTGTGTAAAACGGAAGGTGGTGTAGTGTGGTGTGTAAAATGGAAGGTGGTGTCATGTGGTGTGTAAAATGGAAGGGGGTGAAGTGTGATGTGTAAAACGGAAGGTGGTGAAGTGTGGTGTGTAAAATGGAAGGTGGTGAAGTGTGGTGTGTAAAACGGAAGGTGGTGTAGTGTCATGTGTAAAATGGAAGGTGGTGTAGTGTGGTGTGTAAAATGGAAGGTGGTGTAGTGTGGTGTGTAAAATGGAAGGTGCTGAAGTGTGGTGTGTAAAACATAAGGTGGTGTAGTGTCATGTGTAAAATGGAAGGTGGTGTAGTGTGGTGTGGTGTGTAAAATGGAAGGTGGTGAAGTGTGGTGTGTAAAATGGAAGGTGGTGAAGTGTGGTGTGTAAAATGGAAGGTGGTGTAGTGTGGTGTGTAAAATGGAAGGTGGTGAAGTGTGGTGTGTAAAATGGAAGGTGGTGTAGTGTGGTGTGTAAAATGGAAGGTGGTGAAGTGTGGTGTGTAAAATGGAAGGTGGTGTCATGTGGTGTGTAAAATGGAAGGTGGTGTCATGTGGTGTGTAAAATGTAAGGTGGTGTCATGTGGTGTGTAAAATGGAAGGTGGTGTCATGCGGTGTGTAAAATGGAAGGTGGTGTAGTGTGGTGTGTAAAATGGAACGTGGTGTAGTGTGGTGTGTAAAATGGAGGGTGGTGACGTGTGGTGTGTAAAATGGAAGATGGTGCAGTGTGGTGTGAAAAATGGAAGGTGAAGTGTGGTGTGTAAAACGGAAGGTGGTGTAGTGTGTTGTGTAAAATGCAAGGTGGTGTCATGTGGAGTGTAAAATGGAAGGTGGTGTAGTGTGGTGTGTAAAATTGAAGGTGGTGTCGTGTGGTGTGTAAAATGGAAGGTGGTGTCGTGTGGTGTGTAAAATTGAAGGTGGTGTAGTGTGGTGTGTAAAATGGAAGGTGGTGTCGGGGGGTGTGTAAAATGGAAGGTGGTGTCGTGTGGTGTGTAAAATGGAAGGTGGTGTCGTGTGGTGTGTAAAATGGAAGGGGTGTCATGTGGTGTGTAAAATGGAAGGTGGTGAAGTGTGATGTGTAAAACGGAAGGTGGTGAAGTGTGGTGTGTAAAATGGAAGGTGGTGAAGTGTGGTGTGTAAAATGGAAGGTGCTGAAGTGTGGTGTGTAAAATGGAAGGTGGTGTAGTGTCATGTGTAAAATGGAAGGTGGTGTAGTGTGGTGGGTAAAATGGAAGGTGGTGTAGTGTGGTGTGTAAAATGGAAGGTGGTGTAGTGTGGTGTGTAAAATGGAAGGTGCTGAAGTGTGATGTGTAAAACGGAAGGTGGTGTAGTGTCATGTGTAAAATGGAAGGTGGTGTAGTGTGGTGTGGTGTGTAAAATGGAAGGTGGTGTAGTGTGGTGTGTAAAGCAGAAGGTGGGGTAGTGTGGTGTGTAAAGTGGAAGGTGGGGTAGTGTGGTGTGTAAAATGGAAGGTGGTGTGATACGTTGTATCCTCTGTAAGAGTGGTTAACCCAGTGGTATTCTGGTTCCTTCTGATGATTGCAATGCAGTATTTGACCTTCCATTTGATTACGGTTTCCCACGCCACGAGTTCCTTCCCAGAAGTTGAAAACGAACCATTCCAAGGATTCCAAAGAATGTTATTGGCTCTTCCGAGACTCAGACAAAGTGCGAGTGGTGTCGCACATGTCCCCAGTCCAAAGGGGGTTGTGACTCAAAGGAAGTCCGGCAGTCAATGTGTACTTTGGAAAGGAAGAGAAGGGGGAGAGAAAGTCGGAAGGCTGTTGGAGGGGATGGAGGGAGAAGGTCTAGAAAAGGGAGTGGAGGGTGGAGAGAGAGGAAACAAGCTGGAGAAGGTGTGGGATAGAAAACCTTAGCCAAGGAATTCCTTGCATTCTTTCCTGGCAATGTTTGCACTGTGCTTCGTGTGACGTCACTGTTGAAAGATTGGTGGGTGGTGGAGGTGTTTGAGGGGTTTGAGGGGTTTGCGGGGTTGATGGATGTAGGTGATGTGGGCGAGAGTTCGAGCGGAGGAGGAAGAGGAGGATCGATGGTGTTCTATAAAGCTCGGTTTGCACAGAGTTCGACAGACGGTCCACTTTATAGAGAAGTGAAAGCAACAGGAGGATAAACAGGTACATTGGCGGAGACTCAGAAAAAGCTCTTTTGCAGATTCACGACCAAGCCTCAAAACGACGACCATTGGAGACAACATGAGCGCCATGTTGACGGGTCTCGCTTCAATGTGCATGATCATCATCATGGAGGTGAGTCCCCATCTGCCCCGAAGATTGCCCCAGTACCTGTATACCCAGTGAATGAAATGACCTTTAAATGAATGGATTATTCGAGCTCCGCAGGTGAGCAGAAATATCAACATTGCAATGGATATGTCAGAGGTGACAGGTGGAATATGCAGGGCAATGTTTTTTTTGTAATGAAAATTTTGATATTTTCTCGATCCTTCCCACGTGCGCACTAAGTTTCTGAATGAGAAACGACTGTTTATGTCTCTCCAAGTTGATCGTATTACCAAATGTGTCGTCGCTTTGCCTGTGTCAGTGTCAGAGAGTCTCATGGTCCACCTAAGCTGACTGGCAAGGACTGCAAGCCACCCTCAGAAGTCATATTTCAAGACTGGGTCTTCATTTCCACCCTCCCCTGATATTAATACTGTCTGGGAATCATTCCACATGCGCTTGCTTTCCCTTGTGTACAGATTTATACCATCTCGGCTGCAGTTATCATACCTATCCTCTTGCCTTTTGTACACAGATTCCTGTGGTGACATAGTTACCTTCAAAGAACTTGCCTTCTCTTCCTGGAAGGCAAATCCGACTGAAGGCAATCTCAGTTCGTGGAACAAGTGTGTGGCCATTCTCAGGAAAACCACAAAACAACATCTGGCAAGCCCTCAAGGGTGAACTCTCAAACTGCCTCCTACTTCAAAGACCCGGTTCCCTTCGTGTGCTGCCTTTTTGGCTGCTGGTTGCATCATTGGTTAGGGGTGCGGTTATGCCGCTGATGCAGTGCCCCTATTACCAGTACACTGGTGCTCATTTCACCGACCTCGGAAGGATGACAGGCTGAGTCAACCTCCTGGTATTAATTCAATGGAAAACGGGGCTCAAAATCAGGACCCTAGGATCTCAAGCCACCACCCTAACCGCAAAGCCAACACCAGGCGAAATACCTGGTGGTGCCTTGTCAAGTCTGTCTCTGGAGTATGCTCCCCCTCCATCCCTTCCCTCACCTCAAATGGCACCGCAGCAGACTCTCCTCCTGCGAAGGCCACATGCCTCAATTTTGTGTTTGCCTCTAAATCTTGTGTTCCAACCCCTCACTACCGACACCTACCTGACTCTCGTACCCAACTGCTCCTGGATATTGTCTCTTTCCTACTTGAGAAGGCGAAGAACTTTCTGGAAAACCACAAATCCGATTCTGCGACAGGCCCAGACGGTATCAGTGCATGTGTCCGAAAAAATCTGCTCTGTGTTCTTACTCATTCTCTTTCTGCTATGTTCATCTGAAGATTCTCTCTGGGGGAAGTTTAAGTCTGCCTGGAAGTTATCCAACATCAATGCAATGCACAAACATAATGCTAACACTGATCCTCTTTACTACAGGCATATTACCTTGCTTCCATTTATAAGCAAGGTCAACTAATCTGTCATCGCAGTTGACATAAAATCCTTCCTTTTCTCCAGCAGACTGATCTCAGATCATCAATTCGGTTTCAGACCTGGTCATTCTACCTTGGACATGCTGCTTCTACTCTCCCAACAATAGATGGAAGTCCTCAATCACGGACGCGAGTATTTGATACAGTCTGGCACCACGTCTTGATCTCAAAATTCTCTACATATGGCATCTAAGGCCACCTCCTCAAATGAATCACGGACTTCCTCCACTCCCATATTCAACGTGTAGCTTTTAACGGGATCCTCTCAACTCCTCACCCTATCAAGGCTGGAGTATCCCAAGGCAGTGGTTTGGACCCAGTCTTGTCCACATCTTCATCAATGACCTTTCTCATTCCGTGGAAAATCCTACCTATGTCTTTGCTGATGATTCTACCATCTACCATATCATCTCTCATCCTCAGACAGCCAGCAAGCAGCCTCTTCCCTCTCTGCAGACCTTGACAGAATCAGGAGCTGGTCCAAGACTTGAAATACATCTCTCAACCTCAAGAAATTCCACACACTCGCCAAAGCTCTCTGAAAGGACTGTCTGGCAAAAAAAACCTTCCATCTACTTTCTAAACAAACCACTTGAAGAGGTTTAATCACTCAAACTTTTGGGCCTCACTGAAAGTCATGATCTTTCTTCGGCAGACCATATTCCCAAGATGGCCTCCAAAGCGAGCTGTCGACTGGGCATTATTGGTCATACAAGGTCTTTCCTTGGCCAATCTGAGCTTTTGACAAGCTAGAATGCCTTCATTTGGCAGCTTGATGGAGTACTGCTATCCCCTTTGAGATGGAGCCCCACCTCACACATTGCCCTTCTTGCAACTGCTGTGAAGAGCAAAAATTATTGTGATCTCCTGTGATGAAGGTGAGTGTCTAGCCCGGTTGTTAAGCCTGGTGTTGGCTTAGTAGTTAGGGTAGCGGCTTGGTATCCTAGGGTCCTGAGTTCAAGCCCCGTTGGCCACTGAATTAAAATACACCAGGAGGTTGACTCAGCCTGTCATCCTTCCGAAGTCAGCAAAATGAGTTCCGGTGTGCTGGTAAGGGGGACACTGCATCAGCGGCATAGCCGCGTCCCAACCAATGATGCAACCAGCAGCCACAGGCTGCACGAGAGAGAGAGCGAGAGAGCGAGAGAGAGAGCGAGAGAGAGAGCGAGCGAGAGAGCGAGCGAGAGAGCGAGCGAGAGAGCGAGCGAGAGAGCGAGCGAGCGAGCGAGCGAGAGAGAGAGAGAGAGAGAGAGAGAGAGAGAGAGAGAGAGAGAGAGAGAGAGAGAGAGCCCTGTTGTTTTTGCATTGTAGACAGGTTGGTGGCCTCTCTGTATTCTACCACCTCCTTTCTGGTGTTGCACCCTCTGCCCTTTCTTGGCTCTGCCATACCAGGTTTCTGCAAGATTCACACGGTCTGCCAGTAATCTATTTCTTGTTAAACTCCCAAAATCCAGGCCTCCAAGGCAGCTGTTCAGTACTACCTCAGGTGCACTGGGTAACATGTTACCAGTGGCAGTCCCAAAAGACTGACCTGATGCCAAGTTGATGGTAGTTAATAAACCCGGCATTGATGGTAGTTACTACAACCTAGCGTTTATTGCATTACTCAACCCCCAGCGTTGATTGAGGTTACTAAACCCATAGCATTGACTGAAGATACGAAACCCCTGATATTGATTGAGGCTACTAAACCCCGAGTGTTGACTGAAGTTACTCAATCCCCAGACTCCAGTGGTTATTGGAAAGACAGGGAACCACAACTTGCAATATCTGGTGGACATTAAAGATCAAACGGTCTTCTACAAGAGTATGCCACTGTGCACCATGAACAAATTCAAACAGTTTTGGGACTAAAGCCAGCTGCCTTCCTCTGGTGCCCCCAGGGCAATGTCACTGCGCCAAAAGACCGGAAACCTAATGAGAAACGATATAACGTCATATTGCAGTCATCATCCTTTAATGGACTTGATCTGTTTGGCTGGTCCGAAGCATGTGTGCACACGTTTCCACTCCATCACAGAGTGCTGCAAAGGCAGGCTCAACCAGGATGGGAATTTGGAAATTGTCACTGCAAAGTCATCATCAGTGTCGGGTCTTTAATGTCCACAAGTGATGGGATGGCCCTCTCAAAACACACAATATTTTCAACACCACAGATGCAAGACCAAGTTTCCAGTGTCCAAGTATCCAGGTCAAGCACCTGGATACTTGTTTCAAGTCACGTTCTCCATTATGTGGAGACGTTAAACCTAAACCGCTGAATATGTGTTGAATTACAATCCTCACTTCTATCTCAATTACAGTTGAATTGCACATTCGAAAGCTAATCAGTACCAAACTCTCTTTTCTTTGGTTTGTGTCCTTCCAGGTTGGCACCTCTCTCTCCTCGTCCACGACGCTGTGTGCCGAATGCGATTGCCCATTTAGCGTGCCTTCGAGCTGTGAGCCCGGGGTTACTCTCATGTCCCTAGACCACTGCGGGTGCTGTAAGGCCTGTGCACGGCAGTTCAACGAGGACTGCGATTTGTCGCACCCCTGCGACTCGATGAAAGGCCTCGAGTGCAACATTGGGGCCGGCGAGGCCGATGTCCGAGGCATTTGTCGAGGTGAGTCTACGCTTTTGGTGGAACCTCGTGCACTCAAAGTGTCTATTTTATGGCGTCGTAAACATGTATTTTACCCACTGAAGTTACAGTGCATATTTACCAAAACATCACGTGACTCAAGTAATACCTAAAAAAAAAAAAAAAGCCAGGGTAACATTACAGATAGTACACCACACGTGTTGCTTTCATATGGAACATGGATGGTACATATTAGGTGTATCGGGACTGTGTCACAAAGGGCAAGAAAACAATGAAGGTAACTTATTTAATTAAGCAAAATTTTACGATAAGGTACGGCTTCAAGCCTCCAGTACACCACCATTTCATCCTACCATCAAATCCCAACCGGTGGTGGTTTCTCCCCACGTTAACCCTCGATACACCCACCCCTCCTTCCTATTTGTTGTTAACTTTCTCTCCTTTACCGTTCATTCATGCACCTGCTTGACTGTGTCCATTTCTTTCCTGAGCTCCACAATCAGTGTGTTATGTCATTGTGTTATTACGGTGGAAAGTGTTATTGAAGGGCGTTAGTTTATTCGTCATTCTGCACACTTACCTTGTAATCTCCGTCCTCCGGCAGCCATATCAGAGGGTCGGCCATGCGATTACGGCGGCAGGGTGTATCAGCATGGAGAGGCCTTCCAGCCCAATTGCAAGCACCATTGCACGTGTGTGGATGGAGTTGTGGGGTGCTCGCCCCTCTGCTCGCAGTCTTTCCCACTCCTCCTCTTGGAAACCTGCGCACAGCCTCGTCTGCTCAAGGTGTGTCAATCAAGTGCATTATCCTTTTATCACGCATTTTGCACGTCGTCATAAAACCCCGTGTTTTCTGAGCCCAAATTTTGTGAGAGCCATGTTCTCGTTTGTGCTTATGAACCACGAAACATCACCGGTGAAATTAGCCAACATTCATTCATTCATTGATCGGTCGTTGTTGAAATACCCGAAGTTTATAGATGGATGGATGTTTTGTTTCCAGGTACCAGGACGCTGTTGTGAAGAGTGGGTCTGTGATGAAGAACGCAATGAGAAACCATCATTTACACCGCCACTTGCCATTGAGAGCAATGAACTTCCAATGGCACATTGGGAACAAAGGCATAGGTCTCAAATTTCTGGTAAGATCATACAATCATATCAGCTCTGACTGAAAGATAAAAAATCAACATAGTCCCACTAGGAAGCCATTTTACCATCCCAAATGAAATCACGTTGGGTCGAGGATTAACTAACATATGGCTAACATGGTCAAGAGAAAGCACCAACCTCCAAACAATGAAAATCTCAAAACAGTCAATGCTATTCAATGACACACACACACACACACACACACACACACACACACACACACACACACACACACACACACACACACACACACACACACACACACACACACCCACACACACACACACACACACACACACACACACACACACACACACACACACACACACACACACACACACACACACACACACACGTGGATCCTTTGAAACCTCTTCGGTCTCCATTCGACCTTCTAAAACTCAAGCATGTGTGGAGATAGCAGCCAACAACAGCAACACACACACACACACACACACACACACACACACACACACACACACACACACACACACACACACACACACACACACACACACACACACACACACACACACACACACACACACACACACACCTTGAAGCCACCCATTGTGGAGCAATATTAGCAGTGTCCTCGGGCGAATGACATGGATAACTAGGTTGCTGGTAGGCACTTTTGCAGAAACAACTGTACCTTGTGAGGTATTCTTTGTGGCAGACCAGCCACAGGGGCAGGGATAATTGCCATTGCTGCCCACTCAGTTATCTGTGCACTCATTTTGACGATGACGCAGTTCCACAGTTCTTCTAATTCTATCAGTGCATGATTGAAGCCATATCACTCATTCCTGTGAAATTTGACATCATTAATCTTGATTCCAATAACCTGTAAATCAGATGCAATGCTGTCACCATCTTTTCTTTGTACCCATGACTGGGCCTCCTCTTCTCCACTTCTCCAAACAACAGCTGTTTTGGCATCCGCTGTGGCCCCATGCGGCCTCGGTGGCCAAACCAATGTAGATGGTGTGTCATAAGTGTGTCACCTCTTGACTCCTTTATGCAAGACGTAGCAGCTAGTTGGTTAGAAGGGATGTGTTCCTTTCACCGTTGGTACTTCACCACTCCAAGGATGATCCGAATGCTGTGATTATGGAAAGATTTCAGGTGCCTCACATGTTCTAATTCAATAGTTGGTGTCTCAGCCCCACAAAGCATAACACTCCCCGCTTGGTTGGTACCGATACATTGGACGTCTGAAAAATGGGCTTTCTCAACCATCCAAAGGCACTTGCAGCTTCAGCATTGCGGTGAAACACTGCCTTTCTCAGCTCACCGTCATTTGTGATGTTGCTTCCAAGTTATGTGAAGCTCACAACTATTTCCATTAAGCCACCTTCTCGCCGCACTGATGCGACAGTCACCTTAAATATGTTGTCCTGTAACCAACCCTACACAACACACACACACACACACACACACACACACACACACACACACACACACACACACACACACACACACACACACACACACACACATGAATCACAAGATCATAGAATTGTGATGGTACTCTAAAACACTGCTTTGCTAATTTATTGTTTTATTGTGATTGTTGATGCATTCAGGAAGCCGGCTACGCCATTAAAGTTGCAGAAGCTCTTGCGGCTTTAGCAATGACCAATATCGTTCATCCTCCCTAGGGTGGAATGTTCCACCACCTGGGAAAGGGACTGTTCGGGGGCAATGCTTGGTGCAGACTACGGACTGGTCAGCGTGCTCCGTTTCATGCAACATGGGATTTTCCACACGCGTGACCAACGACAATCCCGAGTGCCGGCTTTTGCTCGAGAAGCTGCTGTGTGAAGTACGACCGTGCAATGTACCGCTGCGAAAGAAGGTGAAAATTTACCCAAGAATGCCACTCACAGACCAACATATTCTAATGGAATGTTAAAATAGTATGGTGTTAGTGAAGTGATTAACTCATCAAATTCACCAATATCGGCCCTGGCTCTTTGCAAACTATATTCTGCCACCTGCACTCAAGAACATTTCTAACTCTTCCCTCCACCATCCTTCTCATCCCCAGCCGAAGAAAGGGAGGAAATGCGTACGGATGGAGCGTGCGCAAAAGCCTGTACGCCTTATGTACGCGGGTTGTGTGAGCCTCCGCCGATATCGCCCTCGCTACTGCGGAGAATGCACCGACATGCGCTGTTGCACACCAAACCGCACACACGTTATCAACGTGCGTTTTCGCTGCGAGGGTGGAGAGAAGATTACACACCCTTACCAATGGGTGGACTCATGTCGGTGCCACTTTGACTGTGAAGGAGGGTTACATACTTACTTCCAGCTTCATAATGACATCCATACCTACTTGGATTGATTCCCGTGAAGAGAATCGTGGAAAAGAGGCGACATTGGATCCCAGAATTTGGGAAACCATGCGCATCCGTTTCCCTGCCACCTTGTGATCATGGCAGTTGTGGTCCCTGGGAGAAAGCACTCTTATGAAAAAACAACTCCATGACTGCCATGCTTATGTACCTTGCTTTTGTTTTGTATTTCTTCAGAAATGAAGAAATGAAGGCCCAAAGTTCCTGCTGACATCTTTAATGGCTTAAATTTGCCAAAACGATGGCATTAGCAAATTGCTTGGAAATTTTCAAAAAGCCATCTCTCTAACAGCTTCCTTTCACTCGCACATCGCTCAGTTACAATTCCGATGGACCACACAGTATACTGACAAAGCAGTCTATTGGCAAGGGTTATACTGCGTTGTGTGCCATTGCATCCGCAGCAGTCGCTAGTGATTTGTTCATGGTGATGGCGATAGCTCGCCTACTCTTCGCAAAGGACACCATTAGGTCTTTAACGTCCACCAATGAATGCCAGCAGATGGGGCACCCAGTTTAACGTCGATTCGAGGGACGGCGCACACCCACTGATGAATCACCCTGCCTGTGAAACACCAGGACGACAGTTTATAGCTGGATCAGGATTAAAACCCAGGCTCAACAGCTTAGAGGCGAATGTGCACACCTCAAAGCCATCCTGCCAGCCCTCCAGTTCCCAAACTGTACCTTAATTCTCATTTGAATCACCCTCTCCTCCCTCTTGCCCGACATAATTTTAGATGATTCTCAGTTTCACTTTGATTGAAAAAGAATTTCCTAATTATTTCACGAGACCACTGAAAATTTGCACTTGGTCAATCCATGCACTTAAAATTCTACCACACACTGACTACATGAGAGGATAGCTCAATCAGTATAATACATATATACAAGCACAGTTAGTAATTCAGGACTAGATAACCACAGTTGGCATCTTAAAAGCAGAAACCATCATCATCATGCGGACGATGCTAACCACAGCACGAAACCAAAACCAGCACTTGCCAAAGCTGATAAGTATTTATTGTGCATGGATTCCAGATGACTCCTGTGCACTGCACATATTATATTAATGTGAATAATTATAACAGAATCCATTGTTTTGGATTCTTTACATATTTAATGGTAAGACCAAAGAAGATAGTCAGATAAAAAGACAGACGGTCAGAGTGAGAGACAGAGACAAAAGAAAACAAGAGAATGGAAGTAAATGCTAAAAGCAGCAAACTTGTAGTGATTTAAGCAGTATTGATTGTATCATCCTTTTTACTAACAAAATGAATGTTTCGCACTGAGCACATCATGTACGCACAGAGTAACACCCAGTGACGGACTCTGTCCATGTACAGTGTTTGCTTTTGTACATAGACATAACCTTCTGCTTTGTTTCAAAAGCTCGATTATCTTGTTTGTTGGTTTTTTTTAATTGTACATACTGCTAAAATTATTTATGATTTATCAGAAACATAAATTATATTCCTCAACATGATATATTGTAAATTGCTTCTTCATTTTGAAGCCTCGACACGCCATTGTGCAGGAAGATGGTTGTAGATTTAGTTACGATCGAAATGGCATTGAATATATTTTTGGTATTGTAACTTAATACAATAAAATCTCAAAAGATGACGGTTTATGTGATCCTCTTCAAATGTTCAGAGCACACCACAAACACGACAGAAACAGCATTTCTTGTTTAATCAGCATCCGTGGCTATCCGCTCCCCACCTGCATTTAGTGCTTCAAGGTGGCAGCCCATTGCGAAATCAAGATGGCAGCCTAGCGACAAATCAAGGTTGCAGCTCACCATTAAATGAAGGTGGCAGGCCACCACCAAATCGAGCTGGTCGCTCACTGTCAAATCAAGGTGACATCACACATCACAGCCTACTGACATCATACCCTTTTCCTTTGCCACCCATCATTTTTTTTTTTGTATTCTTATTAAATAAACACAACCCACCACACATCTGAAAATTTTATCTCTCATCACAAATTCTGATCATATGGTTGACATGTATCCACTTTTCTCCTTGCCCCATAGTCAGTGTGGAATGTTCTTCCTACAAATGTGTTGCTCTTCCCTGATCCTCAATGATTTGGCCAAGGCTGAGCGAAGCGAGGTTGGTTGAGGCCGTTTATTCGTGATATGTGAAACACCTTGCGACCCATGCCGACACAAAACATACTTTTTGGAACGCCGGCCACATTTTCCATCCAACCGTCTCTCTGGACATTTTTCATCCAACGTCCTTCTGGTCATATCTCGAGCTTTCGATACAGTCTGGCATCCCGCGTTGTTCTCCAAACTGCCTACCGATGGAATCCAAGGCCAACTCCACTCTTGGATTGCTGACTTTCTCCACTCTCATAGCCAACGTGTGGCTCTCAACGGAACCCTTTCATCTTCCCTCTCTTTGTCAAGGCTGGAGGACCCTCAGGCAGTGTTCTAGCCCCATCATGTTGCTAATCTTCATCAATGATCTCACTGACCCTCTGGAAAATCCTCTTTATCTCTATGCTGATGACTCTACTCTCTGCCGTGACATTCCTTCTCCTTCTGACAGACAGGCAGCAGCTTCTTCCCTCTCTTCAGAACTTGACAAAATCACAAACTGGTCAAACACTTGTAAAATGTCTTTCAATCCTGAGAAATCCCACACACCCATTCTCTCCCCAAAAGGATCGTCCCACAAACCCTCGCATCTACTTTCACAACAACCTCAAAGAGGTTCCTTCTCGCAAACTCTTGGGTCTCGCTCTCAGCCATGATCTCTTCTGGACAAGCCACATTTCAACATTGGCCTTCAAAGCCAGATGCTGACTCGGCATCCTCTGTCATGCAAAGTCCTTCCTTGGCACAAATGAGCTCCTATCCACCCACAACCTTTTCATCGGCAGCTTGATGGAGAACTGTTCTCCCCTCTGGGCTGGCTCCCCTTGCTTTACACCTTGCTCAGCTTGACGCCGTAGAAACAAAGGCTTTCAAAATCATTGGAATCTCTCGTGATGAAGCCGAATCTATGGGCCTATCACTTCGCCATCGCCAAAAGGTCAGTGGTCCATCTGTCTTCTTCCACCTCATTTGTGATCTTGTATCCTCTGCCCTCTCCTTGCCTCATCACCCCTCCCCCACTCCCTTTCTAAGTATTTGCAGGATGCACACGGTCCACCAGCAAACTGCTCCAAGTGAAACTGCCTAAATCCAGAACCACTGTTCACCTCCTCATTTGTTCCTCGTTTTTCTCACCTGTGAAACCAACTTCCACACTCTTCAATTTTCTTCCCTTCAGATATTCAAGCCAACTGTTCACCATAATCTCAAATCATCCCCCATCCAAAATAATGATTTATTGTACACCCAGTAAACCACCGCTATCCCTCCCAATATCCATCATGTCCACCCCTTGCATTCTCCCCTATCCTTCACCATTACCTGCATCCCTTGTTAGTCCGTCTCTGTCTATTTTCTCCCTCCGCCCTACTGTTCGCATTTCCTCCTTCTCCTGCTCTTTCTTTGATGACATTGTGTCCTCATCCGTTTTGTGTTCTCAATCTTCCAGGAGCCTTGACTCTATACAAAAAAAGAAATCATCATGCAACTTTGTTACAAAATTCTCCTGAGTAGGTACTGCTTTGTTGAAAATTTTGTGTCAAGCGGTTGCAAAGAAAACAAATTTAAAAGCGAATTGGGGGAAAAACGAGAGCCTGGGCTGACGTTCCACAAGGTCAGGAATGGTTCCATTCATCCAATGGGACCAGACTCTGTGCAGAGCATTGGTGCTGCTTAAGCAGTCTCGTTGGCTATTTGGCACAATCTTGGATGGGTCGCCATTCCGACACAGGATACCAACATGCTGGCACTCATTTTGCCGAACTTGGAAGGATGACAGGCAGAGTCAACCCATCCATCCATCCATTGGGACCAGACTCGGTGCAGAGCGTTGGTGCTGCTTAAGCAGTCTCCTTGGCTGTTGGACACAATCCTGGACGGGTCACCACTCCAACAGAGTTTACCAGCATGCTGGCACTCCTTTTGCCGACCTCGGAAGGATGACAGGTCGAATTAACCCCACCTCACCTCGTATTAATTTAACAGCGAGTGGGATTTGAACTCAGGATGCTCAGATTCCAAGCCCACCACCCTAACCATTAAGCCAACACCAGGCAAAAGAATGGTTACAGACTCCTATTCTTAGTGTACTGTATTCAGAAGAAAAACTTTTTTTTTCTATAAATGAGTATCATCATTGAGCTTGATCAATCAAGTCATGGAGAATGCACCGATGAGCATACAATGTGTCTGAATGACATATTGCTTCGGAGAGTTCTGGCTTGGAAAAGAGGTTGTAGAAAACAAGTGTACATGAAATGGTGACATTTAAGGTGCTGTACACAAAATATGTGATGCTTTGTGGGGAGGGGATATTTCCTGGAGTGTCACAGAGAGGGTCAAGGGTGTCAGAAGCACAGACAAGTAACACCATCTTCATCTTCATGGGCACAGCCGACTTGGACTTTCCTTCACCACGACAAGACATCATCATTTCGAACAACCTTGCTTTCGGTTGATTTCATCCAAAATGGCAGAGGTGCTGTTTTCAACCATTAATTTGAAGCTATGAGACAGCATTTCCCAAATGGAGAGAGTAGAAAGTTCAACTATAACTTCGTAAAATTTGAAGAAAGCTGAAGGGCAACATCATCTCATTGGCCGAGCTGTCGGACGCCACCGATTGTAAAAAATAATAAAAAAAAATATTTGCAGAATGGAAGCCGATTAAAATTTTCCACATTACTCCATTCACAGTCATGTATTTTTAGGGTGCCGGTCAAGCAAAGCATCACCGAGCATCGCAGGTGGGAGGGAGGGTGTCAAACAACTGCCAAAAAGTCACGTAGTTTGTGCACGACTCCTGAGATGATCTACTGATGGTGAAAAGGAGGCTGTATGATCAGGGCATACCTTTCCTTTGAAAAAGTGCAGGGAAAAACCTGCCACAAAAGAAAAATGACCAAGCAGAGTACAAATCTTACTTTGCTTGCAATTAGGAAAAGGCATTTCCTTAATTTGGGCGATTTTTCAGGACTTCTTTGCTTACTCCACAAAGTTACATGACAGACATCACAACTGCATCGAGAGCAGTTTGTAAATCGAGGTATCAACAAGCAAGTGGTGATCAAAGCTCAGCAAGATGTGTGAAAATTCCTGCTTCTTTTGCTGGTCGACAAAACACAAATAAGATTTTGTCTCACCTCCTCTCCAACAGAAACGGAAAGTTGGAGCGTCTCTTCTCGGGAAGTGTTTAGAATTTTTCCCTTAGCCGCGTGAAATGCTTTAACAGCACAATGAAAGAGTTATTTGGCTTTGCTTTGAGTGTCAAGGATTTTGATGAAGCTTACATTTCATGAAAATGCTTTCAACTGCAGGCTCCTTCAGAATATTCGGCGGTACACCAGTTCCACAATCAACAAGTGGGACCCTCGATTGAAACTTCAAAAGGAACAAAGTGATTCCATTCTGAGGAAGGAAAGACATAGCTGCCATGGCGAGGGTTCAGCGTAGGGCTACTAGATTGATTCTGAGCCTAGCTAGACGAAGCTGTGAGGAGTGGCTGAAAGAGACGTGACTGTATACATTGAAAAGGAGGCGGTAATGAGGGTATATGATAGAGATGTTTAAGAAAATTAACGGTTACAGACAAGATAAGTAACTAGTTTTTCAAAGGAATAGACAGTGGTATGACCAGGGGCCATAGCCTGAGAGTAAAGAACATGAGAGTTACTTTAGGACTGTAATAAATCAGGGGTCTTTCAGTCAGTGAGTAGTTAATGAATAGAGTTGGTCTCCTTCGAAAGGTAGTGGCAGTCGAGGGGGTAAGACAGATTTAAATTGGCATCAGATAGGTACCAAGAAGCATTGGAGATAAAGGGATACAGGGATAATGCCAGGACTTGTAGGTAGTTTGCGTGTGGATGGATGACTGATGGTTCCTGGTGTTGATTTAGCGCATGCATGATAGGCCGAGTGGCTTCCTCCTGCACCAAAGAACCTTGTTAGTTCAACCACTCGATGCTTTCGCAACCAGCCGTGCGAAACAATACGAGGAGGTGCATTCGGGTAAATGTACTATCATAATGTATGGTGAATGATGCAAAACGATACCCCACTGCCCACTGGGTAAACATCGTTTGATTCAGTGATGGTCGGTGGAATTCTTTTTTTTTGGAGGGGGATATTTATTCCTCATATGGTGAACATAGAGTCTGGCGGAGCGCGTTTACGGCCCAATGACAGAATGCCCTCATGATAAAGATTTAAACGTTTGACAAAATTTGCTCCATGTTAAGGAATATGGTAACATCATTAGTTATTAAATTTGCTGAAAAATATGATTTGACAAAGGATTTTTTTTTAAGCTGGAGTAAATCAAGATAATTCACGAAAGGAAGGTGACATGCTGGAGGATTTGATGATTCAGGGTACAAGAATAGGTTGTCATCTCAAACATGGTGTTCGTAGTATGGACAGCAGCAGTAAGGGGTGTGAGAAGGTTGTCATCGTTCGATAAGGTAGTTTGTGAACATTAAAAATTACAAGGTGTCTTTTGTGAAAAGTTGGGTAGTTCTCACTCGAACCCTCAGCAAACGACTAATTCCTGCCCAAATCACCTTCAGTCGAACATCAGGAACAGCAGGCCGAGTCAAGCAATTCCTGAAAGACGGGCTAAAAAAATGTAAAAAAAAATGCTCAAATGAGCTAAGATCCTCGTACTCTTAATGATGTCATAAAAACGAATTTGACGTCATTGTGATGTATCAGGTTTGCGATAAATTATCTGTGCTAATGCCCGGCTTGATTCCCGCAAACAAAATTCAAACAGCTTGCCTAGTTTCAGAGGTAATGGTATCTTGGCGATTTCCATTAGCGGCGATATTATGACGTTAACTTTTTTTCTAGGAAGAATTTCCAAAATCAGAGATGGTTACTGCCTGCGCGTGGGCTTTCTGCATATACATGGCAAGTTTCACGAAGATCCGATGAAAACTCTGGGTTGTGAAACAAAAAATGTCAAAAAATAGGAATGGCGTCATAAAAATTGATATGACGTGATAGTGATGTATCATATTCATCTCTGCTAATGCCCTGTTCGATTCCCGCAAACAGAATTCAAAAAGCTTGTATTGCCTAGTTTTGGAGATAATTTTTAGGTGATTCCATTAGCATCATATTTTGATGATGACATTATGACATCATTTGATGATGACATCATTATGATGATTATTTTGACATCATAACTTTTTTCTAGGTGGAATTTTCAAAATTGGAGATGGTTACTCTGCGCAGGGTATTTTTACATATAGATACCAAGTTTCAGGAAGTTTTTGATGAAAACTGTAGGCTGTGAAACAAAAAAGTCCACAAGAAGAAGATGAAGAACAACAACATGAGTTAGACTTAGAGATCCTCCACGAGGATCTAAAAATGAAATTCAAATCAAATGGAAGACCAAATATAATAGGTACTGCATTGGAGTCATGAGAAGGAACCTGTGCAAGCAAAAGGCAGAGATTAAGTCATCAGAAGCAACTTGGATAGAATTTGGGTTTCAGCTGCTACGTCTCTATTCTCAAACCCATTCAGGCGCAGCCAAGTGAGCCTTATCCGAAAAAAAAGAAAGAAAAAAAAAGAACGCATATTCAAAAAATTTAATAATTCTGCCTGCCAAACCATGTGTTGATCAGTTTGAAATTTAAGACATTTCTTCCCCATCACTGCAAGATCATAATTTTATCGTTTCACGTCGAATGATGGAGCAGTTCAAGAGAGAATTTTAAAATATTTTCCTACAACCCAATATGGCTGCCAAGCCATGTGACCTTTTAATTATGCATGAACACCCTGGTATTGTTGTGGGGCCGGGTGTCGGCGGTGAGCACAACCGCTAGGTGGAGCAGGAGAGTCGACTCCACCGAACACCCGGAATCTAGATCGTGCTTCTCGGAGAACTCCGAAAGGCACGGGTCCCTTACACTCTTACAGGACCGTGAATCGCCAATAATCTGGCCGTGTGGAATCGGGTTAATTGCAAACTTCAATTTACCTAAGTATCTACGCGGCAAAGCTACCGGGGAATTCACACCCTCAGCAGGCCTCGAGCGGAACGAGCCGTTATCGTGCTCGAACCATGCGTAACCCGAGCGGATGGTTACCAAGATCCGTTGGTCGAAATGCACAATTTGCCGCTTCCCAATTTCCCAACACGCACCGTGCTAATAGTGGGGTAACTTAGCTAAATATAGCATAACAATTGTGCATTTTGTGAGGAAAGCACCAAATTTGGCACACTCGTAGCCTTTCATATTATGAACAGATTTGGATATTGGGCCATCTCAAAATTTTTCATGGCAGTGGAAAATGGCTGCCACAGCCATCAGCAGCTGAATTTGAAATGGCCCAATATCCAAATCTGTTCATAATATGTTAGGCTACTAGTGTGCCAAATTTGGTGCTTTCCTCACAAAATGCACAATTGTTATGCTAAGTTTCCCCACTATAAGCCAATGATAGAAACACAGAAACGAGCTGATGCATTCAACAATAGGGGTATTTATTTACAATAATCTGGGAGGGGAACACAGAAGAGCAGAGTTATCACGACTATAAGAGCAATGCAGGTATGTACAAGGCACTAAAACAATTCTACTTGAAGACGGGCCCACACAAAGACACACACCCACAGAAATGGACCTCAATGGGTCTTCATTCGGTAGAGCCGGCCCGGGGTACCTGTCCCGCCTCGTGCGGTCACACCGACTCAAACCACCACAGTGGGATTCGAACCCACAATCCAAAGTCCACGACCACGACCGTCTGCAGAGCCCTCGTTGACAACCACTCACTGGCTTTGGATGCCAGGTTGGAAATGCCTGAACTGAAAATGTCCTCTCCCACCAGAAATGTCTCGCACACGATCCTCGCTGCTTGGCAAAATTCCACGATCTCTCGAACTGCCGTCCTCTGCTGAACACTGGTCCAGGCAACCACACTTTCTCTCTTGGAGGGAGGGGACTCTTCTCCTGGCCACTCGCCTCCTGATTGGTTGGTTGAATCGCGCGATTCACTGGCCATCCCTCATTGGACAGGCCCACGGTAGGCGGGGAAACTCCCACCCTTCTGGGAAGAGTCCTGATCAGAGGCGTTTGTAGCTCCGCCCACCTCCTCACCTCTGGCCACGTGTGTAATGGCGATGGTGTTGAGTCGGAAACGGGGTGGGTGAGACGCCCGCTCCTTGCCGATTGGCCAAAGAGGGACGCCATGCTCATGTCGAACTCCACCCACGCACGCACTCACCAGCGAAGAATGCTATGAGCAGTGTTATTGTTGTGAAAGTGAAGATGGGCATTGTTGTTGTTGTTATGTGATGTAAAAATGGAAAAGAAAACCCTGACTATCAAAATAACTCTGCAGCGCACGAACATTTAATTCCCATGAGACTAGGGACGGGACCATAACTCGAAACACGTACTTACCGATATAACTGATCTATAGGACCTGGCTGTTGTGTGCACATGGCTGCGAGATTTGTAACAGTATCCCCAAGGCTTGGGGAACATGTGTGTGGGTTCGCTTCAATCTGTCCAGCCATTCTGGAGAATTTTTTTTAAAGTTTTAGGGCAAATCTAATATGGCTGCCAAACCATGTGACCTATCACATCACAGATGGGGAACTTTTTGTTCTTCGTGGATAGGTGGTCATACCTGTGAAGTTTATCCTCGATCTGTTCAGCTGTTTCGAAGAAGATTTTTGAAGATTTAAATATATATATATCTTCTTCTTCTTCTTTCGGCTGCTCCCGTTCGGGGTCGCCACAGCGGATCATCCGTATGATTCGCATAGTGATTTGGCACATGTTTTACGCCGGATGCCCTTCCTGACGCAACCCTGGTCGCCTCTTACGACACAGGGATATGGTACACCTATTTTAACCGGGGTATACACCGGCCCAGTATACTGGTACTCATTTCGCCGAACTCGGAAGGATGACAGGCTGAGTCAACCCCCTGGTGTATTAATTCAGTGGCTCAACGGGGCTTGAACTCGGGACCTTTTGGATCCCAAGCCGCTGCCCTAACCACTGCGCCAACACCAGGCTATATATATATATTGTTGCGGTCTTCACGCCCGCCGGCGTGCGACGGCCACGTAACTCGAATCGCGGCACGTCGCCCACCGGACGGACAATCCAGTCGTGACCCTCTCGGACTAACGCCGGGAACCAGTCACGGGTGGACCTTTCGGTCTCACCGCGATCGAGCCAATCAGCCCCCGCGTGGGATAGGGTTGCTCGCCAAATTCGAACTACCTAAGTACCCACGCGGAGGGTAGACCGGGCGATCGCACCTCGCCGCAGGTCGACTTCGGACACGGGCCACTTAAGCGACCCGTTCCGTACTATCAGAATAACCGAGCGGTGTTATCGTCGACCTCGACGGTTCGATTAATTATCGGGCGTATTCAGCCCACTACCAACCCTTTACGTGAAGCAAGATGGGGATTCAATGGAGGAAAAGACGAAGCGAAGCGGGAGAACAGTTCAACAATAAAGCACATTTATTCGCGACGAACGGAAAGCACACAAATACAATTCCACCAAATGCACACAAAAAAAGAAAACACACTTCCATTTACACAAAAAGCAAACATAAAAGTGAAAACACAGTGCAGAGCTAATACCGACTACCGAGCACACGGCAACACTTATACAATTCTACTTCACAGACGGCGCCGACAACACATACCCAAAACCAAGGAAAATAAATACCCTCAAGAATGAGGTAGGCCTGGGGCCGAGACCTGGTCGGGCCTACCCGTCTGGTGATGAGACGCGGAGCGGCGATGGCCCCGCAACCCGCGGGCCTCGTGGACAGTGCCTGGCAGGGGTGGGAACGGGGCCCCCTTGGTCGCACTATCTCAGCGCGGGGGGAAACAGGAGGGGGTTGCTGATGCTCGGGGTATAGAGGATCTTTATTATGTGCGCGACGAGCGTCTCCACCTCGGCCAGGTCGCGCTGCCGGCCTCCCAGGGGTGCAGCTCCCTGCACGACGCGAGCACCCCCTCGTCCGCCCTCGCCGCCTCTCCACAGCTCGTCCCCTCCGTTCCGACTTCAACGCACACGACGAGCAGCTCCACCGCCCGCGAAGTCTTGACTCTCTGTTCCGACTCCTTCGCCTCGTTCCGACCTTTACTACTCCTTCTCTCGTTCCCTCGTCTTCGTTCCGACTTTTACTACTCCTTTGACTGACGAACACCGTCCTTTTATCCCCCCCGTAACTTCGCCTTTGACCCCCTCCCTTTGACCTTTCACCTCGCTCCCATTGGCCCGAGAAAAGTGGGCGTGAAGGCTTTTGATCCACAAATTTGCATATATCGATCGCCCTGGGGGCGGGGCCACCTGCCCCTCGCTCACCCCGATTGGACGGCAAAAAGTGGGCGTGTGTCGTTTTCGATCCGTTTTTGAAGCAGAAAATCCGTGGTTTTGTACACGCTGTTCGACGTGCGCCCTACACGAGTCCAGCATCGGTGCCCATGAGTGGCGCGAGATGACGGTGATGCGATGCGATGGTGGCGAGTTGTGACGGTAAAGGTCATGGCGGTTGTGGTGAAGCGGCGTTGTGGTTGGTGGTTGTTGTTGTGGTTGTGATGGTGGCGATTGATCCAAAATAAAGATAGTAAAAGAAAAACGGCTATCCTGAAGAGTCGCAGCACGTATAAATGACATGTATTCCCACTAGACAACGGGTTTGGGCCTAACTACACATGCACTTACCGAGATACCTCACCTCAGGGACCTGAATGGTGGTTTGCGAATCTGGTAACCACAACACTATCCCCTTCCCTTTTTACAGACTCGTCCCGAGTCGTCAAATTTTCGTGTGCCATCATGTGTAGTTTTCCCCTAGTACACTTTACCTACGGATCCCTGAGTGCGACATTCATGGTATTCGTGTCCCCAAAATAAATAACCTGAGGGCTGCGTAACTACCTAAACAAACTCACTCACACGGACGACTTAAATAAAATTGCCGGCGCTAAGACATACATGCCGGGGGCGCACTCATATTTACAGTACATCTTAACCTTAACTTACAAATTTTACACTAAACCATGGCCCAGGATCATTGAACTCTGCAAAAGAAAGCAGTTAGCAGGGAGCCAGGCTGCCCGCATGCAGTCTCTGGCTCAAACAATGCAGGTGACAGGGAACGTGGCTGGCTGCTCACACGCAGTCCAAGGCCTTCCCTTTTGAACTGAACTCAGTGAACCACAACGGTGCTTGGGCTGCACAAACGCAGTCTCCGTGCCAGCTCAAGTGGCACACGCCATGAGCACAACGAATGGATGCATGAACGGTTTGAACTGAATGCAGTGAACCACAACGGTGCATGGGCTGCACAAACGCAGTCTCCGTGCCAGCTCAAGTGGCACACGCAATGAGCACAACGAATGGATGCATGGACACAAACACGGTGCACGGGCCGCCACTGCAGGCCCGTGTTGTAGCTGCCAACAGGGCAGTTCTTGCAGCTTGCAAACTGTTGCTTTTACGATCCTGGCGCACATGGAAATGAACAGGGGGGGGCAAAGCAAAAATTGAACGGGGCTGGTGAACGTGGGCAGTGGGCATGGCATGGCAAAGGCAAGCAGGCAAACACAGCCCGCAGAAGAAGGCCGCTGCAGGCAAACTCAGCCCGCAGACGAACTGGCCGGCACAGGCCTCGAAGAAAAAACAGCTAGCAGATGAACTGGCCGGCACAGGCCTTGCAGCACACAGCTGCCGATGAGGTTGGCCGGCCTCCGCCTTGAAGTAAAACACGGCCAGCCGATGAAGTGGCCAGCCTTTGCCGTTCAGTGGAGGTTGGTGGAGGGAGTGCGGTGGTGCTGGCCACTCGGAAGGCGGGCTCGGACCTACCTACCTGTCTCCCTCCCAACTATCGCCTTTGCCTGTCACTGTACATACCCACTCCCTTAATTTGTGAAAAACCAATTTAGCCCCAACTTATTTTTTTTTGTTGTTTTTATTCTTACTCCCCCACTATAAATCGTCCCCTAACCCCCTTTATCGTCCTTGTTCGGCTACCCTATCCTGTCACCTAGCCTACTCCCAACCCCTACGTTCCCCTTCCCGAGGGAATAAGGGAGAGCTAACGTCCTGTGTCGAGGCCCAACGAAGCCTCAGAATGGCCTCCCCAGAGTTCGGCGATCTTAACACCAAGTGGGTCCAGCGGCCCACAACGACAGCGAGGGGATGGATGGTGCGGAGGGGCACATCTCCTAATCTACCCTAACCATTTAACTGTTAAACTACCCGGGGCGTTCAACAAGCAGCTCTCGCTTAAACTATTGGTTCTAACGACCCAGATTCCCGTCGCCTGTGTTGGTGTCCTCACAATTTCGGGCCTCGCCCCCCAATTTTCTCTCCGTGCCCTCACACGGTCTCCTGGCTGGGACACGTGGCTCCCTTTGGCAGGCACGACCCTCTGCCGAATCTCCCGCTATGGCACCCCCGGGCACTACACTGCCTCCGAGCCTACCAGCTCCCTAACACCGGGAGTGCCCCCCCATGGCACCTCCCCTGAAACGCACACGTGGCAGGCCGGCCTCCCGGGCCCCTTTCCGAGGGTCACCCGTGCCCACAACACTGCCCACGCGGCTAATGGCGCCCGGGCCCAGCACCAAGCAGGCGCACCCGTGCCCACTACTCTATCCCGGCCCCCCATGGGCCCTTGGCCTACCGCGGCCGACTAGCCTGGTGCCCGGGGTACCCACTCAGCGATACTCACCTTTCGCAGCCACGCTCCCAAGCCCGTCAACAGGGCTCCTGCACCCCTCCAAATGGGTCTCGAGCCTACTTTCCCACCAACAACAAAACAACCTCCATTTTTCAATTTGACTAACCCCCTAACTCACTTTATACCGACCCCGGGGTCCCTTGGGCGGGAGTCACTCCTCCCCCCAATCACTCATCGCACCATGCATTCCCCATTCACTCCATACACACAGACTCGCTGGCCTCACTCACTCAACATGTACACGTACTCACCTCACAACCCACAACTCTTCAACACACACACACCGCTGAACTCTGCCATCCTTCTAACTGCACCCCCTAACTAGCTCGTGCTCCCACGTCGTCCCTTAAAGTAGTAGCACGTTCCTTTTAACACTACGTAGCTAAACTACGTCAACTCTACACACTCAAAGTCTGTCCATGTCCTCAAATAAATCATTTTATTTTATTTCCCAACCTAAATCTGGCTACAATCCCTCTAACTAATCCATTCCACGGACTCCATGAGGACTTACCCCTGCCCCATGAAGTCGGTCTAACTAAGCTAACCCTTCCCCCTAACTAGTTTCCATCCTGTGCCCAGGGTTAAGGGGGTCTTTCACCCCTTGCCCAGAAATCCTGTACACCCGAAAGTGAGGCTTGCTTCTTTTTTTTTTCTCTTTACATGCGCAGCACCTGCGCGGCAACTCAGAGCTCGCGCACTTTGCACCTGCCCGTGACGTCATGCAGCTGCACGTGTTCCTCGTCCCTCCTTGGACGGGACCATCCGGCAGAGATACCCCTCCTGCCGGATTCCAACCCCACGTGCAGCCATGACGTCACCGTGCGCATAAAAAAAAAAAACAAGCCACACGTCTCGAGGGGTTCCCCACGCGAACACATGTGCTTTGCCCGTTGGAGCTTAACACGCACGATCGCGTGGAGAACCCGTCCGGTCCAAATCCATTTACCTGCCTAAACTTTGTCCGTCCGCGGGATCGGCAAATCCACCGCGTGCGTTTCCGGACCGGGACTTCACTCTCGCAAGCGAGCACGTGGCGGTCTCGTGCGTTGCACAGCACGAACCGCGTGCTCACTGCTGGGTGAACCCGGCACGGTCCTCGAAACAACTACAGCCGCTACTCGGCTTTCGTTTCTCCCATGTCGCCGTCTCCATTCCACACACGCATACCTGCGTGTCACGACGCACACAGTCCACACCATTAAATTCACACCGGGAGACGCGGCTGCGTGCTCCCGCATGCCAACCGACATCTCCCTCTCATACCGCTCTCTCACACACACGGTCTCCCTGGCACCCAGCGACCTTGCACACGGCCGTTCACTCACGCGTGCCTCACTACTCACACAAACCATACTACTCACACATGGTGCTCCATTCACTCGCGCGGGGGCACTCACCCGCGGTGCCTCACCCACGCACGCGAGGGCACTCAACCGCTGTGCCTCATCCACACACCGTGCCTCACTCATACACGCGGGGGCACTCACCCGCGGTACCTCACTCATACACACGGCGACACTCACACACGCGGTCTCTTCCACACCACGTCCCTCACTCATACACGCGGGGGCACTCAACCGCGGTGCCTCATCCATACACGCGGGGGCACTCACCCGCGGGACCTCACTCATACTCCGTGCCTCATCCACACTGGCCGTTTCATCCACACACGCGGGGGCACTAACCCGCGGTGCCTCACTCACACTGGCCGTTTTGGGAAGCACGCACCCTGGCACAATCGCCACCTCACCATTCACACACGGGGTCGCTTCCACACACGGGGACGCACTCACACCTTGCACCACACACACAGGGACAACCACACTGGGGATTTGTGTCCCCACAAGGGTCTCCGGGGCCTCTACACCCCCCAAGCTCTCCATGCACCCGTCCACAGCACCCGTCCCCTCAACCTCGCAAAACACGACCGAACTCACCTGGTCGTGACTCGCCTCAAGGGGGCATACTCCCTCCCCTCGTTCCTGGAGGAGGCCATCCCGCTGCTCGCACCGGGTCCCTACACGCTCCGCGAGCTCACCCCCATTGTCCTCCACTACCTCCGTGTGTGCGTGCGCGTCACTTTCCCCGTCTTCATCGTGTAGTCTTCCCTCTATCGTTCCCATCTCCCGTGTCTCTGCCAACTCTTCACCCTTTACCTCCCTTGTCTCAACTATTATTTCCGTTGTCGTCACCTCGTGTCTCGTCTCACACGTTTTGGTCTCCCCATTTAATTTTTCCCTTTCGGTCATCGTCACGACCCTCGCCCAACACGTTCCACGAATTATTTTTTCACCCGCCTCCACCGCGGGCCTGTCAGCCGTTGCACCCCCACCCAGCTCGTTTGTTCCGACACGTGGAGTCGCCATTTTAAGTTCCCTGCTCACGGCCTTCATGCCCGCCTGCAGGCATCGGCCCATGTTCTGCGTCTCACCCCGCAGCTCTTTCATTTCTTCTTTCATGTTTGTTTCCATTCCGTTCATTTTTGTATCCATCTTTTCGTTTATTTGTTGTGTATTCGCATCCATCGTCGTTTTCACTTCATTTGTATTTGTATCCATCTTTTCGTTCATGCCTTTCATTTCGTTCTTCATATTCGCATCCATTTTTTCGATCATTTTCGCATTCATCTTTTCGTTCATTGCCGCCAGCATGGTGAATAGCTGGGCCATGTTGGATGCACTCAGCTGAGCCGTTTCGGCAAGGGTTGGGGAAGGGTCTTGGTGGAGAGGGGGGGGGGAGGTGTCATACACCGCGGCCGCTGCCGCACCCACCTCGGGCCTTGGGTTCAGTTGGGCGAGTCCGTGTTCCTGCACAATCAACATTTCCTGCTCGGGGATTCCATCCTGGACCATGGACTCTACATTATTACACATATACATTTCTAATACCCCCGGCTCCCGCTCGCCTTGAGACGCCATCTTGCTTCTCGTGAAGGGTTAATTTGCTCGCTCGTAATTTGGAGGGAATCGGGGGTCGCTTCTCTCACCCCTGGACCGATTCCCGTAAATTTAGCCGGAGACAGGAGAGCCCGTTTTCCTGTTCTCCGATACCAGTGCCGCGAGGAGGGCGATGGATTTGTATCCCACTCCTGACACCAGTGTTGCGGTCTTCACGCCCGCCGGCGTGCGACGGCCACGTAACTCGAATCGCGGCACGTCGCCCACCGGACGGACAATCCAGTCGTGACCCTCTCGGACTAACGCCGGGAACCAGTCACGGGTGGACCTTTCGGTCTCACCGCGATCGAGCCAATCAGCCCCCGCGTGGGATAGGGTTGCTCGCCAAATTCGAACTACCTAAGTACCCACGCGGAGGGTAGACCGGGCGATCGCACCTCGCCGCAGGTCGACTTCGGACACGGGCCACTTAAGCGACCCGTTCCGTACTATCAGAATAACCGAGCGGTGTTATCGTCGACCTCGACGGTTCGATTAATTATCGGGCGTATTCAGCCCACTACCAACCCTTTACGTGAAGCAAGATGGGGATTCAATGGAGGAAAAGACGAAGCGAAGCGGGAGAACAGTTCAACAATAAAGCACATTTATTCGCGACGAACGGAAAGCACACAAATACAATTCCACCAAATGCACACAAAAAAAGAAAACACACTTCCATTTACACAAAAAGCAAACATAAAAGTGAAAACACAGTGCAGAGCTAATACCGACTACCGAGCACACGGCAACACTTATACAATTCTACTTCACAGACGGCGCCGACAACACATACCCAAAACCAAGGAAAATAAATACCCTCAAGAATGAGGTAGGCCTGGGGCCGAGACCTGGTCGGGCCTACCCGTCTGGTGATGAGACGCGGAGCGGCGATGGCCCCGCAACCCGCGGGCCTCGTGGACAGTGCCTGGCAGGGGGTGGGAACGGGGCCCCCTTGGTCGCACTATCTCAGCGCGGGGGGAAACAGGAGGGGGTTGCTGATGCTCGGGGTATAGAGGATCTTTATTATGTGCGCGACGAGCGTCTCCACCTCGGCCAGGTCGCGCTGCCGGCCTCCCAGGGGTGCAGCTCCCTGCACGACGCGAGCACCCCCTCGTCCGCCCTCGCCGCCTCTCCACAGCTCGTCCCCTCCGTTCCGACTTCAACGCACACGACGAGCAGCTCCACCGCCCGCGAAGTCTTGACTCTCTGTTCCGACTCCTTCGCCTCGTTCCGACCTTTACTACTCCTTCTCTCGTTCCCTCGTCTTCGTTCCGACTTTTACTACTCCTTTGACTGACGAACACCGTCCTTTTATCCCCCCCGTAACTTCGCCTTTGACCCCCTCCCTTTGACCTTTCACCTCGCTCCCCATTGGCCCGAGAAAAAGTGGGCGTGAAGGCTTTTTGATCCACAAATTTGCATATATCGATCGCCCTGGGGGCGGGGCCAATTCGCCCCTCGCTCACCGATTGGACGGCAAAAAGTGGGCGTGTGTCGTTTTCGATCCGTTTTTGAAGCAGAAAATCCGTGGTTTTGTACACGCTGTTCGACGTGCGCCCTACACGAGTCCAGCATCGGTGCCCATGAGTGGCGCGAGATGACGGTGATGCGATGGTGGCGAGTTGTGACGGTAAAGGTCATGGCGGTTGTGGTGAAGCGGCGTTGTGGTTGGTGGTTGTTGTTGTGGTTGTGATGGTGGCGATTGATCCAAAATAAAGATAGTAAAAGAAAAACGGCTATCCTGAAGAGTCGCAGCACGTATAAATGACATGTATT
>NC_140965.1:61642575-61657575 GCF_056783735.1 Eptatretus burgeri
AATTTTGTAACGATCTTTAAGAAAAAGATGTACTAAATAAACAGATCTTTTAGATGAAGCTTGTTCTGTCGTTGCATCACAAGGTGCCACCATATATGTCTCAATCTCGCTGTGACTCCATCCACAGAGCACTCAGCTAATTTAATTGTTTGAGACGTCATACCATTTTGCTCAAATACTGATGCACCGATGGTCTTTGAAGTGCAAACAAGGCGATTTGTGTTCTCTGGTGTTCACATATATATTTCCATTGAAACAAAATAAAGGTTTAAATGCAACAGAAAAACAAACAAAAACAAACATTGAATCAGAAGTTAACCGCTGTTGATGCACCATCTTTGACATCACCTTATCTAACACATTACATTATTCATTCGTGACTGTTGTTTGTGTCCTTTATGATGTCTCCAAAAACAGTACGTTTCCTGTTTGGAATGATTTTCAATATTGTTTGACTCCTTGCCAGACAGACAGACAGACAGACTAAAACAATTAGCTTACTCTGTACGCATGCACATTCGGGATGAGATTCAGTACAACTTGCCACATTTAGAGCCAAAGTACCGCTAGACCAAATGCTCATGTTCTGATTCATGTTTTACAGTGTTCAAAATGGTAAATTAAACTGAAATTAAGTAGTTATTCGAACATGAAAATAAAATGACGGACAGTGAACCAATTGCCTCACCCTGCTTTGTGCTACGAGCATCACTTGGAGTACTTCATAAACTTCATCTACCATGGTTTCAACTGAAATGACAAGTCCACATTCATTTCCCTTGGAGTAAAGAGTGGGTGTTTATCACACCAATGTTGATAAGAAAGGAGTTGCAAGTGATTTCCAAGTAAAAAGTAAAAGTAAAAACTACAGTCCAGACTTCCACAACATCAACTCCTCTATTCATTGTATATTAAAGTAGACTTTAAACCAAGAAACAATGTATTCGTGTGGCTCATAACAATAACACGAGAAGCGAATCAAACTTCATATCGTGTGAAAAATATTGAGAATGTTGTCGGTTCAAAATCGCATTCCGATAATATTACATAATTCGTATATATATATAATATTACAATATTACATTATTACATTATCCTCTAATATTACATTATTCGTATATATATATATATATATATATATATATATATATATATATATATATATATATATATATATATATTATTACAATATTACATTATCCTATAATATTACTGAATAACCCCGTAAAAATTGTTAAGAGGGGAAAATGGAATTTTTTTATTTTTATAACTTCAAAAGCTAAAAAGCTGGCAGCACTCCAGGCTTATTTTACCAGATGTACGATGGACAAAACCTTGAGTGTCGAGCAAAGGGAAAGGTTTGCGCAAAACGCCGTGCAGAGCACGTGGAAACTCTGAGCCAAAACTTCTGCCGAGGGAATATAATTATAAATTTACCTCGTTTACAGCAATGGTGGGCCTCTGTTTTTATGCTTTTCCCACATGGACGCTGTAGCTGTGAGCTCAAGCTACTGACGTGATATCTGAAGTCGATAAGGGGTTTTCAATATGCTAGAGGAGCTTGTGTACAAGGCATCAGAACATCAACAACCCCTTCTCCCCATATGCCAATGTAATGAAACAATTATGTGTACCGGTATATAATTATATGCATAGTTGCGGTTATGAAAAAGAAAGAACCTGGGGAGTTGCATCCATCACGTAAGAAACCCTGAGTTAGATATTTCATTCGTAAAAGTGCTTCGTCAGGTCCCATCCCTTCGTACCAGGAAGATGTGTTGCCTGGGCTCTTTCCCTCTGTGTGATTTCCATCTTTCCATTCATTAATCAATCCCACTTTCAATCCATCAATCCACCCCAATTCCTCACCCTATCGCTCCCTGACCTACATTCCTCGTGCTTCCCAAAACGCCTTCACCCTTTCACCTCTCTGTAGAGAGCTGGTGAGCGCACATGCAAACAAGTACTGGGGGGAAGGGGTCAAAGGGTGCTCGAATGAACTCTACTCCCTTGAGGCCATGCCTGGCCCGGGGAGGAATAAAAGCCAATTGACGGAGCTGGTCGGGGCTGTTGTTCATGTGCGCTGGGGATCTCGTTGAAGGAAAGCTGTTTGCCTGTTTGTGTGGGCTGTGGTTAAGCTGTGCTGGTCTTAGACAATCTGCGCCGGCCTCAGACGATCTGCGCCGGCCTCAGACGATCTGCGCCGGCCTCAGACGATCTGCGCCGGCCTCAGACGATCTGCGCCGGCCTCAGACGATCTGCGCCGGCCTCAGACGATCTGCGCCGGCCTCAGACGATCTGCGCCGGCCTCAGACGATCTGCGCCGGCCTCAGACGATCTGCGCCGGCCTCAGACGATCTGCGCCGGCCTCAGACGATCTGCGCCGGCCTCAGACGATCTGCGCCGGCCTCAGACGATCTGCGCCGGCCTCAGACGATCTGCGCCGGCCTCAGACGATCTGCGTCGGCCTCAGACGATCTGCGTCGGCCTCAGACGATCTGCGTCGGCCTCAGACGATCTGTGCCAGCCTGAGGAAGCTGTACTGGCGCGAAACGAGCATGAGACGTGGCCTGAGCGCGAGGCGTAGACCGAGCACAAACAATGCCATGAGGTCCTTGGCAAACAGCAGTCACTCCATACTGACTTACATGATATTTTCTTTCTTTCTCGAAGAACCCCTAATTCGTCTACTTGAGACTCACAAAGGGCTTCAACAACTCTGAAAGAACCATCAATGATTGACCTCCACCCCAAGTGGGTGCAGTACTTATTCGGACCTCACACCGTTTCCTCCACTCTAAGCTTATGCCACATATACTACACCTCTCCCTACACACCATATTCATTCCTTTGCCTTCCCTCCATTTTGGGATCCGGGCAAGCCCACCTGTTTGAGCAGAGTAAGAAAGAAACACTTAGGCCTCACACTGCCTCTATACTCTTCGCCTTCCTCTCTACTTTTCCCGGATGATTGTGGCGCACCTGTCACATGTTTTTGTCCACAAGTAAGATTGTTTAAGGGGCTTTCATGTTATGTGTAAATGAAAATTACTTTTCTCCTGGGTCTTTACCTTGTGATTATTGTGCTTGTAAATACGTGCCTCATGATTATTGTTGCCTGTTGATACATGCTTTTCTCATGCTGAAATACATGCTGACGATTGCCACTCGCTTTTGGGACAGATGGGGAACAGGGGAGCGCGGCACGCCATTGCCGATGCTCGGGTCTGGACGTGCAGACATCTCACTTGGAGCGCAGGTGTGTGCCAGACTCCATTTGACATCGTGTCGGAAGCCTTGACTCTCAGCTACATCACGGCCCCATTTGGTGTGTGGTACACGTTCATGGCCGGAGAGAATGACCAAATGCCCAGCTCCATGCTAATCATGAAGTTCAGCTGCGTGGAAGAGCTCAGAGCATAATGGGGCCATTTTCGCTGCCGTACCTTCACATGCGCAGGGCCAGCGCCATGCTAATCATCCACGCACAAATGAGGGTGCTGGATAACGCTGGTCGCTCCGTCTGGTCCGACACCAAATTCATCCCCAGCCAAGGGATTATAAAAGCGCTATGCGTTCTGCATAGGCACATTCTGGAGGTGTTCATGAAGGTTCTTGGCGTTTAACATTCTTTGGCGATTAGTGGTTGGTGGACAACGGATGGAGCTTGGCAGAGCAGGGGAATGGAGCGAACGGAGTGCACGGATCTGAGCGCTGGACGAACGAAGGAACCAGGCCGAGTGCCATTATTAGAGCAGTAGCAGTTACATTTACAGACTTGCTTACACATCATTAAGCCTATCTTCTGACTCTTTCTTCTTCTTTTCTTTCTGTCTCATCTGCTCCAAATGCATATTCATAAAGGGAGCATTAGCAATTACCCTGGCCCACTTATCCGCATCTTTTACAGTTTCCTCTCTGCACATCACCTGCCCATCACTGCACCCTCATTTTGCCCCTCCTCCGACCACACACATTAGACACTCAGTTTTCCTCCTCCTTTCCCCTCAGCGACTAGGGTTGTGCGGGTCCGTCGACCTCGCATGGTAATTAAGAGGTCGCAAATATCTTGTACTTTTTCTTGTCTCTCTTTACCATTTAACATTCATCGGGAGCGTTTCTGATGGTGCCTGTTATGTTAACCGAAGTAAGATTGAAGGAGTACCAGAACGGTTTAGCTTTACCCTGTGTCTCCATTGTAAATCACGAGTTCTTTTGCGGCACCTTACCAATCCTTGCTTTCCCTACTGTACGGATCTTTTGCAAGGAATCCCTTGCTTATTGCACACATCTTTCCTTGCCCATGCTTTCAAAAAACTTTTCTACCGTGCTACCCCTCCAGGTAACTGGTGAGCTCGCGTTAGTGCTCGGAGACAGTGCGTGTATAATACACATATATATATATATATATATATATATATATATATAAATATATATATATATATATATATATATATATATATATATATATATATATATATATATATATATATATATATATATCTTCTTCTTCTTCTTTCGGCTGCTCCTGTTAGGGGTCGCCACAGCGGATCATCCGTATGATCCGCATAGTAATTTTGCACATGTTTTACGCCAGATGCCCTTCCTGACGCAACCCTGGTCGCCTCTTACGACACAGGGATATGGTACACCTATTTTAACCGGGGTATACACCGGCCCAGTACACTGGTACTCACTTCGCCGACCTCGGAAGGATGACAGGCTGAGTCAACCCCTGGTGTATTAATTCAGTGGCCCAACGGGGCTTGAACTCAGGACCTTTTGGATCCCAAGCCACTGCCCTAACCACTGCGTCAACACCAGGCTCTATATATTGTGACGTCCACGGGACTTGAACAGTCCCGCCAACGTAGAATGAGCCGAAACGATGGAGGCGGTTTATTTGTTTATAACCCAAACATGGCGGTTCTAATCGCTCTACCGCAAACAGGACTAGGAAGGTGGCACGAGTCACTTTTCACTGAGTTGATGATGTTTATTCGTTTTTACTATTGACCAGAAATAACAAGACTCGGCAAGAAGAGGGATCCGGGGCGATTCGACGGGATGGTGTGGGATCGGGCGTGGGGAAAAACACAGACAATTCCAATGAATATACAGTTCTCAATCCCTCGAAGGCGCCAAGCGCACGCACGCACGCACGCACGCACGCACGCACGCACGCACACACACACACACACACACACACACACACACACACACACACACACACACACACACACACACACACACACACACAAAACGTAGCTATTTCTGGTGGTCAGGCTGGACCGTGGTGTGGACGCAACCGTCCCTGGATCGGCGTCGGACGAGCTGGCCTTGCTCTCGTCAGGGGGGCAGGAGAAACCGTGGTGCTGTCGACCTCCTGGTCTTGGCCCAAGTCCGCTCACAGCCGCCAGGGAACCAGTTCTGGCGCCAAGTTGCGAGCAGGAGAGGGAGGCAGGTCCGCCCGCCGTTCGACCCCGTACTTCGAGTCAGCAGAACCCCAGAGCCAACCAAGGTGAGGCACGAGGCTCGGCAAGGCTCCAAGACACGATCAAGAACACGATCGATTCATCACAACCACAAGGACACTCTCTGCCGCCACAGGGAACCACACCAAAAAAACACGATCGTTCTGGTTGTAATCTTCTTCCTCTTCCTTTTCGATCCCGAACAGAACCTTTTTATCCTTCTGTCCTCGTCACTTCCAATCGAGCCGTTTATTGGCCCACCGCCTTCGCCTCCTGCCAATCGTGATCACGGGGCGGAGCCATCCGCTGCACTGTCCTGTGACGTCACGGCCAGTCTCCAGAGAATACCAAAAAGGGGTTTACGCAGACACACTTACCCTATCCCGTGTCCCTATCTAATTACGTGACAATTATCATTCCCCCCCTTGAAGAAATGAACATTTACTAGACAACTTATCACCACGGAATTGCAACTTATTACATCGAGATCCTGGTAAACTCGAACAGCATGGCATACCTAATTAAACATCCTAATTACCCTTTGAATGCATACCCCCCCCTCAAACGTAACACTGCCCCCTCCTCTGGTACCGCAGCTCCTGCAAGGTATATCACAGGCGCTACCGTACCAGCCTTAACACTTACTGACTCACACCTAATTAACCTAACGAAATAAAGTAGGAGGGGCAATGGGCAGCGAGTCGCAGCTAACTTACCTATCCTGCTTAATGTACTACCCCCTTATGGCCTTATCCTCGCCTAAACAATCATTCATTTTTTATTTTTTTTATTTCATGAGAGCACTGAGCGAAGTTGCACTCCATCCTCCGGATCATCGCTCTTGCCCAGAACTCTTCCAGTGATCTGGGGAGGGGAAACAAAAGGTTCCACAAAAACACACTTATACTTTACATTCCTACTCTAAGCCTTAACGACACTATTCACAGGATATTTACACTTGACCGCCTCCCGCAGTGGATGCTAATAGACCCAGCGTTACCTGGGGAGCCAATTTTCAAATTTGCTTGCCCCAAAATTATGCGGACATCATGCCCTTGCTGCACCTGTTAAGTTGTGCGGGATCGAGTGGGACTCACACATCTTCACAACACTCACACCATGGTCATCATCACATTTCTAGGTCATGGTCCTCATTTTAATCATGCAGGCTGAATCCCGTCGTGGCCGTGGGGTGGGTTACCACAAGATGATGGGGGCATCTCAGGTGCAACCATGCCCACAGGTAAGCTTTAGTCCAACCCAGACGTTTCTCCGCCCTGCTCCCTTTGATTCCCTCCCCCCTGGTAGCCATCAGCTCTAATCCCGTACAACACTCTGGAAGGGGTCTCACTGGCTCCTCTGGCCTTCCTGGGTCGCCAAGGTCCTACCCGCCTTGGTCGCCCAACCAGACCCTCTCCCAGTTGCCTCCAGACACTGTCACCATTAGCCACCTCGTGGTGAATCTCCTTGAAGGGGGTCGCAATTCCCGCTCACCGTGAGCTTCAGCAATCCCTGTGGACAAGCACATCATCTCCACCCACAAAACCCACATGACTTCCCCACCCCATCGGCCTTACATGTGACACCTGCATTTCTAACACTTCACCGACCATGACCTTCCCTGTTACCACACCATGTCCAATAAAAAAACAATGTGTGCACCATACATTTCACTTCTTAACTTGAAGCAACTCACACAGCACTTCTCACCCGATCCACGCACCAGCCATTGGACAGCCACTTGTGCCCGCTTTGTTACCAATTACCCAATGTCCCGATTGTCACTCTAAAACCCAGCAGAACTTACAAACCCATGCCAATTTTTCCACAATTCACTTTTTTCCACCAAAGGAGGGCACTTCGCCACAATCTCAGCAGCCGAGCATGGTCGTATATGCTCAGCCCAATCTAGTCTCCCGGACCCCCGACAGTGATCTCCGGACCCGACCTATGAAAGGGCATCTCGGATAGACCTGGCGGTTCAGCAGGAGGATTCACCCTCTCCGAGTCTAAAAGTCTATTGGAGGGTCCCTCCATCGCCGGGTACCGGCAATATCGTTGCATGTGTCCTCTTTGCCCGCACCGGAAACAACTCCCCATAAAAGGCCCCCGTGAGTATCGGTGTAATGTCTCTTCCGGTTCCGGACCCCCTCGGCCATAATCGAATTGCTCTATTGGCTGGGTTGGGCCCCGCCGCTTTGGCGCACCAACTACCGAATTACCCCTTATCAAACTTAACAGTTTCTGGCAAATTTCCTGAAACATTCGGGTAATGCCAATTTCTCCCAGCCCCCCTCCCTGATCCTGGATCTCTGCCTGTCGGATCGTCACCGATGGCCTCTCTGGAACCCGACCCGGCCGACTCCACGAGGCCAGCCTGGCTGCGCACTCGGCGGCTCGGTGAACGGTGGGTGGATCCTGTAACTCCACTAGTGCTCAGACCTCAGGGTCAGGAAGAGCAGCTAAAAATTTCTCTAGTGCCAGTCTGTCCCATGCCTCCACTGTAAGGTCCCGATACGCGATCCTGACTGATTGGTAAATGTCCTGTGCCAGCTCCTGCACTGTCTCACCCGGCTTTAATCTGCGGTGCTGGAGCTGGGCCCGCACCAGATCACAGTTTGCCGCGAACCCAAACCGACGGCTCAACGCCTCGCAAATGTGGGAGCTGGTCAACATCCCCTCCGCGATCACGTTTAACACATCTGCGGCTGGTCCCCGCAACGTTGCCACCAAATTCCCTGTACGTTCCCGCTCATTCCACCCGTTTAGTCGGGAAATGCACTCAAATTGCGTCAGAAAAGCTTCAACGCTCCCTGACCCGACAAAATTTACCAGGGGGATCACTTTTACGGTGGCCCGCTTCTCAGTTTCTCCCTTGTCCGAATCCAGCCCAGGGATCAAACACCCTTGTGGCTGCGTATCCAATTTCGGAGCCCACTGTGGCCAAAGATGTTTTGTGGTGAGGGTCTCATGGGTCAATTTTGCCTCCTGTTCCAAACGTTGAATGGACCGATTCACCTCTTCCCGCAGGATCTTCTGGGCCCGCACAACCTCCTCCAAGGCTCCGTCGCGAGTTTGTAGCTGCTCCTCAACCAACCTGGACACTCTACTTACAAAAGACGGCTCAAACAAGGCCTTTATCCAAGACTTCATCTTGGCTCATAATTTTATCTTGTTCGTCCAAACGAGCCTCCAATCATTTTACCTCCTCCGCCAAATTCATCCCTTGCTTCCTCAGCTCTCCCCACTCTTCTACTTGCAGCTGCATACGAGCATCCACACAGGCACGATGACGTTCCAGGCTTTCATCCACTTTATCAACCCGAATGTTCGTTGCATCAATTTTATCTACCAATTTTTTCCGTATATTTTCCCCCTCCAATGTAATTTCTACCTTTGTTTCCTCCAATCTATCCTCGAATTTACTTTGTATTTCTCCCAATTTAACGTCCACACACTCCTGCATCTCAGTTTTCATTTTCTCCATCTTTTCCCCCAATTCATCCCTCATTAAATCAATCCGTGCACCCAACTGTACCCCCATTACCCCCAATTGATCTGTCATTTCTGCCCCCTGTGCCGTCATTTTTGCCATTTGTGCCGTCATTTCTGCCCTCTGTGTCACGAATTGATTTTCCATTTGTGCCGTCATTTCTGCCATTTGTGCCCCCTGTGCCGTCATTTTTGCCCCCTGTGCTGTAATTGCACTCATTAAACGTTCCAACATTGTCCAGATCGTCATCGTGCCGGTTTCCGGCGCTGCCGGCTCCGTTACGGGCGATGAAGCACGGTCCACGCTCGGAATGGGGGAGGTTCCAACCCTACCCCCGTCTCTCCCCTCTTCCCCCGACTCGCTGCCAGACACGTGGCCTTCCTCCTCAAACATCTGGACATCCGCCATGGTGCAGAAGTCCCGTTTGCCGCCAATTAATTTAAATTTGAAAAATCCCGCCAAAATTTTCCCGCGCTCGGGCGCTTTTCTGTAATAATTTTATATTCCAATTCGTGGCGAGATTTTAATCCTGGTATATAATTTAGAGGGGTTCGAACATCCAACACCCTGACACCAATGTGACGTCCACGGGACTTGAACAGTCCCGCCAACGTAGAATGAGCCGAAACGATGGAGGCGGTTTATTTGTTTATAACCCAAACATGGCGGTTCCAATCGCTCTACCGCAAACGGGACGAGGAAGGTGGCACGAGTCACTTTTCACTGAGTTGATGATGTTTATTCGTTTTTACTATTGACCAGAAATAACAAGACTCGGCAAGAAGAGGGATCCGGGGCGATTCGACGGGATGGTGTGGGATCGGGCGTGGGGAAAAACACAGACAATTCCAATGAATATACAGTTCTCAATCCCTCTAAGGCGCCAAGCACACACACACACACACACACACACACACACACACACACACACACACACACACACACACACACACACACACACACACACACACACACACAAAACGTAGCTATTTCTGGTGGTCAGGCTGGACCGTGGTGTGGACGCAACCGTCCCTGGATCGGCGTCGGACGAGCTGGCCTTGCTCTCGTCAGGGGGGCAGGAGAAACCGTGGTGCTGTCGACCTCCTGGTCTTGGCCCAAGTCCGCTCACAGCCGCCAGGGAACCAGTTCTGGCGCCAAGTTGCGAGCAGGAGAGGGAGGCAGGTCCGCCCGCCGTTCGACCCCGTACTCTGAGTCAGCAGAACCCCAGAGCCAACCAAGGTGAGGCAGGAGGCTCGGCAAGGCTCCAAGACACGATCAAGAACACGATCGATTCATCACAACCACAAGGACGCTCTCTGCCGCCACAGGGAACCACACCAAAAAAACACGATCGTTCTGGTTGTAATCTTCTTCCTCTTCCTTTTCGATCCCGAACAGAACCTTTTTCTCCTTTTGTCCTCGTCACTTCCAATCGAGCCGTTTATTGGCCCACCGCCTTCGCCTCCTGCCAATCGTGATCACGGGGCGGAGCCATCCGCTGCACTGTCCCGTGACGTCACGGCCAGTCTCCAGAGAATACCAAAAAGGGGTTTACGCAGATACACTTACCCTATCCCGTGTCCCTATCTAATTACGTGACAATTATCATCTCCCCCCTTGAAGAAATGAACATTTACTAGACAACTTATCACCACTGAATTGCTACTTATTACATCGAGATCCTGGTAAACTCGAACAGCATGGCATACCTAATTAAACATCCTAATTACCCTTTGAATGCATACCCCCCCCCCACCCCTCAAACGTAACAATATATATATATATATATATATATATATATATATATATATATATATATATATATATATATATATATATATATATATATATATGCATACTCTTACGGATTTCAGAATCCGGTCTGATGAATGCATACACACATCCAGGTCCTCAGACAGTTTTTTCCTTCAATGCATGTTCTGATTAGCCCCATCCCCATGTCTAATGGGATCTTAAATGTGATGCGTTGAGAAGGGTAAAGAATAGATCCCCTTTCTTATGGGAAGACTTTTTTTTTTCTTTACGACAGACACATTTATGCACATATTTTTTCGCAAGCACTGACCCTGCCTTATTTTTCCTCAGCAACGTTTATGCACATATTTCTTTCGCGAGCGCCGACGCCCGCCTTTTTTGGAGCGCATGGGATGTCATGGTAACGGTGAGCAAGTGGGGCGGGGTGAGCTTGGGGGGGACTCTGTGCCCGCCAAGACGGGCCGCTGATATAAAAAGATTTGGAGGTCCGTTCTGAGGGACGAAGCGCGCAAGAGAGAGAAGTAAGCGAGAGAGGAAATGCGCGAGAAGCGAGTAAGAAGTGGGTGTAAGCGCGAGTGAAGAAGCGGTGTGTAAGCGCGCAAGAGAGAAAGAAAGCAAGAGTTGAAGCGCACGAGGGAAGAAGTGAGCCAGAGAGGAAGTGTGTGAGCCCACAAGTGAGCAAGCGAATGTGTGGTGTGCGTATGGGTGTCCGACCAGCGCCAACGAGACAATTCGTCCTTCCCAGTGCTTGAGCAAGCGATCGTGTGGTGCGCATATGGGTGTGAGCAGCACCAACAACGAGTGAGGCGTGGGTCAGTCACCAACGGACCGTGAGGGTCACTAGACGTCACCAGTTTCGTGAAGTGTGAGGAGCTGCCCGTGTCGCAGCACCAGGGTCTAAACCCGCGACAGACGATCTTGGTGCCCCCCCCCATCTCAGCCAAGGAACTCTGTAGTTCTGTTACAGTGGTCATTGGGTTCTTGGTCACCCCCCTTACAAAGTTCCTTCTTGCCCAGTTGCTCAGTTTGGTCAGACGACTAGCTTTAGGAAGAGTTTGGATAGTTCCATAGTCTTTCCACCCCCTTCGGGGTACCTTTCCGAAACCGTCACAATATCTTTTTATGCAATTTTGCATCATGCAACAACCTCCAGAAATGCATCCTTTGTGCCAAACGAGGTCCAACGGTATTTTGTTGACAAATTGCTCCCCTCCCTAATAAGCACCCCCTCCCCCCCCCCCACCGGGAAAGTCTTATGTATTGGACTGTGAATAAATTAAGGTTGTTGTTCGTACGTTTGGGTTTCGCCTGAGTTTTCAATGCTAAATAATGTGAAAATACAGAAGTGTCGCCCATCACTTTGATGGGCTTTTCTACAAGTGGGAGAATAAGATGTCCTGTAATGCCCCAAATTAGTACTGACAGGATGGCTTAGAGATACGCACATCACCTTAAAGCTGTCTAGCCTGAGTTTGAATCCCGACCCAGCTATTAACTGTCATCCCGGTGTTTCACAGGCAGAGCGATCTATCAAGATGTGTGCCATCCCTTGGATGGATGCGAGATGGGTGCCCCGTCTGCCGGCATTAGTTGGTGGAAGTTAAAGATCCCATGGTGTCCTTCAAGCAGAGATGCCAAGCTATCACCGGCACCATGTCCAAATTCCAAATTCCTGCCCTATCCAGCAGAGGGCATTGCATCAGCAGCACAGCCACACCAGAGGGGTTGAGGTGTTGAGGTGTTGCGCCACCTCTCGTGTTCTCAGCCAATGATGCTACTGTGGCCTTGTGTGCATACGAAGGAGTGCTACCAGGATCGATTGTACAGAGATCTGTCTCCATATAAGCCCTGTGTTAGTCCTTTGAGCTATGTATGTGATATTTGAAAAAAACATTCAAGATTTAGCTTTCAAAATTACACAGATCTATTCGTCATACTACCCAAATGGTGGAGGACCTTGAGTATCAGCTCCATGTTCTCTTTGTTCTGTTTCTTCAGCCATAGCCGTTATGTTTCCAAAAAGTTTTCAACTGCCTTAACAACCTACTTCAAAGTAGACTTGTGTTTACAAAATGAGTTAAGTTAGTGAGCTCTTTCTTGATGGTTGCTGCAGAGAGAGAGGTCAATACACATGACCATGCAATGAAGATCATGGTGTTGTGTGCTATAAAAAGCTTGAATAAAACGCCACAGATAAGCAAAAGTGAAAAAAGATAATACGAAGGCATCCTGTTAATGAAATAGGAAGGTGTAAACATTTGAAATGAGCTCATATTGTGATGCTATCTCCCACTTCGAGTCCTGACATTTTCCAAGGCTATCGGGAACATTCATTGCATGAAGTTTTTCACATTGAGTTTTAATGGGTGTTGCAAATGGCGATCCTTTAAATATAACAAACTAAACATCAAACGTTTGTTTATTTACTAGGAGAGAATAACACACTACAATCATGCTTGTACAGCAAAAGCAGCACTGCATGAGAAACGCCAACGAATAGTGTAAATTACAGTTTCAAAAGTACCATTTTGCAACAATCGTGCAATTTGGGATTGAACATAAAAAGAGGTAGCACTGAATATTTACACCAATATCAGTGTGAAAAAGTGCAATTCACCAAACTTACCGTTCAATATAATCAATTAACCATTCACCACCCACCCTCTCTTCCACCCTCATGTTGAGCAATTAAAATAAAAAGTTGTTGCATTGAGGAAACACCCAAGGTCGGAATGTTTACATCAAAAAGGCCACAAAGCTCTCTATCCGTTGTTCATATCTCAATGGTCAAACACAGCATGGCATACTGAAAGAACGATTGAAGTTCAAAGAAGAAATAACATCAGCATCATTTAGGCACCGATTAGAATTAATTTGCAATCATAAAATTGGGTTTTACTGCCAATTCCGAGGGACATTAACTGATGTGCAAAGCTATTATGGTAAACAAATCGAGATGGGGCACAAAGGCTCAATTACATGACCGAACACAGTTTCTGCACAGATAGCATTACCGACACACAGTTACTTTCTCTGAAACAAGTGGTGTATTTTGCAATGCCAGGTGGAATCGAGTAAAGGTCAGTTTGATTGACTCAAATCAACTATCGACATTTAAAATTAATGCAAAGAAAAATTTGAATTGAACAAAGTTTTTAGTTGCTCTGGCTGTTGAACCAAACCATACACTATAAACCAGATTCCAATTTTAAACTTGCATTCCCAATACACGAGTGTGAGCAGGTTTACATTCACGTGGAAAAGGCGCAAAGTCAAACACAACATCAGATCCTCGAGCAAATGTACTGCCTCTTAATCACATTCAGACTTCGCTGCACGAAGGTCGCACCAACGGCTACGATGCAGTTTTGGCCTCCAAACCAACTTCACGTATTGCTCAATTTCGCTCTTGAAAACAATGCAAGCATAAATGTGCATGGTAGTCCAACAGATTTACCATATAATTTGACAAAGAAGCAGGATATAAAAATTTTGGAATAAAAGAGGAACAAAAATTGTGGGTTCTACAAATCAAATCAAAGCACAATGGCTGATGATGCAGCCAAGTGCAGCTCCAGGTGTTTCTTGACCGAGACCGCTGCGGTAAATGAACTGCACGTCAGTACAGATGTTCTCACAATTAACCGTTCCTCTGTCCCAGAGCAATAGATTTCATTTAAAGGAACGAATGGGGATACGTTCAACCTGCCATGGCACTTGTGTTGGTGACATGAAAACCAACATGGTAAAACAACCATAAGGTGTTACAAACATTCATCGCAGAGACATCAAATCCAAAGTACCCTCAAGTAAGACATCTCCACAATTCCAATACAGTGTAAGCTACTACGTAACTCATAAGTCTTACACAAATTAGAATAAAGGAAACAAGACGAGAACACACTTGTCTGTGGATAAAGGCAAAATGATTGTGACAATCATGGATAACAAAGGACAAGACCGTGTGCAGTTTCCAAAGTTCCGCCGTTGCATAAACAATGGAGGACATCCCAAAATCCATAATCGCCCGTTCTGATTGGCTGTATCATGTACTGTCAAAGATCAACACAAATGAAGCAATTCCATGCAAACAAGAAAATTATCAACATTTAAATGTGCAATGGAATTTACAGCTATTATTTTGTGGACTTTTGAAAAGAGGACTTTTTTTTCCACATTAAGTATCGAAATGGAACAGTCTTTCTGCGCACAATGAAAGGAATGCATCAGGCACTTGGATCAGAATACAAGAAATAA
>NC_140965.1:61692834-61782834 GCF_056783735.1 Eptatretus burgeri
TCTTATCATACCTCATGAACAAACAATAAAGAACATCAGTCTCAATCATGAAAAGTAAAACAGTAAAACAAATATACCATCCACATGCGGCAGACTCTTGGCTGGTTCAATTCTGGATACAATCTCCGCAAGGTCAGTAAATGAAGCATTAGGGCAGGTACAAACCTGTGATAAGATCAAGAGACAGAATGAATTACTAATGGAGCTATCTTCAGGGTTGAAGCATTAAACATGAACATAATGTTACTTCAGCTTTGATGATGACATCATGACATCAAGTACCCGCTGAGCAAGGGGAAGTTTGTTGCACATTTTACCCAATCAAGAAGTATAAACTTGGCGTATAAAGGCAAGGGATGGGTAATTGATCAAATAAATTGTTTGGGCCACTACAATGGAGCAACACACCAAGGAAAAAAAAACGAATTACAAACAAGTTTTTTTTTATTGCATGTGGTTAGTTGTGTAAAAATCACAAGACCAACTGTCATGTTATCTAGTTGTACAGTTTTATTTATTTTTATTAATCTATGGAAATAAAACCGAGTTTGCTTGCTTGATACAAACTCTGCCCTGCTACTCAGCAAGAGGAAAGTATGTCTATCAAGTATGTACTACAACTTGAGTATGTCTCAAGTACATAGTAGAATGTGATTGAAAATATTTTATCACCGACATACAATAAAATCTTTGTTTTCAGCAAAGAAGTTGAACATCACTTCAAATTCACATTCTTCAGCCACCTGCAGGGTGGTCATGGTCATGCTATAATTTACCATAAGCAGCTGGTCATGCTATAATTTGAGAAGTCTGTTTGTGTTTGAATTGTATGCACTTCTGACCTCTGAACAGAATGAGTTTAAAATTGTTGGTTGTACTCAGGATGTGCAAGGGGATGTTTTAGATGGAAAAAAATATTCATAGTCACGAGGGTTCAGCATGGGGAGAGCACCCCAATTCTCTCGATGTCAATATGTAAGGCTCAGCACCCCTCCCAGTTGGAGGGGGTATTAAAAGTCATACTAAAATTGGTAATTATGGGGGAATTATACCGTGTAATTTTAGGGGAACCCATCTGCATTTGGGGGGAAATCAACGCGTCCGCATTCGGGGAGGGGGGGGAGGGGATTAACCCCTCCATAATTCTGAGGGAATTAAGAATGGGTACTTAGCTGTTATTATGAAACAAACTATAAAACATGCAAGTAAAGCAATTAACTATGCAGTAAGCCTGGTGTTGGCTTAATGGTTAGGGTGGTTAGCTAACGATCTTAGGGTCTTGAGTTCAAGCCTCCGTTCAATCAGTTGAATTAACAACAGGCGGGCTGACTCAGCCCACCATTGGCGAAATAAGTACCAACGTGTTGTTAACAGGAGGGCATTGCATCAGCAGCACAGCTGTGCCCCCAGAAAATGATCCAGCCAAGCAGCCACAGGCTGCAAATGAATGAATAAATAAATAAATAAATAAATCATGCAGTGTTGGTGGGTTTTGTTGTTATAAATCTCGAAGGTCATACGTCATGCTTCTTGCTTTCCCAGAGATCCTGTTTCTCACTATCCCTGAGCATTGCATCCAGCACGCCCCCTCGCAGCCAGCCCTCAAACACCGTCCTTGCATGTTCTAAGCCCACCTCCTGTCACAGAAACACCAAACCTGCTTACACAAGTTTGTTGGCAACAAGATCAAATACTTTAAGAGCATAAACAAACTAATTAATAGCAGAGCAAAAGCCTCTGTACATTATCGTTCATTACAGAAAAGTTCAAGCTGGTTTGAAGAGTCTCTTCAGCTACCCACTTCTATGTAACCATCAGCTATTCTTCAAGCAAATGAGAAGTACCCACAGCTACCAAAAGATTTGATAAAAAAAAAATACTGAACACGAGTGGGCATCTGTGAGCACTCACAAATATCTCGTCAAACTTTGCAAAGTCTAACGTATTGTAACGGTCGATGGGTGGCCGGATGTATTCACAGTAATCGCTGGCCTTGACAGTCTCCAATTGCCGTACACAGCAAACATACGCCAGTCGAGACTGGATTTCCGTCATGTTCGGCACCTGTGAGAGACAAATTATCCATAAACCGAAACAAACAACAAACAGGAGCAAAGTAGATATTTTTTTTTCTCGATTAAAACTTCACATTTACAGAACCTCGAAAAAATAAGGTATCCATTTCAAAAAATGACCCCATAATGGATGAGCATGACTTGATGTGTTACCTCCACATGACAAACCATGACACCTCAAATATTTTCCAAGGGCAAAAATATTCCATTGAATAACACAGAAAATAATTTGAAACATTCAACATCATCATGGTCAGAGGAGAATAACCAGGAGGCTGGTGGTCTTGTGGGGTGGGGTTTATTGAGGGTGGGGATTATGGAGGGTGGGGGAGGGAAGAAATGCAACATTACAAGATTCATATTTATTTGGACAATTTGACTGGGTGGATGTGGGCATCACTGCCTTTAGAAACAAACAGCAACGTTATGCATTCATCCCAAAGGAGACAGATTTTCAAACATGACACCCTTCAATCACTGGAGAGAGTAGTAATAATAGAGAAAGGGGGGAGGGGGACAAAGGATTGGAGGTAAACTGGAAGTCTGGATATCAAGTGCCAAATAAGCAGCAGGTAGCATATCAATTTGTCAATATAACATATACCAGTATCAATTGTCTTGTGCACCTCCTGAGACTTGTTCAAGAGTCCTACCCATCATCACTAATGCTGTCTCCCACCCCAACGCTGCCTTCTTCAGCTGTTGTTGACTCCACCACCTCACCCTTTCCTTTTCACAACTACATGTACCGCTTTGATCCTCCATGTTCCCCTTTTATCCTCTGTCAGTCTGTGATTCTGCTGCCCTGATTTCGCTCCTCCAAGATCAAATACTTTTGCACTGTACTCATGTATCAATTTTAGACTTTTCAAACCAGAGACACTTGCATATAAATTGTTCTATCTAAATTGGGAAAGAACATCTAACAATGCTGCACATGCCTCTTCATTCATTCTTTGAGTTCTTTATTACTCTATTCATGTGTGCACAACAGCTGAGGTTCCCATTAGCATTGATTAAATGGTTATGATGCAATGGAACTCAGGTGAAGGAAATTAACCCTGTGAACCAAATACAGACCGTCAGATCCCTCTATGACCTTACTCTTCCGTGAGCCTCAATATTTCCGAAAACAAAATCATCCATGGAACCAGTGCACCCTCCAAACCTTGACTTTCTCAGCCAAAGGGTTGAGCCGTTTCCACAGAAGCCACCATCCAGATAACGAGTCGCCATAGTTGGTGAGGTCTGTGTCATCCCGGCTTCCAACATCTATAGCAATCACAGCCTTTGCCCCTCTGGACTGGGCCACATCCGCTGGGGAAAGTGGGGGTCATAGACATTCAAATACTCAACGTACAATAGGTTACAAAATGCAACTTTTCAAAATGTAACGAAATTATCGATACCATGCAAACAGAATGTAATTTACTGAAAAATAGGTTTTGCAACACTTGTATCATATGATTCTTAACAAATCTTGAATGCCACTGAACACACATTTTGTACGTTACAATTACAAAAAAATAAACATTCACAATGATTGGAGTACTTCATACGAGTATGAGAGAGCCAAGTGATGCAATCTCACATAACACCATTTATCGCCTTAAAACTCCAAATGGAATAATCAGGAGACACGCCTACCTGATTCGGACAATACATTGAGAGAGAACGACTATTATATTTGGTCTGGCAGAGCTGGATATTATCCATTGAGATTGAGTGGCCCTTGCCATGGACTGGACGAGAAGGCAGGCCCTTACGAGGCGGAACCCCTCATCGCCCCGCTTATTTACTGCTCAACTTCGACATCATCATGGAAATATGACAATTTTTGTCTGTTTTGCCCTGACTAAGGCAGACGACAACGTCAGCAAGTACCCTTTTTATGAGATGTTATCCTCTGAGCTAGCCCAGAGACTAGCTGTCACGATCTGGTTGTGGTGCTTCGAGATTTCAATGCAATGACTGAATCAGATCGTGTCACAAGGAGAACAAGAAAAAGAGCAATCAGAGATTGCAGACTCTTGCCAGGACTTGTTTTGTGTGGTGTTTGTGTAGTTTTGTGAAGTGCATTTGTGTGGCATTTATGTACTGGTGTGTTACGTAATTAATAATACACAACTGGAACTACTACTTCATAACAGCTGGCAGTGATGACCGGGTAGGAAGATGTGCCGCTTTGATCGGACACTTGACCCTGACCCATGACATTGATTATTACTCAATTGAATGCAGAATGGGATCAAAATAAATTCAATTCAAATCAAATGGAAGACCAAATAGGTACAGTTCTGCATCAGAGTCATCATAAGGAACCCGAATAAAAAAAAAGCAAAGAAGGAATCATCAGGAGAAAGCTGGATAGGATTTGGGTTTCAGCTGCTACTCCTCTACCCTCAAACCCATCCAGGCACAGCCAAGTGAGCCTTATTCAAAAAATAAATAAATAAATAGAACTCCGATTTTTTTTAAAAAAAACTTATAATAATTCCGGCTCCCAGACCATGCATCCGACCAGGTTGAAATTTAAACCATATACTTCCCATCCTGACTAGATCATAAATGTGAAGCGGTTCAACAGAATTTTTTCTTTTTTTAAAGATTTTCGCTCAATCCAATATGGCTGCAAGACCATGTGACATCAATTATTCATGAATACCCTGGTATCCACAAGCATTGGGGAAGATTAGTGTGAAGTTTCCCCTCAATCTGTCCAGCCATTCTAGAAAATTTTTTTAATAAGTTTTAGGGTAAATCAAATATGGCGGCCAAACCATGTGACCTATGACATCATATGAATGAACATTTTGATCCTCATGGATAGGCGGTCAAACATGTGAAGTTTCGCCTCGATCTGTTCACCCATTTCAGAAAATATTTTCTAAGGTTTTTTTTTTTTTTACTTTTTTAAACAATATGGCTGCCGAATCACGTGACCGATGATGTCATCAATATATCTTCTGTGGACCAATTTATCCCGAGATGACGCTCAAAAATTCACACTGATCGGATCTACATCTGTATTTGCAATTATGTTATGCAATAATAATGTTATGTAATAATTATGCAATTATGGAAAGTGTCAAAAGTTCTACATATGGAATTATGACCATAACGAAGGCACCTATGACATCATTTAAAAAAGGTCACACTTCACTTATTCCTCATGAGTACTTACCACGTGCAAAGTTTCAATATTTTTCGTGCTGCAGTTTCAGAGATACAGAGGTCCAAATTTTTCCGTTTTTCAAACATGGCTCACCATGTGAACCTATTACGTCATAATTATCATTACAACATTTTACATGAGTAGTCGCTCCTATGGTGAAAATTTTGCCTCAATCCGACAAGTGGTTAAAGAGAAAAACACTCATGTTGTGAGTAGACAAACAGACAAACGGATCCAAATGCAATACCCTCTCCTCTGGTGAGGATAATAATCATCGGTCCAGTATGCTACCATTCAGCAAATGATGACGGCACTCATCTCCTCGCCAGATGTGCACTTTTTGAATCGGAAGGTCATCCACCAGTATACCTTGTACAGCAATGACGGGGTGACCCGTTCAGTAATCGACCATGTCTTCGTCTATCCAAAACTTGATTTGGTTAGCCTGATACAGGAGCAGAATCAGCAGATCAGTGTCTTCGCCAATAACTGTAGTTGTGCGGGTCTGAGACAAGGCTACTGCTGCCTAAATTTCTACATCGGCATCTCTTTCAGCTAAAAGATGGATGATTCCTTGTTAGATGCAGTCATTACACAGGAAGTCATCTTTTTTTTTCCAATTTATCCTTTTCCAATATATTCAAATGCACTGAAGAAGATAATTGAAGGAAAAACCAATATGGACTCAAATCCTCTCATTCTGATCAACAATGATGTGATTTGCATGATGTGAAGCATTGTCATAAAAGAAGAGAGTGGGCATTCCAAGTTCTATTACAAGTTCTTGAATTTAGCAAATCCAAAAGGCAGAGTTCATGGATAAAGGTGAGAGTCCTCTTGTTCTTACTGGAAACCCCATGTCAATATGGATCACTGTGAACACACGCTTCTAATGAAAGACCTGAGCTTTACCAAGTGCCCTTCAATGTGGATTGTTGCTCAATTCCATTTTTACTCACAAAAGGAATACACTTCACTGAATAGTTTGTACAGACATGTCCCAAACATTTCAATATCCAAGAGTGTGGAACCCAATGGCAGGGCCTTCTGTTTGTAAATGATAGACATACCCAGTGCTTGTGACAATGTCTGACACCTCCACTTGCTTAGCTTTTCAGCTGGAACACATTCCGATTAATCTTTTCCATCAACTCAACAAATTGGGCCTGGGTTAAAAATAAAAAAATTAAAATAAAAACGTCCTTCAATTAAAAACTGGATGGAATAGTGTGTGTGTGTGTGTGTGTGTGTGTGTGTGTGTGTGTGTGTGTGTGTGTGTGTGTGTGTGTGTGTGTGTGTGTGTGTGTGTGTGTGAGTGTGAGTGTGAGTGTGAGTGTGAGTGTGTGTGTGTGTGTGTGTGTGTCACTGCAAGAGTGGGGGTGGGGGGTTTCATAATAATCACCCATCAATCACACGTATGCTGGTTTCATAATATCTTTAAAATTTTTAAACGTCGGTGCCAAACAGGCTCCAGCGACATAAGACAAAGCTAATTATTGGCATCTTTCAACTCCCTCCGTGACTACCCCTCAAAATCGAAGTGTCTATGGAATCTTGATTGTCCCCATAGTTCTTTAAAGTACATGTGGCTATCTCCTCATTTTCCATGCCCATGCACATCTTTTCTGCTTTCTTTGCATGCATAATACACATCTCAATCACAAAATTGTTCTCAAACTCAAACAGTTAAAAACGCTTTAGATTATTACCTCCACTACCAAAGGTGGAAGGAGGTTATGTTTTCACCACTGTCACTTCATTTGTTTGTTTCGTTGTCTTTGTTACTTAGAGAATTGAAGATTTTTCAAGTATATTGGTCAGTCGATTTTGTTATTCTCTCTGTCTGTCTGTTTGTCTGTTTATCACCTTCAGGTCACAATTCTAAACCAATCGTCATGAAACTTTACTAAGTTGTAGAGGTGGGCTCAACTGAGAAGCCTATCGATTGAGGTCAAAGGTCATCTTGAGGTCAAATTTCTAAAATCGTCATTTTTCATCCGATTGACTTGAAAATTAAACAGCAATTTCATCGTACATTACTGAATTGGGAAACCAACTCATTTTGAAATCAAAAGGTCAAAGGTCAACTCAAGGTCAAACTGCTAAAATCATCAAATTTCCTCTGAAAAATCATCAATTTTCAGCTGATTAACCAGAGAGTTACAGTAAGCAGCAATTGCAGAGTCCATCACTGAATTTGGAAACCAACTATATTTGAGGCCAAAATGTCAAAGATCAACTCAAGGTCAAACTTCTGAAAACATAAATTTAAATCTGAAAAATAACCAATTTTCATCCAATTGACCTGAGCTTTGATTAAGATTGTCAATTTTAATCTTAATGAAATGGACAATTTTATGTATCCATGGCAACCTTTGGAGAGGGGGTGGATTTTGCAAGTATCGTGCTCTGCATGACGTCTTTTTCTTGTTTGTGTGCTGTTTGTGTGCAGGGTATCTCAAAAAGCTGTAGACAGATTCAGATGCAATTTGGTGGGCCAGTTGGGTGTATGACAAGGACAAATTGATTAGACTTTGGTGAACATTCGAATCTGGATCCGATCATTTTTAAGTGGTTCTTCACAATTGAGGGATAGGGCCCAAAACAATATATAGCATGATATCTCAAAAATGTATTGGGCCTGATATGTTCTTTTGGATTAGGCATTGCGTGGAGGAGGTATGCACTCTTTATAAGTACCCTTCTAGTTCACCATGGTTTAAATGAGGTTATAGTTTGTGGTTTATAATTTCTAATCTCCCTTTACCCAAATTATTTGTGCTTGTCACTACCTGAATGATAGGTGTCCATTTCTATGTTTAAGAAAAACCAAAAAAAAAACCCCAATTATTGAACATCATTTTCTGTTGATCTGGAATTGATTAGATGCTGGTCTGATTAAAAACAACAACAACATGTCCTTCAATCCTGGCAAATCTCAGTGTCACCCTGTCACTCTGAAAGGACTGTCAAACTAAGCCACCTGTCTATTTCCCTGGTTAGCTACTGGAAGAGATTCAGGCTTTTGAACTTCGAGCCATTGCCATGAGCTATGACCTCTCTTGGAACAACCACATAGTAAAGCTTGCTTCCAACACCAGCCACAGACTCTTGCTTCCAAAGCAATCCTGTGTTGATCCAAGTCTCTGTTTGGAAAATCAGTTACTCACAGCCTAACAGGCATTTGTCTGTATCTCATTGAAGTACTGCTCTTCGCTATGGGTTGGTGCCCCAGTATAATACTGTCTTTCCTGGATTCAGTGTAAGCTAAAGCTCTCAAAATTATTGGAATTTCCCATGATGTGGCTGAAGCACAGGGTATGTTGCTCTCAAATCGCAAGCAGGTCGGTGATCTGTTTTGTTTTTTTTTAACCTCTTCTTCGCCGATAATTACTTATGTTCTGTCAGTCCTCTGACCCTCCCTATCTACTCCAGGATGCATGCGTTCTTCCAGGAACGCGCTCCAGGTTAAACTTCCATAATGTAGGCTGACTGAACACCTCAACTCCATTCCTCGCTTCTGTAGTCGATGAAACCACCTTCCAAGAGCCGTTCTGTCTCATTCTTCCCTTCAGGGCTTCAAGCAAGCCGTGCACTGCCATCAATTGTCCTTCTCAACTTGACCCATTAACCTTACTTGCTAGTTTCAGTATTTCCTCCCCGCTTCCCTTTCCTCTTATCTTGTGTCTTCATTCCCTTGAAGTTTGTCCCACTGTTAGCTCCACCTTATTACATGAGCCTCAATCCTGTAAACAAAACAAGAAAAAGGTTCCAACACATGTTAAACTCATCAGAACTAGGTTTACCAAATCGTACTGAATTTCAGAAAACAAATGGCAATGTCTCATATACAACTAACACACCTGCCGACTCACTTTACTGCAAAGTTCATACATACCTCTTTGCTAGTGGATATTTTTGGTTTCAATGTACAATTCCACTCCATGGGGAAGGTTGTTTACCTGGAAGGTTGTTGACATAGCCACCATCCATAAGCAAGTGGCCATCTTTGGGGTCACAGAGGGGTGGCAAGTATCCCGAAAGAGACATGCTAGCACGGGCATACCTCCACAATGAGCCTGGGGAGGGACACATTTGAGGGCTGCCTATGCCGGAGGGCAGCAGTAATCCGAGCGAGGTCATACCACATAATGAAGGCAGACCTGGGTGCTGCTGTGCATCGTGCCAACACCAAAAGGGGAGTAAATATTTGAGGAAGAGGAGAAAGAACGATGCATGGTGTACACATAAGCGACAAAAGCAAAACCAGCTAACCTGGAAGATTATTGACATAACAGCCATCCACTAATAAGTGCCCATCCCTCGGGTCACAGATTGGTGGAAGATAAGGAACGTAAGAAGAACTGGCACGAACAAAACGCCAAACAAAGCCTTAGAAGGTTTACCAAACATAGCAGAGAGGTTGGAGAGGGTGCAGGAAGAAGTGCCAGGTCCATGCAATGCAGGTACACCATTCAGAGAAGACCATGCAGATGCAAAGACCACACACAGGCCAGTAAAAAAGAAAAAAAAAGTAAGTGAACCAAGATGAAAGAGTGGAAACAAAACCAGAGGAAACATTTTGTGGGAATACAATAAAAAGGGGGGGGAGGGCTCAAAAAAACAAAAAGGGAAATACAAGACATAGTTTAAAATGTACAGTAAACAACAGGCAATGAGTACATGCAAACAAAAGGATAAAGTAGGAAGAGGGGACAGGAATTAAACAGAAGGGGAAGAAGGGGGGAGGGGGATAAAAATTGGCACACATTCAAATGGAGTGGAGGTCAAGAACGAAAGTGATGAACACAAAGATAAACTCAGAAGGTTCAAAGCTGAAAAACATTGAGCAGTGCAGTTAAAGCTCAAAGCAAATCATAGGCTTGTGCAGTTATAATGCCTGTTTCACACCAAATCCAGGCCCATGCTGAACTGTGCTGTCTCAAGGAGGAGATTTGTGACGTCAGAGCTTCTCGCCATCACGTTTCTCATGGCCTGGCTGACCTAATGATCGAAGACTTGTGCTTGTGAATACAAGGTGGGGCTTGGGGAACTTTTCAAATACAGACACCTATCGATGTATGAGAAGTGGAGCAAATTCAGGACCTGAAAGGATTCATATGTATGAGGCTGTTACTCCTACAGTATCTCTCGATTTCCCTCTCTATCATTTTAGCTTTTATGCTTTTCCTCTCTCAAATTCCCTCATTGTGGCATTTCAGTTTTTCATTATCGAATACATTTGGGGCCAATGACATGACGGCTGCAAATGGTCGGTCATCAGGATTATACTGAAAGTAGCTTTGGAGATGAAAGAGAAAAAACAACAACAGAGGAATAAAAAATATATTACGAAGGGACAGAAACAAGCTACATGGTGAAAGATAATGAGACATTGAGCTGGAGGAAAAAAAAAAAAAATCACACAATTGCATTGTGCAGACAATCAGATATTATATTTTTGTTAAATTTCATTTCTAGTGAATTCTCTCTTTTCTGTTTTCTACTGGCAATAGACCAATGCAAGATGGAGAGAGAGAGAGGGGCGTCAGGAGAGGAAGGGAGACGGGGCGGGGGATAGTGAGAAGCTTAGGCAGATAAACATGTCATAAATTACAAGCACTAAAAGTTATGTTGAACTGTACCCAATCTAACTGGATGGTACATTGATCCATCACTTGGGACCACACTCTGTGCAGAGCATTGGTGCTGCCTAAGCAGTCTCCTTGGCTATTGGGCAGATCCTGGACGGGTCGCCACTCCGACACAGGATACCAGCAAGCTGGTACTCATTTTGCCGACCTCGGAAGGATGACAGGCAGAGTCAACGCCACCTGGTATTAATTCAACAGCCGAGGGGGATTTGAACTCAGGATCCTAGGATCCCAAGCCCACCACCCTAACTATGAAGCCAACAGCAGGCATTACTGGATAGTACAGAGGTAGCACATTTGGCTTTGAACTGTCAAGCCCAGGTTTCATTCCCAACTGTCAGAGATTGATGCTTCACAGGCAGTGTGTTGCATCACAAAGTGCACTGTCCCTCAGGTGGACATGAAGCTGGATGTCCTTTTTGCTCACATTCAGTGGTGGACAAAAAAAATCCCACAATAAGTGAGTTGTTGCTAGCACCCAATTGAGCTCTCGTCGAACATCAGGCCTGGCCAGCTTGATTTGAACCCTGTGCAGCTTAGCATTACATGTCTCCCCTGGATAATATGGAATCTAAACCTCTCAAACTTCACAATGCTCTACTATAGGTCAAGCAGTATTAAGGTCGGCACTTTCACCATTCACTAACACAAGTCCCTCGTATCTTCAGGTGAGACAAACCATGAGAACTGTGACGAGAGAAGCTCTGATATCACAAATCTCTTTAGACAGTGTGGTTTTGGCACGAACCTGGATGTAATGGAAAAAGGCAATTGCGGCATCAACCATCAACCAAATATAAAAAGCACAGTAAATGCTGTTATGGTCAACATGGTCTGATATACAACGAATAAAGCTCAACAAAAAGAATGTTCAAATTAATTGACAAACCCACAAACGAATCAGGATGTGAGCATACCACCAAGTAATAGTCTAACACTCCCTTACACTCACATTCTTTTCCTTTTATCAATTACTGTGTTCACTTCACAGCAACCACCTAAATCTCCATCCCCCCCCCCCCCCGCTATCGGATGCAATAAATAACGGCAATTGTACGCATTTGTTAATCAATTTCTGTAATATGCAACTAATTTGGGAAAGGTAAGTGAACACTCGGACAGACTGACACATCCACATACATCGACGGATACACACAAGCAGACAGAGACAGGTGCAGACACATCTACACGCGCGTACGTACGGACACCCTTACAATCGGACAGACTGGCACATGCACCTACATAGACGGATACACAGAAACAGACAGAGAGAGGTGCAGAGAGACACACACACACACACACACACACACACACACATTAAATTGACGCATGAAGAAACAAATCACTACAATGGTTTTACACCAATACCATTATCACTGAAATTCTCACTCCATACTGTTTTGTCTGAGCTACAGAAGGACCGGCTGTTCATTCAAAAAGTCACAAGGACAGCTGACATTCGGTACAATAACATAAACACAGTATGACAGCGTTCACAAGATACTTTCACACACCACCTCATAAAGGGCTCTTTTGGATCACCTGGTGCAAAGTGTAAAGATATCACAAACAAAGAAGCTTTTCCCAGTGGAGATAAAGAAAAAGAGATTTGATCCTGTGTGTTTAAAATCCAGTAACGTTATAAATTGTGCAGATGAAGCATCAATTCAATTATGTTAATCTCAAAAACTTGTTGTTTTGTTTTAATGTGTGTAATAAAGCATGCTTGCTTCAAGGCCAGGAAAAAGCTGAAAGACTCAGAATAAGAGCAAGAGAAGAAACCAGCTGATGGCAGACATCACAGCAGCGATCCCATTACAGAATGACATCACAATTAAGGCAGCCACCCGACTCACCGTCGGTATGAACTCGCATGCATGAGGCGGTGATGTCGGTGGTGACATTAAAATAGGGTATCCATAGATCCTGCAAAAGCAGAGAGTATACATATAAAACCACATTTAAAAACAGTCATTGGTCGTTAATATTTGTTAAAATTCACATCAATACGTCATGAAACCACACTTACAGGGCGTTTCAAAAAAAGTGAACTATTTGAGCAGCCTGATATTCTGTCATTCATAATGCTATACCCTTCTCTCTTGCAGGTTAAGGTGCTGGTGGTATTCCATCTCTAACAAGTATTCAGTAGGACCCTGCATCAACTATGGTGTTCACAGTGGAACAACAAGTGAAAATCGTGACTTTGTGCTTTGAGACAAAATCCTTCACGCAGGTGCGCTGACGATAGTCAGTATCACAATGTTCACACCGTTAATGGACCTTCCAATGGGAGCGTTCAGCGGTTTGTGAAGAACTTCAAAGCACATGGAAGCCTGATAAATCAAAACAAAGGCAACAGTGGCCGCCCAACAGGTGTCACCAAGGATCAAGGAACAACGATCTTGTGAGAGATTCTGTTCTCAAAAGTCCTCGGAAATCCCACCGTCGGCATTCCCGAAAACTGGCGATCTCAGCCTCATCTGTGTGGCACATTCTCACTTCTGAACTCAAGCTCTACCCCTGCATCATATCTGTAAGGTATAAACTAACTCTGAATGACATGGCAAGTCAAGTAACAATGTGTGATTGGTTCAGTCGCTGAATGGAAAGGTCACCAAATTGGATCAACTCATTGTGGTTCAGTGATGAAGCACACTTCCATTTGAATGAGGCAATCAACAATGAACATCTTCTGGGGTGCTGAGCCTCCTAAGGAGGTGTCTGAGATCTCTCTCAAGAAACCCAGAGGCAACTCGTTTCTGTGCGCTGAATGTCAGATGGGGTCTGCTGGGACCATATTAGTTTGACGACGCCAATGGTAAGACGGTGACGGTCAACGGCTAGTGATACCGTGAGGTTTTACGCCGATACCACACTGATCTCGCTCAACTACTGTCTCTAAACCAACTCAGGTTTGTATGGTTCATGCAGGACGGTGCCCCACCGCACACTACAGGTGAAACCATTGACTTGCTCCACAAGCTGTTTGGAAATAGTGTCATCAACCTGGGCACAGCACATGAGTGGGTGCCCCGCAGCCTGGATTTCAATCCATTGGATTTTTTTTTATTTTGCGGTGCTGCCAAAGGTCAAGTTTACGACAACAAACCTCGAATCCTGGCTGTCCTGAAGCAGGAGGTGGAGGACTAACATTGGGCTCCCACTCCAGCCACCTGCAGACAAGTTGCGGAGAATTTTGGATTGAGGATCAAAACTTGCTTCAACAGAGGAAGAGCACATATTGAAAACGTCAACTACAAGCAGTACGAGTGATTTGAAAATGGCTTTCCATCAATGCATCACTGAAATTTCTACCTTTTGAAATCTTTCTACAATAAAACGTTCAAATAGTCCACTTTTTTTGAAACACCCTGTATACATTCTGGAACTTAAACATGGAACATAAAAGAGTTCTATCTCCACACTGATAATGATTATCATGATCTTACCTCAATCTGCTTGTCTTTGAAAACCTTTTCTATGCTCTTATTGAAAGCAGCTCCTGACATCATCGACGTTATGGGATAGGTGAGGTCAAGAACTTTCTTGAAGACAGATTTCATTTCCTGGAAGAAATTCAGAATGTACACACAAAAACATTTGGAATTTAGGACAAATTAAAGAAAATCTAATAAATAAACGTCATTTTCTGTGCCTTTCTGTCTGTGTGTAACACCCAAACACGGCAAAACTACCACGCCAATTGCCACAAAACTTGGCACATGGACCAAGTTTGACCTCATGGTGAACATAGGCTACATGGTTTCATCTGAAGTAGCGAGGGTTTAGGAGGGAAGGTCGACGAACATTCGCTATGTAAATGTGTATCATGTAGCACAACCCGGTGGTGGTGACAGAGTCAGCCGTGGAGATAACTTGCATTTTTGCACTGTCCACATCCCCAGAAAATGGAATGCCTCAAAGCCAACCTCCACTAATCAGGGGAGGCAGGGGAAGTTGGGGGGGGAAGTCCGGAGGGAGGAGAAGAGGTGGGGTGGGATTCTGGAGGAAGGGGGTGGGGTGGGAGGAAGCGGGGCAGAGGTAATATGAGGAAGGGGCAGGGATGGGAGGAGGGAGACGAAGGAGCGGGGTGGAACCAGTGTTTCCCCGGCAACACCAAGCACCCCTGCTGGTAATGAATAAAGCTTAATGGGCCATCTACCACATTTTTCGGCATACAGGTCAATGCAGAGAACAAGTCGAATTGACTAATTTCCCCATTTTCTTTCCTTCATTCATTCATAGACAAGTCGATATGAGGTATTTGAAGAAGTTAGATCAACCATGGTAGTTAGCAAAACTGTCAATCATAACAATAGAGGTGTTAAATTCCTCCCTGACACTCAGAATACATCGCTGCCTATAGTACTTCTCGTGTCATGAATATTAATGAGCTGTTTTGTGCATATTATTTGAATTACTTTGTGTGATGACCTTTGGGATAAATTAGGAATGTAAATATTTTTTTTCAATATGTTTGTCATCATAGAGTTATAGTATTTAAAACTAGAGGGGGAGCACTCGGTAGAGTGCAAAACCTCCGCCGCCAATACTGCTGGGTCACTTAAGTGAACCTGATATCCTATTCATTGTAGGTCAAAACGGATCAGACTCGACTGAACCACGATTGAATAAACGAAACGAGATCGACGCACATGTAGAAATGCCTAAAAAAAAAAAAATCGAAATTTTTTTGAAAAAAAAAGGTGCAAAATTTCTGGGTTTTTTTTTTCTCTAACAAATTTTTCTTTGGGGTTGGAAATCACTTAAAACATGTAGAAATGCAAAAAAAAAATTCAAATATTTTTTCAAAATGGCCGCCAGAGCGGCCATATATTGGACTTTGGACCAAGTCCAAAATCTAATGGCATGATCCTTGGACCATAACCTAATCCCCCCACCAAGTTTCGTCGAAATCCGTCCAGGAGTTTTTCCGTAATACTGTTCACAAACAAACAAACAAACAGGCAGGGGTGAAAACAGTAACCTCCGTCCATCTTCGATGGCGGAGGTTAACTCGAAGGGCACTCGATCGAGCGTATACCTTCTCCCCATAATTCCTGATCCACGAGAACATATCGAGCCCAATACATTTTTGAGATATCGTGCTACATATCATTTTTGAGCCCTATCTCTCAATGGTGAAGAATCACTTAAAAATTCTAGTAGTCGGATTCGGATTCGGATTCAGATCTTCACCAAAATCGAATCAATTTGTCGAGGTCACACACGCAACCTGTCTACAAGTTTCATCCGAATCCGTCCACAACTTTTTGAGATATTGTGCAAGATATCGGTTTTGCACTTTCTCTCAATGGTGAAGAATCACTGTAAAATTCTAGTAGTCGGATCTGAATCCGGATTTTCACCAAAATCTAATCAGTTCATCCTTGTCACACACCGAATCTGTCCAAAAAATTTCATCCGCATCTGTCCACAACTTTTTGAGATATCCTGTACACAAACAAACAGACAAACAAACAAACAGACAGACACAGAAAGGAGTGAAAACATAACTTCCTTCACCTTCGGCGACGGAGGTAACAAGCTACATAATCATCATCCGCATTGGCTCAAAGCACACCACATTTTGTTGCATTTCACTACTCCTTAAACTTAAACACATGACACTTATTATAACAACAGTACATTTCAATCCATCAAAGAGCTTAATCACCAAGCGCAGTCTCAACATGTTTGATGTAATCACAGTTCACAATCGTAGACCACATAATCGCTGGACATCTGAGAAAACATCAAATCCCGAGTCTTCTACATCGGAATTGAAGATGGCAGTGAACTCGGGGGGTGGGGGAGGGGGGTCAAGTAGAGTGATTTCTGTAAGGTAAGTCGCCGATTTATGTCGAGCCAATTTGCATCATTCCGAAAGAACATTGTAAAGAGATTATGCGACAACAGTCAATTTTAGTCGAACTTGTCTGATAAAACGTTGCTCAAAAATTAAGTACAGACTACAATATATTAACGTGGAAAAATTTTAAGGACTCTCCTTCTCAACACAAGATTTATCTTCGTAGAAATATTCCTATTTGCTTATTGTACTGACCACATTTCCAAGCCCATCCCTCGGTGTACTGCAGTTAGAGCAGAGGGTGGTAGGCTCTTGACAGAGGAGTCCGAAGTGAAGACCCGCTGGGCCGGTTACTTTAAGCGGTTGTACCAGGCTGATTGACCAGCTGTCAAGTTTGACGTCAAGGGTGTTACAATCCCTATTGCTGACCCTCCAATCAACTGTGGTCCACCTTCCTTTGTGGAAACACAGGCTGCAGTGAACCGGTTGAAATGGGGTAAAGCTCTAGGGATCTGTGGCATCCATGCTGAACTTCTCAAGGCTGGTAGAAATGCTGCACTTGCGTCACTGCATGCAGTTCTGTGCTCTGCCTGGAACACAGGCATCATCCCAACTGATTGGAAGAGGGGACTTGTTGTCCCTCTCTAGAAAGGGAAGGATGATCGCCAAGACTCTAACAACTACCGAGGAGTTGATGCTGATCTCAGTGCCGGGTGAGGTATTTGCTCGGATAATTATTGATAGGGTTCGACACCATCTGCTTGAGCACCAGCATCCAGAGCAGTCGGGCTTTACACCAAAGAGGTCAACGATTGACCGTATCCTTGCTCTTCGTGTCCTCACCGAACACAGACGAGAGTTTCGGAAGGGGCTGCTTGCAGCCTATGTTGATCTCTGTAAAGCGTTTGATTCATGAATCTGGATGCCCTCTGGAGGATTCTTGGTCTTCGTGGGGTGCCACCAAAACTGATCGATCTGATGTCTGAACTCGAATCTGGTACTGAGAGTGCTGTGAGATGTGGTGGTACCATCTCTGACTTATTTCCTGTTGTTACTGGAGTTCATCAGGGATGTGTACCAGCCCTCACATTTTTCAGCACTTGTATGGACTGAATTCTGGGGAGGATGTCAGAGAGATCAAGCTGCGGTGCATCGATTGGGAATGTCAAGATCTCTGACCTTGATTTCACAGATGATGCAGTCATCATTGCGGAGACTCAAGAATCTAGGAGACTCCAGAAGGATATCTAGAGCCTAGATATCCTTTTGGGGGCCCTCGAGGTGCTGAATGAGGAGTCGGAGCCGCTGGCATTATGGGTTTTCTGGGTCAAAACTAAGATCCAGTCTTTCAATGACATCTTGGATCCTGCAATCCTGTCTGTACCTGTTTGTGGTGAGGATGTTGAGGTCTCGGAGAGATTCGCTTACCTTGGCAGTAATATTCATGTCTCTGCTGGCTGTGAGCCAGAGGTCAACAGACGTCTGGGTCGGGCCTGGGGAGTCATGGATTCACTGGATCATGGGGTGTGGCGCTGCCGGTACCTTTGGGGGAGGATGAAAGTCCGAGTCTTCAGGTCCTTGGTGCTTCCAGTCTTGCTCTATGGATGTGAGACTTGGACTCTGATCAAGGATCTGGGACAGAGACTTAATTCCTTTGGTACCGGGACTCTTCGGGGAATCCTTGGCTATCACAGGTCAGACTTTGTGTCCAACGAGCGGTTGCTGAGAGAGACTCAAATAAGATTTGTTACCTGCATAGTCTGTGAGTGTCAGCTGCGGCTGTATGGACATGTGGCTAGTTTTCCTGACGCTGATCCTGCTCACCAGATTCTCTCAGCGAGGGAGCTTCGTGAGTGGAGGAGGGCAATGAGTCGACCACATTCCTCACGGTTGCAGCAGATTGATCAGCATCTCAAGGAGATGGGGATGGGCCAGTCATCTGCCTTGGGGATGGCCAGACGGAGGCCCCTGGAGTACCGGCGGAAAGTGGACGCAGCGACGTGCTGCTCTGGTGCATGCTCCCACACCTGACCTGACCTGACCTGACCGAGTGCACCTTGGTAATGGCTTCTCCGCTGTGGAATTGCTGTGAGGCCATTAGATTGTTCCATCAGAGATTCCTCGATTCCAGATTTGCTGTATGATTCACCCGAAAGCCTGATCAAGGTGAGGGCAGCGCCGTATCGCTGCAGGTTTATTTTCCCTTTGCCTTCACAGTCAAAAAAATATTTGAGCAGTCCATCCAAGACACAAAGGCCTGCCTCTCCCTCCCTGTAACCCCCACCCCCACACCTCTCCTGTCCCAACAAGCTATTTTGGTGAGTACCCCTGTAACTCTTCATTTGACTGTCGATTTGTGTGTTTGATATGTGTTAAATGGTTTAATATTCATCACTAATGTGTAGTTAAGTGAGGTTAAAGTTATGTTAGGGTCACTGAAAATGCCCTGGGAATGTATCCCCCCATTATAACATAATAACATTATCCCATGGGAATATCTCATCTGCTTAAAGTCGCACTTTTTGACGTTTGTGCGTTATGACATTTGTGTGTAGTGTTTTATTCATTTATGCAATTCAATGTCTTAAACCATTGATGCAAATATCTTAAATCACAGATAAGTCAATTCCGAGTACAAGCTGAGGCCTGGAACTCCGGTGGAAAAGTATCAAGTTGTACACCAAAAAAAATATGCGGTATATTATGTATAGCATCATACAAAAAGCTAAATGTTGGACAACACCCACCAATCCCCCTCCACATCCCTCCTTCCCTGGATATGTAAATATAGATGACTCCTAAACATAGTGTAAAAATAAAAACACATGCTCTCTGTTCCTGTACATCTGCATCACACAAGCTAACACAGACATGGACGCAGACATGGATTGAGCACATGAACAATCCCACTGCATAATGTTGCAAAGGTGAACATTTCACTTCCTTCAAATCAATTGTTTTTTTAATAATTATATTGTCGTGTCCACGCCGGTTAAAAAAACGACCTGGATGGCTGGCTGAACATTTCTCCCAAGGAGGCGAACACGTGATCCTTGGCGATTATAGTGCGCGCGGTATGGGACGCCAGCAAGGGCGTGCACCAGAGGCGCTCACCAGGATGGCGGACAAGAGTTTATACTTGAACTCACAACGAATAGACAGACACAAGCAATCTTAATAAACAGGAGTTTAAATGGACATAAATCAAGTATTCATAATAAGAATAAATCAAAGCATGAGGTAATGGAACATGAGATAATTTACAGCCTAAAGTGGAGGCACCTCAACACACAGTTACAAAAACGGAGAAGGGGAAAGATAAAGCAAAAGAAAAATCCCTCCTATATTCTGGCACTTAGCTTCGTCTGGAGATGTTCCTTTAGAACTTGACGATTGAATTGCGTCATCCTGCACGGGAAATCGCACCCGGAAAATTTCACAGTACACACAGATGTACTGCGTGGCGGTATTCAACGCCAGGGCTCAGAAACAACCGTGCAGCTTATTTTCATGAGCGAATATGCCGACCGTTCCTCTCTTGCACCAGGTCTGTTCATCACAATCGCCCACCTTCCTCCTCGAGCATATGGCGAGACGATGTCTGAGGCCCCGTGATAAGGCCATGATGCACGCTCTTCTTCCCTCCTCAGAAACGTACACGCTTCACGACTCAACCGAACAGTCAATGGTTTCGTTTTGCTCCAGCGCACGAACAAATTCGCCTCAGTACCAACACGAGAATCGTGCATCCTTCTTCACCATGTTGAGGGAAAGCCAGCGAGCTAGATTCTTTTGCCTGCAATCGTGGACCTCACACACCTCTCCTCTCCCCCGAACCTTCTGAGGTCACGCCCATCCATCATACACCCCAGGGATGTGGTTTACTCGTTGTCGTTCCTCGAGGTGGGGTTTTTTTGCCTGCTTGGAACATTCGGCTCGGTTGTCGTTCTTTTAAAGACGCGATTCCTTTTTAATCGCCGGTCTTGTAAATGCAAAAACATAAGAAAAGGTATTTGTCATTTGTTCAGCATTTGTTCAGCACTTGTCCATACGTGTGGTCAGTGAGAGCATGTTTTTCTGAAAGTGTTGCGAATTGGAGCATGTTTGGCTGCACGTGTGGCATGATGATGACAATGATCGCGTCTCCCATAAAATCATGACAGATGAGAGTTCAGCAATAACGCAAGGTAATATCGACAAACCTATCTTCGGTAATGGGCCTTCACATGGGAGAATAGTCAAATTCTGTAAAAGCATATTCTGCCACATGTAGTACAAAGAAAACCAGTTTTAGGTTGGGTCATGTTCGAGCATATTTGTGTTTAAAAGTCACAGAATAAAAGCGAAACGATGTCGATGAGTAATCACTGGGTGATAAAGTGTTTGACATGGGTTGCTGTGCTGAGTCCTCTTACCATGGCCCACCCACGAGCACGGGTCCGCATGCGGCTCACATCACGTTCTTCAGCATACAATGCCCCCATGAAAGCGCCGATAGATGTCCCACCCACCATATCAATGGGGATACCAGCTTCTGTCACTGCTTGAAGCACCCCAAGCTGGGCACAGCCCCTGCATGGAAACGGTGATTTTGGAAAAGTGTGATGATTGAACAATTTGCACATCACACACATAATTCTCGACAGAATGCATATAACACTGCCATGGACCATAATGACATGGCCATTACAAACATGGGCGTATGAGCCAATATTTTTAGGGGGGCAGCAACAGATTTTCCAGAATGTGTGTGTGTGTGTGTGTGTGTGTGTGTGTGTGTGTGTGTGTGTGTGTGTGTGTGTGTGTGTGTGTGTGTGTGTGTGTGTGTGTGTGTGTGTGTGTGTGTGTGTGTGTGTGAGTGTGCGTGCGCGCGTGCGCGCACACGTCAGCGCTCCACTACGAGCCATAGAATAAGTCAAAAAAAAATCACAACCCAATGCGACCCTTTTGAAATGAGGTCATGAACGTCATTTCAAAAATTATCCCCGTGTGGGAGTGACGGTCATCTCTATAATACCACAAGTTCTCAATGTTCAGTTATGACCGAAGACTACTGCGCAGCTCGAACTGCACAGCTTGGTTGAAGATGACTCGGCATTTTGGCGCGCGCGCACGAAATTCTATTTTGAAAATAAATGCCGACGTTTACATTTCGGGTTTTGAAACTTTTGCACCTTCGGCGGAAAATGTATAAATATAAAAGGCTAAAAATCTGTTTTATATTTATATTTCATTTCTCCTTCCTTCCTTCTTTGCGAATCGCATCGGCATTTTTGGCCATCTTCCAGATCACGTGACGATCAAACGGGAAGGAAATTCAAAAATCTGTCCGGTTAGATACAAGATAATATTATTTACTATCATAATCAATAAACAGTTGCCGAATATCTTGGAGAATGGCAGACTAGATAGGTTTTGAAAATGGCGATTTTTATAACTTACGTGACCTCGTGACCTTGACCCTGACCTTGAACCCGGACAAAAGTTATATCGTTGTGGAACACTCATCGACATCAACCCACATACTAAGTTTCATCAAGATAGTCAGGTTCACCGTGTCCCTGAATTGCGTGCCAAAAGCGATTTTATTGTTTAAATGGCATCTATAGGATCTTATTCGACAGAAAAACTTGGGTGGCAATTTTACTTTTGGGAATTTGGGTTTTTGTGGGGGCTTAAACGGGGGTACCGTCATTTCGCAGTTTATCGCCCGAAATGAAAGCGCGAATATTGATATAACTATTTTTATCTCTTAAAATATTAATAGGAAAATTATGAAAAAAAATCAGGTGTCTTCCTCATATCATCATTCATTTATGTACCAAATATTTAGTTGATATCTGAAATAATTATTGATGTTTATGTATTTCCAGATATGCACTAAATGAAGAAGTTCACCCGTTTCGAAGCAAGGCCTGTTGATATTCAACTATAACGGACGTGACAATGAACTCACTCACCTGCATCATTTGCGATAAAGGCAAGTGGAAGGGCTACACCTTTGTACAGAACGTTACATCAGATTCTATTGGTAACATAAAGAACTTTGCCGAGAAGCGAGCACAGTATGGAGAAACGCAGTATGCACCTCTGGCTGAAAATCTGTCAAAGTTGTCTGCATCCGATATGGAAAACATCCATTACCACAAAGAACGTTACAAACTCGTAGTGCACAAAGGTATGCTGGAGAGAGCCGAAAAGAGATTTTGTGAAACATCTAGTGAATCACAAATGCGACCAGCTAAACTCGGACGTCCATCCTTGGCACATGATGAGGATTCTGTCAGACGTGTTCGCAGGTGTCGCCCAATGGAGCCAAAGACCAAGTCCTGTGCGTTTCTCTGTGATAATCCGACAGATGGAGAGTTGCATCTTGTCCTGACAGATACGATGGGGACCCCCTTTCTGGATATAAAAACGAAGACACGTGATGACAAAGTCCGAGCAAACCTGTCACTGTTGCTTGAAGTTGGTGATGCCACTGCAAATGAAATGTGGTATCACGGAGATTGCTTACGAAATGTTGAACGCCAATGCTATTCTTTCACATTTGAGTGCACTGGGATCGATGATAATATCACCAAGCATATGTGTGACATTGAAATTGTAAATGCAGTCAAATGTTCGCTCTCGTCTGGTGCTGTTCTAAGTATGAATGATGTTAATTATGAGTATCTGTCAACTTTGACTGAACATGGTGTTAGTGTGGATAGCTCCGACTTCAAACACCACCGAAAAAGTTTGATAATAGAAAATATCAGTACTGCTGAATTTGTCAGGCCCCATCGACTCAATGAAAGTGAGCATATCATCAATAGTAAAACCCTTTCAGTTGCTGTTGGTAAAGTAGTGCCCCAAGATTTGGGGGATACACTTAGCGACATTGTTAGAGTTACTAAGTTGCTTCATGATGAGTTGTTGAATTGCAAAGATAAGTGGCACTTCACTGGTAACATGTCGTTTGAAAATCCACCAATGGTAGCTTTCTTTCCGAAGCAGCTACTCTTTGGCACAAATGCACACTCTGTTTCTGGTAAGCGGGATGGAGCCATAAAGAACACCGTTAGCATTGTATCACAAGTACTTGTGCAAAATGTAAAGAGCGTCAAGCAAGTTCGCCATAAGCCAAAGTCAGATGTTGGATTTGTGTCACACACAGAGACACCGCTGAACATTGGCTTGGCACTCTCTGTACACAACAAAGTATGCAGCAAACAGCTTGTCAACTTCCTGTCAGACCTACATATTGGAACCAGCTACAGCAGTGTCCTCAACATCGAGAAGAGTTGAGTGTGGAGTGGTCGAGAGAATGAAATCCACTGGTGGCTATTGCATACCGACATTTGTCAAGAAGGGCAAATCCGTCTTCTTTGCCATAGACAACATCGACTTCCTGGAAGACACGTGCGATGGACAGAATACATTGCACAGAACAGTGGTCGTCATGAATCAAGAAGACACAGATGAAGGTGAAGTGGTGAGCCAGCCACTCATAATACCAGACAAAGTAACACCAGTAAGGCAGGATGTAGTGTACCTTGAAGACCCACGGATCATCCCCAAAGCTACCAAGTTTGATACCTACAAGGTCAACGTGAACTCTGGACTTCTGAAGAGATACGCCACAATGGACCGCTCTTGGATGCTTTCTTGGCATCGAGGCAACAACAATGTCCAATGTAACAGTGAAGATGTCACCATCAACGCCAACGCAAGCTTTGACGACCACACAGCAGGAGGTACTTTGACAGAAGACCTTGATCCGGTTGTGGAAGAAGACACCAATGAGGACACAACAATGCCAGCGACGAGTGACCACCAACAAGCATCTCGGCCGACCAGTAGACTGAACAAACATCCACCTCGGCAGTCTCTCATGCCTACTTGGTCTGCAACAAAATCCTTGCTTCTGCAACTCAAAGATTGCAAGTCAACAAAGACACACAGTGAAGCTGTTGCACCACTCTTTCGACAGGCTCCAACGGATTATGCGACACTATATACCGTCCTTTCACTGACAGAATATATCTGCTGTTGTGATGGGTCCTGACAGAAAAACTGTTATCACTCTAGACCTTGATCTCTATGAGAGAGCAGTGAAGATCCAAAAATCAGAGGGGAACACCAATTGGGCTCTACGTGCAGGGGAGCTCCACATATGTTTTGCAGCCCTGCATACATCGAAGGCAGCGGTCTTGACACGGTCGCCATCGAAAAGGGCATCTATTCTCCAACAACACTGCGTCACATCTATGGTGGGAAAGCATTCACGCGGGGTATCGAGCACCACACAGTAAATGCCTTGGCATGCTACGTCATGAAGTACGAGCAGCTTGATGCTGATGACACCTCAGTCATTGCAGAACAGTGCCAACAGCTCCGAGAAGTTCTGCACAGTCGAAAGAAAGCAACACAGTCTTTGACAACATATGTGCAAGCTACACTGAGACTATCGACGAGAAGATGACAACATCAAATGATGGAGAAGTTGGTAAATTCGTCATGAATTATGTGCATCAAGTCGAGTGCCTACTACAGTTAATCCGAGCGTGCAGACAAGGTGACTGGGAAGAATATTTAGCCGCCCTTGACAATCAGGTCAAGTATTTCTTTGCGCGTGACCTGTACAAGTATGCCAGACTGATGCCATTTCATTTGGCTCAAATGAATGCACTGAAGACAGAGGACCCTGACACATGGAATGCACTTAAAGATGGTGACTTCTGTGCCAAGAAGACAGGAACACCGTTCTGCAACCTGTTTGTGGATCAAACCCTCGAACAAGAAATCCGAAGACTCAAGGTAGTGGGAGGGATCACAGGAATCAGGCAAAATGTGTCTGCACCGGCTCGCTTCCTGCTGACAGCACCAGAGTTGACCCGTATTGTCAGTGATTTCCGACACCACTACACTTTGACCACTGATGCAACTCAACAAGAACATTATCAACTATCAGGAACAATAGCCCAGTGGTTTGCTACAAATGTGGATAAAATGAAACGTGGCCTTGAAGAACATTGCGAAACTAACCCATTCGCCACTGACATGCAGTTGGTGAATATTGGGTCAATGATGGCTGTACCTGAAAGTGCGAAAAGCGATATCCTGGACAGAGACTTGAAAGGGACGAATCGATATGAACAGTTTGTGGCTGACAGACTTGTAGATGCTTCTCCCGTTTCAATATGGGAGAGAATTGAGAAGATGAAGCTGAAGACACACAGCACGTGTGTGAAGAAGACAAGCTATGGAGTTGGAAACATAGTTGTGAAGCTTCGTGAAGATCGTCAGTTACGAGCTCGCTTCCTAGTAATTCAACAGTCTCGACCATAACTAGTAGACAAATTGGGAGACACAATCGGAAACTTTGAAATGGCGGTCACCCCTCGTTCCCTCTTTGCAACAGATGGGACACTGCTGATCCCGAGTGACAAGAGCTCGTTCATGAAGGAAATAGAGTCATATACACCACCAATAACTGGATCAGACAACACCACACCACGCATCCAAGAGGTACCAACTGAAATCGTTGCTCTCACCAACGATGAGGGAATCGAGGGTACCACAGAGGGCGTAGAAGAACATCCAGAATCCATCGATGATTATGTCGGTCTGCACCCAACAAGTTACTCTGTTGACGATGATGAGCTGGGCTTGATGGAATCCAGGTTCGCCAGAGAAAGGGTCATCATCATTGATGGACAAGCGGTCATACAGGGTATGAAGAAGCTTCCAGTGATGCACACAATTAGTGACCTGGCTGATGCATTTGTCAAGAGAATCGACAAAATGATGAATTTGTACAGTGAAGGACGAATCATCTTTGACCGCTATATAACGGGATCTATGAAAGAAAAAACACGTTCCAAGCGAGCAGGCTCAGCACAACCAGTGAAGTTCACAATACAAGACGCGATGAACATACGCAATGTTCCTATGAAGCTTCTGCTATCTCATGTAGACACCAAGTCCCAGCTCACAGAATTTATTGGGAAACGATTGCTGAAACATTTCTCTGGGAGTAACAAAGGGCTTGTTGTTGTGTATGGGTCATCAGCATACACCAATGCAAACAACATCATCAGTCAGAATATGTCCACTCACAATCACGAGGAAGCTGACACACAGATCCCGCTTCATGTCATCGATGCAGCAAGACAAGGAACGTCAACGCGAGACATGTATGTGTGGTCCCCAGACACAGATGTGTTCTTGTTGTTGATAGAAATTGTTGCCAACCACACCATCCCAAGACAATTGAAGATATTAACTGGTAAAGGGAAATTCTTCCAGACAATTGACATCAAAGAGAAGTGCACTGCGATTGGAACGGAGAAGTCAAAGGCTTTGATAGGACTGCACAACTTCACTGGCGCGGATTGGGGTGGAAAATTCTTCAGTCTATCGATGAAAGTGTGGATAACCAAGTTCATGCAACTACCTTCAATCAGCAAGATTATCAAGACTTTCCAGATCTTTGGATGTCCAGACAGTCTTCCTGAAGCTGATGTTGTCAATGTCGAGACGTTCGTCTGCAGTGTATACTCCAGCAAAAGTTTGTGCATCACATTGCCAGATCTTCGATGGGAACTGTTCAAGGTCAAGAACTTGGAGGGTGAAAAGCTTCCACTGACGCGAAGCACTCTGAAACCTCACATACAGCGTGCCAACCTGATGTCCAAAAGAGACAAAACCTACCAAGAACCAAGGCCAAAGAACCTGCTCCCAGAGGGCAATGGATGGAAACTAAATGACGACAAAAACCTTGTACCAGTACAATGTCTTGAAAAGCCAGCACCACGTGTAGTACTTGAACAAGTTAGATGTGGATGCAAAGGTGCGTGCAAAGAGAAAGTGAACTGTTCATGCCATAAAAATCGCTTGCCATGCACAGAATTATGCAAATGCACCGACTGTGGAAACGTGAATGACTGCAGTATTTGTGACGAAGATGACATGGAGCCAATCAGTTAGCCAATGTATTAAGATCAGCAAATGACCCAATAAGATTCATTTAAGATTCTACATTCATTTAGTCTATTATTAGTATTCATCTAGATGTTGAGTGGAGTAATTACTGGTGGTAAAAGGTGGTATGAATGTGTGATGATTACAGAAAAGTATATTTTTATTTCCTTTATCTGTATGAATGCTATGAAGTCATGTCATGAATATTACATGTTTTATCATATAATACATTTGTCGTTTTTTATATATATATATAAATATATATATATATATATATATATATATATATATATATATATATATATATATATATATATATATATATATATATATATATATATATAAATATACACAATCATATCGTGTAAATATCACAGTATATGCCGAAATAATGTAGCAAAGGAAAGGCAATTCCTGACACTAACTGGTGCTGAGGTTGTTAAAATCTTCTAGTCACGGATGACACATTTCTGCATTGGATACTTATCTAGGAAGAACATACTTCATAAAATATTGCTACGTTACTATCATCGATTAGGCCTAGCATTCATTTATTGTACATATATTAAGTTAGAATTGTTTTATAGTAGGAGACAATCAAAGGTGCTGAAATGGACAAAATCTTAACCTGGTTCAGAGAAGGCGGATATCGTGGTTCACATACCCTGCATGTACAAATAATATATTTGTTAATACATCAATAATTATTCAGGATATCAACTAAATATTTGGTATATAAATGAATGATGATATGAGGAAGACACCTGATTTTTTCATAATTTTCCTATGAATATTTTAAAAGATAAAAATAGTTATAACAACACTAGCGCTTTCAGTTTGGGCGATAAACTGCGAAATGACGGTACCCCCGTTTAAGCCCCCACAAAAACCCAAATTCCCAAAAGTAAAATTGCCACCCAAGTTTTTCTGTTTATTAACACCCGAAAGATGGCATTTAAACAATAAAATCGCTTTTGGCATGCAATTCCCACGGCATGACACGGTGAACCATACTAAGATCGGAAAGAAAAATTGTTGACGGACGGACATTTGGTCCGGCTTTATTAGGTCATCTCGGTAGAGATGACCTAAAAAGGACTTTGTGCAATGTGCTGCACACGCGTTTTCAGGAAACCCCTTCCCCCAAACGCAAGGCCAACCACAATGTGCCAGCCATTGCACGGGGTGATTTCGTCTATCTTCGTTTTAAACATTTTTGAGAAAACTAAAGAATCTAACCGAGGGCAATTTAAAAATGCTTAACTAATAGCTCTCCAGTGACAGGAACAGCCAACAAACAAACATCTGAAACCCCTTCAATGAACCATTGCTAAGAAGTCCCGAGACATTGTGCAGCTTCCCCCGAAGGCCGGTGAGAACATACCTGCTCACGAAGTCCTGGAGTCGTAGACGGTTACCGCAGAAGTAATACGACCTTCGTAGACATAATCCAACAACACAAACAGCTGATCAGCAGGTCGTTGAGAATCCTTCTGATCAGATCTTCAAAGAGCCCAGGGACCTGTACGGCTTCTTTGCCCCACCATAGCATATTGGCGATTAACCTACCATAAGCCATTTGTGTTTCTGCATACACGTGATTGTGCAACACGTATTCGAGGAAGGAAATACGTCATTATGCAAGTGCTTGAGGGTGGGCGAAGCCTCGGGAGACGGGTAGAGCAACCACTTGCCAGATGTATAAGAAATTCCATATTTATCGTATTTTCACGATTACTTTAACCCCAAAAGAATTACGATTAATAATTGCAAAAACAGTCAAAAAATATCTGACAATCCATGTGAGTTTTGACATCAAAGGCTGCAATTGTGCTGTCATCTCGCAATATTTTGTGATCCTGATATTTTAATGCCCGAATTATAAAAGCTACGCTGCCTTTTGGAGGGGGGGAGGGGGAATTTTCATCCCCATGACCCCCTGCCTCGTATGCCCATGATTACAAATATAGTCAGAACACAAGTAATGAAAAGGTTTAGATAAAGCCACATTGATGGATGAGGAGGTACTCGACCAAGCTCGTCTTCATACTCACAAATAACCAAAATCCCAAATCCTAATCTCCAAATGTAGTCTCACCTCGCACCACCTCCTCCAAGCACTAAAGCTACGGCATTCCCCGTGAGGACTCGAGCCAGCCGTGAGAAGTCACTGTGCCTGTCTGGTGACTTTGTGAACACACGCTCGTACATCTCCCTCTATGTGTCAAAACAACAAATAAAAACATTTTTACATCCCATGCGCACATCATGTTATCATCCATACCATTACAAAAAGTGTCATGCTAAATATTTCCGAACTGTTTCCTCTGCATCCAGTATGGACAGCTAGTAAAAGTGAATGCAACACAAACCAGCTTAGGCAAACTCCGGCGGGAGAAGATGCGACGAGGACAGTGAATGTGCAAATGTGCAGAGCACCAGCTGCGCATGTTTAACCACTCCACTGTACGCGATGGCGACGGACCATCCTCTCGATGCAACAAGATGAGTTGCTTGAGTGCACGAACCGCTGTGTTTTCCAACATTCGCTCCAACTAATTAGAGAAATAACAGGTCAGGAAATGATATGGTGCATAAAAATGTTGGAGTCCATCAATTTATTAAATAGATAGGCAAGGTGGAGCATTGGTTAAAACATGGTGTGTAGGAGAAAAGGTGGTTGGGTTTGAGGGGAGGGGTTGCCACAGTATGTATGCAGAGGGTGGGGAAGGGTATCAGGTAGGGGGAGGAGGGTGAATTTTGGGCCATTTCCTTCTTCCATTAACCTCCATCTTGTAAAGAAAGAAATAATATGATGGACTTGTCCATCTCCCACACCAGCAACACTTCGGCATTGGCCATGCCCATGAGCCTGAAAGAAAATAATCTCTTCTGTCTCAACTAAACCTCCCTGTTACCGTAGATGTTAAACTGTTGCTCAACGATTACTCTTACTATGCTCCATTGCTAAGACGCATCCCTGCATCACAAGTGAAAGTTCAAACATAAACGTGTGTATTAAAACAAGTGCTTAGTTTGGCCCTTATATATGAACATTCACCCAAGAGAAAGACAATACGAAAGCACGATATGCATTGTTACCTCTGCCACAGAAGGAGTGCGGAGGTTATGTTTTCACCCCTGCCCATCTGAGAACAGGATATCTCAAAAAGTTGGGGATGGATTCAGACGAATTTTGGTGGAGAGGTTGGCTGTGACAATGACAAAATCATTAGATTTTGGTGAAGATCTGGATCCGGATCCTATAACTTTTCAAGTGATTCTTCACCAATTGATTAATCGGGCTAAAACCGATGTATAGCATGATATCTCAAAAAGTTATGAACGGATTCTGATGAAACTTGGTGGACAGGTTGGACGTGTGACAAGGAAGAATTGATTAGATTTTGGTGAAGATTTTATTGGGATCTGGATTCGGGAGTTTTTTTTAATTTTTCAAAGTTATTCTTCACCATTGAGATGGGCCAAAAACTATGTATTGCATGATACTTCAAAAGGTTGTGGATGAGTTATGACAAAAGCAGTTGGATGAGTTGGTTAGGTGACAAGAACAAGCCAATTCAATTTTGGTTCATGTCCGGATCCAGATCTGGTCCATCAGTGGGATACAAAATGTAAACTGTTAGCCTGGCAGATGTATGTGCTCTATTGAATTCTGTTCTAGTTTGCTAATATGTTTCAGGACAGATTAATTAATTATTTACAAGTGCTAGCGAAGAAACCGTCCATACGGGCAGGATAATACCCCAGGATTGGCATATTTTAGTCGGACTTGTAATATTTGTATAGCGTACAAATTTACACAGAGAGAATTTGCATCAGATATCAGCCAACCCCCAACTCTGAGCACCTGGGACTATTAATGATTTTTTTTTTTTACCGTCTATAACCTGTGTGCGCACCCTGAGTAGAACCAGCATTTTTCAATTTCTTCCATCCAGCAGTTCAGGAGTGCATAGAAGTCAAACAAACACATAAACATACATGCAGACTCTTCTCAAATTATACAAAGCATGATGGTTAAAGTATTTGGATTTTTTTTCAAAAAGTTTACTTTCTGCTTGGCCATATCATTCACTCAGAGGATGCTCTGGCACTGTTGTAAAATCGTGGAGAATCAGTTTGAGTTAGAAGTCATTTTGGAGGTACCGTTTTGGCATATTTAGATCGATAGTCCCATCTATTATCATTATCTTGGTATGCCCCATAAAATAAACACAAACTACAGTATCACTCATATTTAAAGATGAGGGACAAGGAGAAAAGAAAGAATAAGAGGCAGAGGGGAAAGAAGAAATATGGCGAACGGGGAGGTGGTGTTTCTTGTTTTTAAAGGGAAACCGAAATGCAAAAAATTGTTTGCTGAAAATCATTGAAAATCATTAATCACTATCTAATTTTAAATAAAAGGGAAAACAATGTTTGAAATGTTTTTACCAATCTCAAAGTGCTGAAAAAAAATCCCTAAAGTGTCAATTGTAGTGTAAATCACACACTGAAGGTTCTCAATCATGCATGTTGAAACTGATCAGTGGGATTTTGAAGAAACAATTAGAGACGAAATTAGTTATGGAAACTTTCAGGGGAATTGTAGAGCAGTATCATTTTGAGTTGTATGCGAGCGATTCAAACAAAGATGGCAACAATGGAGGTGTTCGTGAAGATGAAAATGCCGGTCACATGTTCACTTCTGATTGGTAGGTTTTGTTGATGGTTTTACAAGGGATTTTGCATTAATTGATAAATCACATATTGTTACAGCAGAAATACGGACAAAATGGGCGGCAAATGCTTTGTCCCACCATCACAGGCTGACCAGGTGTCATGCATGTTACGGGATCATCCCGTTTCATACTTTCCCAGGACACCATTTGTGTCTGTGGTTATGCCGTGCTGTGTTCCACTATCGTGTCCATGCTGTCATGCCATGTCGATATCCCACCATTGTGTGCATGCCTTGTCAGTACTGTGTCGTACCATGTTGATATGCCAAGTTTCAATTTTTTTCGTTGAGTGGTTTGAGAAAATTATGTCGAATTTTTTTTCCTTTAATCCAATATGGCTGCCATACCAAGGGTAACTATGACATCAGAGTTAACAATAAAATATTCTCAATGGGGAGTCCCTCCTATGTTTAAAGTTTCGCATCAATCGGACAAGCAGTTGCAGAGAAAAACATTTTAAAAGCAAAAATATATAGATGCAGACAACACACAGACATGGGCATTGCAATGGTCTCGCATCCCCTTTGAGGCGAGACTAATAATCATATTACCAACACGAGAACGGTAACTAACCTGCACCAAAACATCACAATATGTGAACTTTCCCAGACCTGCTTTTATTCCTCCTGTCTCCCTCACAATTCTCTTCTTTTTCTCAATTTTGTGTTTTACCCCACCCACCAGGTCTCCAATCTGTATGGAATATGTTGAAGATCGAGGACCAGGAATAATAGATCAGCAAACCAGACGACCTAATCGAAGACCAAATGTGAACTAAATAAAACGCTTTTAGGCACTCTAACATCTTTATTTGGTTTTGTTACAAATGCAATGAAAAAGCCCAAACCCAATGTAATAATCAGGGAGCACCTCGTTCACGTTACCTTTCTTTCCTCCTCCTCTTTCTGACTATCCTGAAGTCAATGCTGACTTTTGGTTGCTTGAAACCAGGGATCATTAACTGATTGTTGATTTTATAATTATGTCTCCAAAATCGAGACTTATGCTAGAATTAACTGAGAGAAGTGGAATGCAATGCAATGGCAGAAGGACTATTGAACAAGTGGACACAAAACAATGAATGAACAGAAGAAGAGAGAAGAGGGAAGGAAACATAGTAACTTGCGAGTAGAAACAGCGAGTAAGAAAAGGGTTAAAGGAGGAAAAAAAACATCATGGGTAAGGGATGGATGATTGCTTAAGATGGTGTTGTACTGTTCAGTTGAAAACCTACAGGGAAGGGTGGGATTTCACCGACTGAGGAAGGTGTTTCCACAAGCAGAATAAGAGGAACAAAGGAATGGAAGTGAGCAGTAAGTCTTGATTTTGTGAGTCACAAGAAGGTTGTTGGGAAATTTCACATGACAGAAAAAGGGGAGGGAAAAGGGATGAAAAAGATAAGGGAGCAAGACTGGAGAGTTGGTGGAAAACCACCCACCCGTCTGCATTAAGAGAGCAGCAGGGCCTGTCCTTCAGATTCTTTGTGGTAGATATCCAATCATGGTGAGAGTTTTAGATCCCAAAACATCCAGAAGACAGACAGATGTGAGGCAGGGCCACCATCCGAAACATGAGAACAGCATCCCCTGTGCTACGGACAAAGGCTTGTATGCTATAAGCTTGTATGCTTATATGCTACAAGTTCAGATTTCCAAAATTAGGACTTGGTATGAAAGAGCAAACCCAGTCTGTGAGTTTTTTGGAGGCCAGCTGTGAAATATGGGCAGCCTAGGAGAGGGTGTCACTAATGGCCAGGCCCAAATATTCAATAGGCTGAATCTGTGACAGTGGATTGATAGGTGAGTTCATTTGATGATCCTCACAGTGGCACAGGTGAGACTGAGATTTGCAAAGATTGAATAACAATTTCCAAGTGATAACCATTATTTGATCCTCATCAGGTCAGCAGAGATGAAATCCACTGCTAACAACCTGTCAGTAGCATGTGGTACCGTGAGGCTCATGTTGTGTCATCTGCAAAGAGGAAAATAGGGTTTTCAGTGTCAGAGTAGTCAATAAAAAATAAAAGGAACAGGACTGGGACCAAAACTTTGCCTTGGGCACTCTAGCTTCTGCTTGAAGAGGAGATGAGAATTGGCATCAATACGGGGATAAAGACGAGGGGTGAATATCTTGCACTACATTTGATATTATTTAACAAATTGACACCCACACCAAATGCCACAATGGTAATTTACCTTAGCATACAATTGCAAAAGGAAAACAAAAAAAAAGTAGAAGAAAAATTAAATTTAGCGTAACATCCAAAATAATCCAAAATCCAAAATATTTAATTATTGAAAAATCACAATTATGATCAAAGTGGTCATTATCTGGAGAGAATATAATAAAGGAATGAATGAAGCAAATCCCTTCATACATTGCCAACAGTGGGCTCTTGTTCTCCCAGGCCGACGATGAGGATGCAATCGGCTTGTCGAACACAACGTTGCGTCCATGGTGTCATACCACCATCTGTCTGGTACAGCACAATGCGATGCAGGTCTTCCTGCTGACCCAACCAGCTAGATAAGCGATACTCGTGAATGCTGAAGAGGTTAGGACAAGATGACAACATTTAGGTAGCTTGCAACATTGTCAACCATTTGTATATGTTAAATCTTTAATTCCAAATAAAAAAGGAGGTTTTTAAAGCAATAAAATAACTTTTAATGAGAAAAAACAATCGCTTTAAAAGATAATAGTTAAGAATGAGAAATATGTGCAAAAAAAGTAACAAAAGGTCATCAAATAATTCCAATTCAGAGCATGACTACCCCAGGTTTGAATGATTACTCCATTAAAAAGTTCATGACATTGTGTGGTTTAATACAAGCTCATCTGTGATAAAGTGTACACATGTGAAGTGTTTCCTTCAGGGTTCAAAAAAGTGGAAGACATGGGATAAGGATGAGATCAAAGAAATGTCTCATTGGTCAATTCATTCGGGTAATGTGTTTTACGAAAGGGACTTGCAGAACCTCGTGTTACATTGGATAAATTAATCAATGCTCACAATTTGAAAAGAAAGGCATATATGTGGTTATATAAATCATTATTCCCTGCAATAACTGCACCGTCACATGATTCCCTGCAATTATTGCACTATATTGGAGGGGAGCGGTGGAGAGGACCGAGTGATCCAGGTGCTCAAAGCCAGAGTCATGAACGAACGGTGGTCTACACAACACAGGCCTTCTGCACAAGTGCGTTGTCATGAAGGAAGAGCAGATAAATCTGGTCACCACCCTCAGCATTGTAGCTTGTGAGCCATGCAAACTCATCAGCAGAATACCCATTCTAAATGGAAAATCTCAACCTGTGATTAACATCTCAACCTGGGTAAACATTTTGTGGATTTGTCACATTGTCTGGCCATTTTGACCAATGGCCATTTCTTCAAGGCACTCACATGCAGGCATAAAATAGTCACCAGTTTCGCTTCTGTAAGGAATGAAGATGCACCTCCTCCATATGGATTGACACAAGGCGTTTGTGGATTTATTTGGAGCTAGCAACTTATTTGCATAAAAACATTACAACACCAACTTGTGCCATTTTAGCAAGCTCCATAATTATACAGTCATGTAGTCCTGGCCTTTACCCAAAAACAACAATGCCAAGTTCATGAAATGAATGGATTTTAACAAATACATATTTACAATGAAGAAAGAAAATAACCAGAAAGCATCTGAAAAAGCAAAGCCCGCCCGCTTTGGTCAAATGGTCAAAGGTACAGTTTAGCACAAGGAAGAAGTAGAAGTCCGAATTCAAATTCTTTAATTTGTATTGTCCATATTCTCATAATAATGCTTTATTGAAAATTTGATGACAAAAGTTCAAATGATAATTAACTTTCAGGTCAATTGGATGAAAATTGATGATTTTATACGACCTTTGACCTTTTGACCAAATTACTCATTTGACTTCTCCATTTTCTCAAAATAAAGCTTTGTTGAAAATATGATGACAAAAGTTAAAATGGTGTAAAAGTTATGGCCCGAACACACACAGACACACCGACAGACACACGTGATTTGAAAACCCCATCTCATGCTGTGTGGGGGACATGCTAAAAAAAATAAAACACACTTCAACACTGCTAACGAATAAACCTTTCCGAGACCAAGCAAACAAATCACAGCGTGTGTATACAGATTTAGGGTTCGGGTTTGCAACACGAGTGAACATAACCGACATATTGAGGAGGGGGGAGGAGTTGTGGTGGGACGTTGTACCTTAAAAAACAGGGCTACCCTGCCAGGATGCCGCCTCATGTTTTGGAAATGGTGCCGATGCTGAAAGTGACCAATTAGTTTTAAATATTGGTTAGTAACCTCATCGTATTAAAAAAAAAAAAAATTACCTTTTCGACTTTTAACCTCATCATATGAGAAAGAAACTTCGTTGGGCTTTACCCCCAAACACAGATACACAGACACACTCATTGCCCACGATTGGCTAGTACGTACCAAGGAACATTCACATCTCAGACACTAATAATAATAATAATAATAATGATAATATTAATAATAATAATAATAAATACCTTTTGGGGGTTGGTTCGTAAGTCTGGGTGTTTGTAAGTCGGGCGTTCGTAAGTAAAGGACTCCCTGTAATACATGTTCCCGTAAAAGAATCCTCAACATAAGAGGAGGCTATCAAAAGTCTTTCGTACGATTTGGCTGGGGTTTCAACTGCCAACCTCCCAAACTCAAGAGCTGACACTGACTGATACACCAGAGTGTCTGGTAAATGGGGAAAGAATAGATTGCTTGTTGTGATTGGGATGACATGAGATGGTGGTGTATCAAGTGCATGAAGCCCTGGACGGAAGAATGCAATTGAACCGTCTCAGGAAGGCAGATCCACAGACGGAAGAAAAGAGGAACAAAAGAACGGAGGTGTGCTGAAAGCCTTTATCAGCTCAATCAGATGAGGACACTGGAAGAAAGTGTACATCCTGGAGGAGCTGTGGGGGGTTGGAGTATTGATGGAGCATAGTGAGCTAGACTGGAGGAGTGGTGGTAAAAGATAGAGACGTAACCAACCTGTCTGCAATAACAGCGCAACAGGTCTTGTACTTCGGCATCATCGTGGCAGATGCCAGAGTTTTAGATTTCACAGCATAATGGAAAGACAAATGACGTGATGCTGGAGTGCTGAGTTTTCAAATGAAAATAATTCCAGCTGGCTAATTAATACATGACCTTCGGGGAGTGGGTAATCTGGCTGCCTATGCTGGTCTAAGTCTACACGTGTTGGTTGTCCACAATTTAGAATTACCTGTGTGAATATAAACAAAGCGTTCGAACCTGGTTTTAAAACAGGGAGCAAGCAGGTCATTTCTAGAGTCTAGAACAGAGGGTGCTGTGGGGTTCAGTTTTGCTTTGTTTGGTGGAAAAAGTACAAAGTTATGTGCTTTGAAAGTTCCACATGGCACAGAGTAAACGAGTATGGTCTTCATGCTGAAAACATCTGTACTCAATCCACCGACAGCGTTAACATGACCATGGACAACAGGTACAAAGTTGCAGAAATATCAGCCATCAAGTAATGTTGGTACTTTTTTGTAGTGATCATCCACAGAACATTCTTTTCTCACATTTCCAAAAAAAGAATCATAATTTGGATTCATCGTCGAGGCTCGTGGAAGATCTGGAATTAGTATACTGAATGGAAAAGGACACAAAAGAACAAAATGAACAGTTGAGAGGGAGGGGACATCAACAGCAAAGTTGAAAGCCAAGATAGAGGCAGACTTGGACAAACGATGGATGTGGGGAGGAATGGAGGGGCAGGAAAAGATGCATGGGGTGGACAACATGGATGCAGAAGGAAACTCTCAGGAGGGACAACTGGAAATTTGGAAGTAGGGATTGGGGTGAGGTGAGGAGGGGTTGTGGGTGGACGATGGTAGAAAAGATCATCATTTTGGATTGGGGATGATCCGATAGGGTGGCGAACAGCAGTCTTGAAGACCTGGAGGGAATACTTAAGACAACTTTCGTTTCTGCATTGCGAATCACCTGAAATGTGAGTAAATCAGGGGGAAAAAAAATGGAGCAATTGTTTCTGGGAAGAGGGAAGGCCATGTGCTCGATTCTTCAATTCTGGAAATATTGTTGCCGTTCTAGGAACCGCATGCATCCAACATAAAGTGGTCCCAAGACAGTTATTCCATTAATATACGTGTAGATTGTCCCTTCCCTTTTGTCGAGCAGGACAACAGGGGAGTGCATTGCGAGGATCTCATAGCTAGATTTGCTTACATCATTTCTTCTTCATTTAATTTCTAACTTCATTCCTACTCTTCTTTCCTGATTATTCCGGAGGTATATCTGAGCCACGTGTGCCATTCACTGTGAGATGGGTCCTCAGCAAAGGCCAAGCAAGCATTACGCTGGACACCGCTCCGTAAAAAAAACACAGCCTGCCAAATGCACGCGCCACGGTAATTTCCAACCAATGGACAGGAAACACACCCAGCACGACGCCCACGCTGCACGGAACACCGAGGCCGATAATAGAAAGGCAACCCCACGCCACGTCGTGCATGATACGGGCGGCACGTACTTTTCAACCCATTTCTGGACTAATTATATCGATCGGGTTTCGCCCCGCACACACGATAGCAGAATCGGGTGAAAGCGAGTGCTGGCCACGTGTGTCATGAAGAATCCACGCACACTGTGCAGAACGCGCTCTCAAAAGGCATACCCGTGCGCCGCTCGCGACACTTTGTTATCGTATAGAGCAGGGCACGAATGGACACATCTTACTGTCTGTGCTTGGGTTTGCCATAACATCGTACCTTTGGTCCTCGATGGTGGCCGCGGATGTTCCCCACGGACGGCGAACGTCTTCTCGCCTCTACAGCCAGCGAAGCTGCGATCGGGCTGAGGAATGTTGTACAGTGCGGGCCGCGTGGCGCATCATGGAGCAGGCACATTGACCAGCGCTGGTCAGGGGCACCCGAGTGAGCGTGCAGGACCGACGCCGCCCTCGGCCGGTCATCAGGACACGGCCCAGGGATTCTTGCAAGGTAATTCATGGTGCGGAGTTCGGTGTGGGCGATTCGTGTCATGTCGTGAGGTCGGAGAGGAATACTTTTGCAGCTTGGGGTCATCTTGCAGAAAATGGAATGTTGCGGTTTCCGGCCATCATGGCCAGGCCACGCAGGAGGTCGGGGCCAATCGGAGCGACCGATTCGGGTGACGACACAGCGCTTTGGGGTGGCTCACCGCCCCGTGAGGCCAATAAAGGTCCAAGCGGAGCCTTCAACCTCTCTCTGCCCTGCCTCACCTCCCACTCAAGCTGGACTTCGACTCCGCCTCCTCTTCTCCACCCAAACGACGCTGACTCCACCGACCCACCTGGCCCCCCTACCACTAAGTCCACTCGCTCTGGACTCCAACCTCGCAACTCAAGACACTCCTTCAAACCGACGGTCTCGACGCGAGACCCCCCCCCCCGAAGCAAGAGATGATCCGCCAGATGTCAGGGGGTACCGCACCACAGAGCATCCCACCAAACGTATTGGTGGTGCGTTCGGGCAAGCGTGCAAATGTACCGAGAGACCGTAGACTCAACTCCTCTACTGTCTTGCTGCAATACCTCCTCTTCATTCTGGTTTCTGTGTCTGTGTGTCCTGGCGCTTGTCCACATAATAAGACTGCAGAAGATTATCCATATATTAACACTGAAGGACTAATTTTGTGCTCCTCATAGCGGTCGCGTCACGTTTTTCTCGGTACTGTGACCTGGACTGAAGGAAACTTCGTACCTGTGAGAGTGCATCGCACATAGTGGCAATAGCCAAACTTCAACTCTGAAGCAGAATAAACACTTTTCGTTTTACATTCGTTTACATGGTGACGTGTGACGTCACCGCTGAGCGGTGTAAGGACGTCATGACATCATCGGTCATTCGCTGACGTCATTACGTCTGTCGTTGACAGACCGTCACCGCTGAGAGGTGTAATTCCACTCCTCCAAAATAGCGTCTGCAATGTAAAACCCTCTTCTGCACATGCTGACTACCTCAGAATGTGAATTTGACACAAAAAATGTCACAAGAAACATTGTATCTATATATGAATACTGAAGGACCAATTTTGTGCTCCTCCTAGCAGTCGCGTCACATTTTTCTCGGTACTGTGACCTGAGAAGTTTTGACACGGTGTTTGTACGTCAAAGGAGACACGTGCACAAATCAGGGGATTCACAAGGAGTAGTGCACACCAAAAACGTCGTGTACAAGGACGTTTTGTAGGCCTCATTAGGTAAGGCCATGGAGTACATCGACTGGGATCCGGCTCTTACAAGAGCCACCACTGGTTGTCATATTGGGCTCATGGAATGGAATCCGTCTGACGGGGTTTCGGCTAGTTATTATTATTATCATTATTGTTTCACGTTAAGTCTGCTCTGCATCTGCTTTTGTAAGTTGCTTGTACATTGCTGCACCTCTCACATTTCTTTATTTCCCTGCACAACACACTCCAATAAATCTATTGATCAAACAACATACCCTTCCTCACCTGCGTGTGAATAAATTATGATTAGGAATGTTCCCTGCTCGTTTTTGTCTTTTCGTTCATTGGTCCAGCATGGTCCGAATCTTAGCTAGGCCGGGACTTTATTCACAACAATCTGTTCCTTTTAGGCGGTACGTCCTTGGCAGTGTCGCTTGGCTGCATCCAATCCGGTAAAGTGATCCGGTCCGGTAAAGTGATCCGGTTCGGACAACGCGTACCGAGGGCGTTTTCCCCGGTAATTAAATCACGTGATTAATTAGGTAACCCGGTTCACCCATAGATGGGAGGTCCCTGGGTCATGCAGTTGAGTTATTGGCATCCACGGTCGGTTAGCGACCTGCCGCATCATGGAATTATCCGTGTGCGATGGCCGACAATTCCGGGGAGTCTGGTGGGAGCCGAGATAGCTTTCCCCCCTAGTGGTCTTCTCACCCGACCCCCGGCCCGCAACAATGTATACATTTTGTACAATGTGATCAAAATATTAATCTGATTCACAAAGACACCAAGACACCAAAGGTGGGAAAAGAGGGGGGGGGAGGCATGTGAATAAGAAATGTGGGGGCAATTAATGGATAGGGGGGAACTGTCCCATTTCACCAATTTTCAGAGGTGGGGGACTCTGACATTGTGCTCAAAATTTTTATTGATCTAAAATTTAATGAAAGCATGAAATGGGTGTAATGAGATCATTAAGAATCTCATTCATGCCTCAAAAAAATGCAATTCGTTATTATTTAGTGCAATCAATTTCATCTTGTATATTATTTCCGATATTGTGGTTTCGTGTCGCGCTATCTTCGACTTTGTTCTGCGCTCGAGTAACGTGATATTCGGCTTACATTAACTCAAAGACCATATGAGGTGCATGGTACAAAAAAAAAGTACATAAAATGGTTCTGAAACAGTGAAATCGTATTCCACTTACTGCATTAAAGTAAAATTACTACTGATACTCTGCGTCAGTTCCTTTCTCAAACACACCCACCCCAACATGTCACGCAGAGCGCGGGTTATGCTAGTATTAAATCAATTGACACAACACAAATATTTCATGAGAATCAAGAAATGTAGTTTTCTAGATGTTGTGTGTTTATTTTTAGATGTTAACTGCACCAATTATGCCATTGCAGTTCAAATTTACTGTTTCCCTTAGTGAACATGTGCATACATGCAATGGCAGGCAACTGTTTTGAGAAACACTCAGTCATGAAATTGGCAAATTAATTTTGGTAACGACTCAAACGGCGACCCAGGAATGACAAAACCAAAGCAACGCTCACAATACTTGAAGAAACATTGTCTTCTATAACCTATAGCCAACCTGTCGAGAGCTGCACCCCCGAGCTTTTCTTTGATGGTGTCACTGGTGAGAAGCAGAGTAGGTCCTGCAAGCATTAAAATCACAATGTTGAAATTAAAGTAGAATCCGCATGAAAACTGGAGTCATGAGAATCAGTTTGGTAGACGGGAATTAAAAGTTCATAGAGACGAGTACATGGATCACAAAAATTCAGACATCTGAGATTCGACATCAAAACCAAGATGAGAGTGCAAATAAAATTTAAAAGCAGCAAATAGGCAAGCCTACGGGTAAGCGGAAGGCAACAGGAACAATATTTTGATCAATCTCACCAATGGCATGGAGGGCGTGCATGAGCTCAAGGCCAAAAGCGGTGAGAGGTGCATCTTCCGAGGCTGGAAGTATTGCCACAGTAGACAAATTACTTGCTGGGTTGGCCACGGCATCCAAGTTGCCACTTGACGATGCTATATTAAGGACTGGGCCTGTGTACATTGAAGGGAGTATCATTTGAAGACAGAGAAAAACAAATTAATGTTAATATAAACAATCATTTATCTTTTTGTTCTTCTAAATGTTTTGAAGGCAAGAAGATATGGTGACTACTCATTTTAACCACAGTAAAATTTAATAAGTGAGTGAAAACTAAAATGGCACAACATTACAGAGATAACTCCAGTGAAGTCGATGGCACGCCATCACAAATCCCCACGCTTCCCACCTAAAGCAAAGTAGAAAGATGGCAAAAAGTTCCACCAGGAATGACCCAATATCAAATTTTGAGTTTAAAAAAAAAAATCTTCTGTTTTGACCCCTGTGAACCTAAGTCCCACTCCCTGGGGCATGAACCAGGGGTCGAATCCAAAAATTTGTTCCATATTTCATGCGTTACCCAATATTTATTGTAGAAATAAAGTTTCATTCAAAAATTATTTAAAATGTGCCCGTAATTGCATTTTTAGGTATTTAACCTGTTGACTGCAACCCAGGGCCTCAGTGGAACGGACACAAAAATGACACTGCTCTCGTACCTTCTTGCCATGTGGTGATCACAAACACCAAGTTTGGTGAATTTCTGCCCAACCGTTTAGGACAGGGGTTCCAAACCCAGTCACGACCCAAACTTGAAAAAAACAACCCTCAAAATCCTGGTTTCTGAGAGGGGTTTTTCACATTGAAAGCGTTTTCTCCAACAATTTTTATTGCAGGTACCGGTACCATTTGGGTCGTGAGGTGAATGTAATTTTAAATTTTGGGTAGAGAACAAAAAAAGTTTGGGAATGACTGGTTTAGAAGGAGACAGTGTGACAGACAGACCGACAGACAGACAGGCGGAGCCTAAATTGCAATATCCCCCCATTTTTTATGCATGGGGATAAAAATGATGAAACATCCACCTCCATGAAATAAGATTCAATGAGCCCTGATAATTACCCATAAGATTCAATGAGCGCTGATGATTACCCAATCCCATTCCCAATGCAGATATTTCTCACAAAGTTTCACAAAGAACAACCAGAATGGCACTCAGTAGAGCACGCACATACCTCCGCCAGGATGAACAGTTTACGTTCTGTATCCCACTGATAAGCCGGATCTGCATCCGGACTTGAACAAAATTAAATTGGCTTGTTGTTGTCACCTACCCAACTCATCCACCAAGTTTTGTCATAATCAGTCAATAAGTTTTTGAGATACCGTGCTCAGACAGACAGACAGACAGACAGACAAAACAGGGGTAAAAACATAATCTACGGCGGCGGAGGTAATAATGAAACCATTTGAAAGATGACTGCAGAGATTACTTATTTTGCAGAACATTGTTCTTACAAGTACGCAGATCTTATTTGCCACTTTGATCGATCGAGTGGATCCTTCAGCATGGTTGAAATGGATGGTCATTCTCTTTTGTTTGCACTCTATCGGTATTCCATGCAGTGTCCACTACTCAAGTTCGGATCATGCGTCTGGCATCCCAAGTTCCCCGGGTTTGAATCCAAGACTTTGCAAGTTAACCATAAATGGTGATTCCCATTATTCATTCTCACCTACAAGTGGACCTTTTCCACGAAGATTGCCCAGAATTTTTTGGCCCAACAGATGTATCAGTCGGGTAACAACCTGGAAAACAATAGTATTAATTGCCATTTGGCTGTTATAATGTGGCATAGTATCGGGAGGAGGGGGAAACATTTATCTGTCTTCTTCACTGTCTATTGCCTACAGACAGAAGCTCATGGAAGAGCTGTTTGAAGAGTTCCAAGCAGATACCTGGGGATATCGCCTTTTGATGGTGTTCAGTGCACCTTCCGGTAGCTTGGCCAGTTCTGAGTCCCGCACAGCATGCACTGTGGTTGCACGTGGCTGATGTGTCAAAGCTTCCACCTATATTGCAATGGTTTTACACCATGAGAGAAACCAGCAGCGTGTTAGCTCTTCAGGAATTATCCAAATCACATAATATCACACAAAAAGCCTCAATGAAGAAATTCAGGAGAAAACAAAGCAGGATAAATACTGAACTGCTACCATCTGAATAAAGTAAGAGTTCAACATACAAAGAAAGAAAATCCACAACATCTAAAACTCGGCATTAACTCACCACTCCAATGAGATCTCCTCGACCGTATTCTCCCACCAGTTCCTTTTTGCCTTCATCCTTGCTAATAACGGATCGTAATCGACCACTCAGCACAATGTACGTCGAGTCAGATTTGTCTCCCTGCCTTTGGAATGCAATCACAGTGCAGAAGGAAAGCACATTTCACCAACACAAACAAACTCATTTTACAAGCATGTTGAGATAATCAAGACAGTTTTTAGTGAACAAGGGAACGTTGAGAGAAAACATATTTGGCATGAAGGAACATAAATAAACAAGTTTGTTTTGTGACCAGGAGAAAAGTGGACAGCAGAACACACCTGTACACAGCACGCCCTGCTTCAAGGGCCATCCAATCGAGAGCAAAGTCAATCTGACGCACAAACGGTGACATCCGCTTCACCACCGTGTGTGCCACACTGAGCACCACACTGGGCTGTAGACGCATTATCCTGGAAGAGCACATGAATACAATTTTTAGATGTTACAACCACTTGAGCAATCACCATAACCGATCAAATTTGTCTATTACTGTACACATTCAAAATACAGTATGCTAAAAAATATTTAATTCTTTTTATTTTTTTTTAAGGACAAGCAGAAGTAAAGGCACACCACCCACTCGTAAAAGTGGCATTTTGAGATCCGCAAAAAGACGCAATCTTTCATGGCACGGAAGGTGAAGATAAGAGGCTCGCCGGTGAGCACCGCCAACTGTCCAACCATCTCTCCGGGATGTGCTAGAAAGAGCAGCACCTCCTCCTCGCGTCCAATAAGCCGCTGGTACACGTGCAGTGCACCAGAGATGATAAAATGAATGCTGGCATCCTAAGTTATATATAAAAAAATATATTAAAATAAAAACCAGCAGAAGACATGGTAAAAGGAAACACAATACCATGGTAATTTGCAAAAACAAGGTTAAGGGATTGACCATGACATATTAAGCCACCAATGAGTTATCATAATTTATGTACCACCACCACCACCACCACCACCACCAGAAAAAGGAAATAATGCACTGCAGTTGAGATTACTCCAAATCTTAATTGTATTACGAACCCCGACCTGCCCTAAAGAGGATGGTGGGTTGCAAAGGGTATGGCGGGAAACACGTCCAATCGACGGCCTCAAATCATGTCGGCACTCAGGTTAGGTTAGGTGTGGCAGTATACACCGAAGCAGTGCGTCACTGCATCCACTTTCCGCCGGTACTCCAGGGGCTTCCATCTGGACATTCCCCAGGCAGATGCATTGCCAATCCCCATCTCCTTGAGATGCCGATCAACCTGCTGTAACCACGAGGAACGTAGTCTTCCAGTTGGCCTTCTCCACTCACGAGGCTCCCTTGCTGAGAGAATCTGGTGAGCAGGATCAGCAACAGGAAAACGAGCCACATGTCCATACAGCCGCAGCTGACACTCACGGACTATACAGGTAACAATTCTTATTTGAGACTCTTTCAGAAACCGCTCGTTGGACACAAAAGTCCGACCAGCGATAGCCAAGGATTCTCCGAAGAGACCTGGTACCAGAGGAGTTAAGTCTTCATCTCAGGTCTTTTGTCAGAATCCAAGTCTCACGTCCGTAGAGCAAGAGTGGAAGCACCAACAACCTGAAGACTCAGACCTTCATCCTCCTGCATAGATACCGACAGCACTATACCTCATGATCCAGTGAATTAATGACTGACCCAGACATATGTTCACCTCCGGCTCACAACCTGTGGAGGAAAGAATATCACTGCCAAGGTACGTGAATCTCTCCGTGACCTCAAAATCCTCACCACAAATAGGGACAGACAAGATGGCAGCATCAAAGATGTCACTGAAAGCCTGGATCTTTGTTTTGAACCATAAAACCCAAGTACCAGAGGCTCCGATTCCACATCCAGTGCCTCAAGAGCCCCTACAAGGACATCAAGTATTTCCGCAAGGATGACTGCATCATCTGTGAAATCAAGGTCAGAGCTCTTGACATTCACAAGTGATGCACCGCAGCTTGATCTCTCCGATATCTTCCCCAGAATCCAGTCCATGCAAGTTCTGAAAAGTGTGGGGGCCAATACACACCCCTGAAGAACTCCAGTAACAACTGGAAGTCAGGGATGGAACCACCACACTTCACAGCACTCTCTATACCAAAGTATAGTTCAGAAATCAGCTCAATAAACTTTAGTGGCACTCCACGAAGTTTGAGTATCCTCCAGAGGCCATCCCGATTCACTGAATCGAATGCTTTGCAGAGATCAACATAGGCTGAGCAGCCCCTGCTGAAACTCCAGTCTGCGTTCGCTGAGGACCCAGACAGCAGGGACATGGTCAATCGTTCCCGACTGCTCCGGGCACTGGTGCTCGAGCAGATGGTTGCGAACCCTATGAAGAATTATCCTAGCAAAGACCTTGCCCGGCACTGCAAACAGCGTCACCCCTCGGTCATTGTGCAGTCCTGGCGATTACCCTTCCCTTTCCAGAGAGGGGCAATGCAGTTCCTTTTCCAGTCAGTTGGGATGATGCCTGTGCTCCAAACACAGCACAGAACTGCATGCATCGACACCAGTACAGCATTTCCACCAACCTTGAGAAGCTCAGCATGGATGCCACAGAACCCTGGGGCTTTACCCCCTTTCAACTGGTTCACCGCAGCCTGTGTTTCCACAAACAAAGGCAGTTCACAGTTGATTTGAGGGTCAGAAATGGGGATAGTTATACCCCTGAAATCCAACTCAACAGCCAGTGGGTCATCCTGGTGCAGCCCCTCAAAGTAACGGCCAAGCAGGCCTTCACTTCGGATTCCTTTGTCAAGAGTCCACCACCCTTTCCTTCGCACCACAGCAGCACACTGAGGGACAGGCTTGAAGGAACGCAATGCACAAATTTCTCTGTATGCAGGACGAGAATCTCTCTTCCACAGGTGATGCTCTACCCCTTAACAGCTTCCTCGCACATAGGCCTCCGTTTCTGCCCTCAACATAAGTCCAGTTTTATGCCTCAGCTCCCGAAACAGCTCAGCTCTGCCATTAAGCCTGGCCCTGCGACTCTGATCAATGGTATTCAGTGTTCCTTGGGTGACAAAGTTCTTCTCCGCCTGACATTGGGTTCCAAGACATCCACCAGTAAAATCAAGGGTGGTAGTCTTGAAGGCACTCCACAACTCTTCAGGATTCCCCACAGCACCCAGACCCCCCCTCCCAAATCCTGACTCAGCCTGTTTACAGACTCCTCAGTGACCCTCTTATCCCTGAACTTGTCAACATCCAGCCGAGGCTGTGATGGTACCATCCTCCTGGATTTAAGCTGAAACTTCAGACATGCATGCATTGACTATCCAAGACCCAGAACAAGCCTGTGGTCAGTATTGAGGAACTGGGCACTCCCGTTCAACCCTGCAGTTCTGGATCATCCTCCAGCGACCATCAATCAACATGTGGTCAATCTCCTTTGCCACACCACCAACGTTGGAATACCAAGTCCAGTGATGAGGCTGTGAGCGCTGAAATCGTGAACCAGCCACCCGAGGTGCCGAGGCTTCTTGAACAGTCAAGGAAATTAGTGCTATTCTGGTTCACGGTTCAACACCCATGGGGACTGACACATGTCTCATAGCCATCCCCATCAGTGCCAGCCGTTGCATTGAAATTCCCCAAGCCTAGAAGAGTATCTCGTCTGAGGCACTGATCAACCATGGACTCGGCATAGAATGCCTCCTTCAAAGTGAGATCACACGTCTCAGTCGGAGCATATATACAGAGACCAGGGAAATGACACCCAAGGAGTGACAAATCCTCAGTCTCATAATACGCGCGTTGACCGGTGTTTCCTCAATTACCATGAGATTCAAAATATTGGACACAGCTACAGCAACTCCTTGAGCATGGTAACCATCAGAGCGACCAGACAAGGAGTAGGTCTAACCACCCGCCAGGATCTCACCACTATCCGGTCTCTGAACTTCAGAGAGTGCTGCAATACCGATGTTCAATCGCCGGAGCTCAGATAATAGCAGAGACAGGTGATCCTCTTCTCTTGGGATAGGACATTCCAGGTACTCACCTGAAGGGACCGCCTCATATTAACCCGAGGAGACCGCCCTCTGGTGGACGACACCTCAGCACCACCTTGATACACACCACTGCAATCCAACCTGGAAGGTTACCCTGTGTTTTTTCTCCTATCAAAGAGTGGGGGTCCCGAAGGCTTTGACCCAATCCAGTCATCTGGTGAGCTTCCCTGCGAAGGGCAGCTGCACAGGAGGTACTCCCAGTGAGTGGGTTTTCGGATTTATTTTTGCTTTTGGTATGTTTTGCGGGATGAAGTGTTTTACGGTGGCCGGAGTGCAAATCCTGCCACCAACCTCCTAATAAAAAGTAATCCGACTGCAGGAGGACGTCCGCACAGACAGTTGGGCACTAGTTATGCCATTGGCTCACAACGAGCTCCTCCACCCTTTGACAGGTTTTGTTTTTAATCCTGCTGTGTGTCCATATCATACACCCTCCTCACCAAGAAACTTGGTGGGGAGACGGTTTCATCGCCGACAAACCGACCATGAAACAGGTTAGTACAGGTTTACATGGTATCTATAACAAGTCACAGATCTAATCTGACCTGACCTGACAAAACACCCAACCTGTCCACCAAGTTTCATCTGAATCAGGCAGTAACTTTTTGAGATAGCATGCTACATACCGTTTTTTGCCCTATCACTCAATGGAGAAGAATCACTTTAAAAATCCTTGTTTCCAGATCTTCACCAAAATCTAATCATTCCGTCCTTGTCACACACCCAACATATCCAGCAAATTTCGTCCAAATTAGTCCACAACTTTGTCCTGTTCACAGACAAACAAATTAACAAACAAACAGACAAGGGTGAAAACATAACCTTTGGCCACCTTTGGTGGTGGAGGTAAAAGGATGGGAACATAGAATGAAAGGGGAGAGAGAGGAGAAGGTTGGGGAATTAATTACAAAAAAAAAAAATGGGTGAAAAGGAAAGGGAGACGAGGAAGAGAAAGGGAGTGGGGAATGTAAGGAACAGAGATAGAACCGAGTCAGGGGAACAAGTTTACAAATCCACAATCTTTGTGGGGGTAAGAGCGGCATCTCGTGAAAAATTGCACAAAGAGAACAAAAGGATTAAGTTGTCAGACAAACTCAGTATCAGTGGAAGACAAATGATGATAATGAAAGCAACAATTTAAATAAACAAAACAAACAAACTCGTATTTGTTCCATGCACAGTCAGTGAAGATTGCACGGAATACAAACAAGAATAACACACACCTGGTCTCCTTGTCTCGCGACCATAGCACCCGCTCCGACATGATGCAAAGTAACTCGGCCATCTAACAAAGAAGGATCCTGGCGACAAATGAAAAAAACAATAAATACATACATTTGATATTTGCACGCACAATAAAAAAAAAAGCTAAAAACATTTTACTGGCACACATGCTTTATTTTTAGATCTCCTGGCAGTGGGCCAAGGCAATGGAAACTGAATAGGTCTGAGCCTAACTAAAACAATATTGCAGCTCCCCATGTCTTGACTCGGTGTACTCTGCAGGGTGATGTTGGATTGTCCTTGTGAGGGTTTGCTCGAGTACGATGAGAAGCGAGTTGCCTCATTAATTGTTATGTAGGGTGATGTCATCTTTCTTAAAGATAAGGATCACCAGTGTATCTTTCCAATTTTCTGGTACCTTGCATGTAAAAAAGGCAGCCCCGGTGAGATCCTGCGAAGCAGTGAGTATGGAGTGCCAACCTCTCTGCGGCAGCTCACGAGGGAGGGATTCCATCAACACTTGCTTCCCTTGTAGTGTGGGGGCTCTGTATGGCCCTCTGCAATTTGCCTGTGGTCGGAGGTGCATCCAGCCCTGTTTACCTCTCACATAAACCTCTGTTTGTCCTTTGACGCCAAAAACCGACTAAATGTTAGGGGCCCTTGGGAAAGACCACATGGAAGTGCTTTGTGAAGCATTACAGCTGTTACAATGGGTCCAACACTGGTTCTCTGGCTTTCCTGTTTATGATGGAAATTGAGGACACTCTGCAGTTCGTCTTCATGACGACTGAAGACAGCCTTGGGTCATGGGATGCAAGGCACCTTCATTTGCTCGAGCAATGGCAGACGAGTAAGCTTCCAACAATGGTGTGTGACTGAATGAACCTCTGCATGTAGGCATCAGCATTCACATTTGATAGGTATCGAGGTCACCTCCTATATGTAGGTGAGTCGAAGTGTAGGACTCGTAGCCACAAATCCACAATGACGGAGCTGAGTAGGTGATAAAGCTTCGTCATTTGGTGCACCCAACCGATTCTATGGATGTGACAGTGGATAAAAAAAGATGTTCATTATTGCAAGCTCAGACAAAATGCTCGTGTCTAGGAGCCTTCTCCTATTATTATTACACTCGTCAACCCCAAAGCACAAATTGTGCCTCCAGTTGCAAATGTGAACAACCCAGACATTGGAAATTCCCAGCAAGACCAGTCAGGAGTGGTCTGGCCAATGGTGAATAAAAGATAGGAATAGAAAATCCAAGTTTCCATTGCCTTATTGTGGTCCACCATAGATGTTCAACTTTTGAGGGTTGAACTGCAAACATGTGTACTGTCATCTTTCTCCAATCCTGAATGGAAAAGCAGGATTGCAGGAGCTTCTTGTTGATGGTTTCACATTCTTCAACTGACCTCTTCCATGGTGTTTTGCCGGGTTGTCAAGCCCAAAGAGAAGGCTCAGACAATCCCGTGCTAAGTACAGCCAGAGCTGAGACAACCGACCTCCTGGATACCAACGATGTCCAACTGGTAACGTTCCAACTCCAAACATGACGATAACCCATTTTCACTCCTGTGCCAACGTCCTGAAATACCATGTGCAATACATACGTACCCACATATAAGGGAGAATGTAAAGAGCAAAGCTAAATATTGTGTCGATTCATTACATTTTCACATACAGTGCACCACCAGTGCAGAAGGAATGGTACTATTTAGTCTGAAAACCAAAGTGTTAGCTGTGGTTAGATTAGCAGACAATGACACAGCCACACCCACATGTATAAATGAATAATGAGACAACAAATCCTTGATGGAGGGAAGAGGACATCTGTGGAAGTGGGGTAAGAGGGAATGAGAAAGGGAGATATGAGGGAAAGGAGTGAGAAATAAGGGAAGGAACGTAAGGAAAAGACAGAAATTAATACAAGGAAGAGAGGGATGGGAGATCAGAGAATAGTTACATGAACTGCGCTCACAACAAGCTATGAACACAATAACATGAAAAATAAATAAACATACAAATACACAAACACGATGCAGCATATACCATCGTGAACAATAGTGATTTTGCTTGCAGACGATTGAAAGAAAGAATTGGTTCAAAGTTTATCGATGTTACATTTTGGTCTTATTTTCTAATAATTTTTGCAACATGCTTGAATGAAATTGCTTTTCCTTTTTTTCTGTTGGTGAATCAAAGCGCGTGTTTGAGATCGTTGTGGCCAAATATTCTTCCACAGCAAGAACAAAGACCACAGTTTCACAATGCGATGAGATTTTTTTTTTTTTTTACCATTTGGGAGATGGAGCATATCAAGAAGAGTTGTCAAGAGACAATTCTAGAGATCACAAGAGACACCAATCACTGTCATTTCTCCTTTATAGGTTAGAATTTCAGAATCAATGACATTGGGTGGTATCCAAATTAAATCCAAAAGTATTGAATGATGCAGAATTTTGGTCAAACTGACAAATGCATCATGATATTTCATAGAAAGCTGATCAGGTCAGGTATGGGAGCATGTGCCAGAACAGCGCGTCGCTGCGTCCACTTTCCGCCGGTACTCCAGGGGCCTCCGTCTGGCCATCCCTCAGGCAGATACCAGGCCCATCCCCATCTCCTTGAGATGATGGTCAACCTGCTGCAACCACGAGGCATGAGGACGGCCCACTGGCCTCCTCCACTCATGAGACTCCCTCGCTGAGAGAATCTGGTGAGCAGCATCAGCATCAGGAAAACGAGCCACATGTCCATACAGCCGCAACTGACGCTCACGGACTATGCAAGTAACAAATCTCATCCGAGTCTCTCTCAGCAACCGCTCGTTGGACACAAAATCCGACCAGCGATAGCCAAGGATTCTCCGAAGAGACCTGGTACCAAAGGAATTAAGTCTCCATCTCAGATCCTTGGTCAGAGTCCAAGTCTCGCATCCATAGAGCAAGACTGGAAGTACCAAGGACCTGAAGACTTGGACTTTCGTCCTCCCGCACAGGTACCGGCAGCACCAAACCCCATGATCCAGTCAATCCATGACTCCCCAGGCCTGACCCAGACATCTATTGACCTCTGACTCACAGCCAGCAGAGACATGAATATCACTGCCAAGGTAAGTGAATCTCTCCACGACCTCAACATCCTCACCACAAACAGACACAGACAGGACAGCAGCATCCAAGATGTCACTGAAAGCCTGGATCTTAGTTTTGACCCAAGAAACCCGTAATCCCAGCGGCTCAGACTCCTCATTCAGCACCTCGAGGGCCCCCAAAAGGATATCTAAAGTCTCCGCAAAGATGACTGCATCATCTGCAAAATCAAGGTCCGAGATCTTGACATTCCCAAACGATGCACCGCAGCTTGATCTCTCCGACATCCTCCCTAAAATCCAGTCCATACAAGAGCTGAAAAGTGTGGGGGCCAGTACACACCCCTGTCGAACTCGAGTAACAACTGGAAATAAGTCAGAGATGGTACCACCACACTTCACAACACTCTCAGTACCAGAGTAGAGTTCATACATCAGATCGATCAGTTTTGGTGGCACCCCACGAAGACCAAGAATCCTCCAGAGGACATCCTGATTCACTGAATCGAACGCTTTACAGAGATCAACATAGGCTGCAAGCAGCCCCTGCCGAAACTCTCGTCTGCGTTCGGTGAGGACACGAAGAGCAAGGATACGGTCAATCGTTGACCTCTTTGGTGTAAAGCCTGACTGCTCTGGACGCTGGTGCTCAAGCAGATGGTGGCGAACCCTATCAAGAATTATCCGAGCAAAGACCTTGCCCGGCACTGAGAGCAGCGTCATCCCTCGGTAGTTGTTGCAGTCTTGGCGATCACCCTTCCCTTTCCAGAGAGGAACAACAAGGCCCCTCTTCCAATCAGTTGGGATGATGCCTGTTTTCCAGACAGAGCACAGAACTGCATGCAATGACACGAGTGCAGCATTTCCACCAGCCTTGAGAAGTTCAGCATGGGTGCCACAGATCCCTGGAGCTTTACCACGTTTCAACCGGTTCACCGCAGCCCGTGTTTCCACAAGCGAAGGTGGACCACAGTTGATTCGAGGGTCAGCAACAAGGATTGTAACACCCTTGATGTCCAACTCGACAGTTGGGGGATCAGCGTAGTACAACCGCTCAAAGTAACCGGCCCAGCGGGCCTTCACTTCAGACTCCTCTGTCAAGAGCCTACCACTCTCTGCTCTAACGGCAGTGCTCCGAGGGACGGGCTTGGATGAACGTAATGCGCGAATTCCCCTGTAAGCGGGACGAGAATCACCTGTCCACAGGTGATGCTCTACCCCCTCACAGATTCCTCGCACATAGGCCTCCTTGTCCACCCTCAGTGCACGTACAGTTTTACGCCTCAGCTCCCTGAACAGCTCAGCTCTGCCATTCAGCCTGGCCCTGCGACTCTGGTCAATGGTATCCAGTGTCCCTTGAGAGACAAAATTCTTCTTTGCCCTGCGGTGAGTTCCAAGACATTCACCGGCAACATCAAGGACGGTGGTCTTGAAGGCGCTCCACAACTCTTCAGGACCCCCCAAAGCACCCAGACACCCCAAGTGTCCACTCAGCCTGTTCGCAAACTCCGTAGCTACTCTCTCATCCCTGAGCTTGCCAACATCCAGCCTAGGCTGGGATGGTACCATTCTCCAGGATTTAAGGTGCAGCTTTAGAGTTGCTAGAACAAGCCTGTGGTCAGTATTGAGGAACTGAGCACTCCCGTAGACCCTGCAGTTCTGGATCATTCTCCAGCGACCATCAACGAAGATATGGTCAATCTCCTTTGCCACACCGCCAGCGTTGGAATACCAAGTCCAGCGATGAGCTTGTGGGTGCTGAAACCATGAACCAGCCACCATAAGTCCATAACTACTTGCAAAGTCAAGGAACTTAGTGCTATTCTGGTTCATAGTTCCTGACCCATGGGGACCAACACACACCTCATAACCATCCCTATCAGTTCCAGTCGATGCATTGAAATCCCCCAAGACTAGAAGTGTATCTCGTCTGGGGCACTGATCAACCACAGACTCGAGTGTGGCGTAGAATGTGTCCTTCACGGTGAGATCACTCGCCTCAGTCGGAGCATAACCAGAGACCAGGGAAATGACACCTAAGGAGTGACGAATCCTTAATCTCATAATACGCTTGTTGACCGGTGTTACCTCAATTGTCATTGGGGTCAGCTTATTGGACACAGTTACTGCAACTCCTTGAGTATGGTAACCATCAGAGCGACCAGACCAATAGTAGGTGTAACCAAGCACCATTATCTCGCCGCAATCCGGTCTCGGAACCTCAGAGAGAGCTGCAATACTGATATCCAAACGCTTGAGCTCAGATGATAAGAGACAGGTGATCATCCTCTCTTAGGGATAGGACATTCCAGGCACCCACCCGAAGGGACCGCCTCAGGTTACCCCAAGGAGACCACCGTCTGGTGGACGACACCACAGCACCACTCTGACACACTCTCCCGCAATCTGACCCAGGGATGTTACCCCGTGGTTTCCCTCCTATCATCAAAGACTGGGGGTCCCGAAGGCTTTGCCCCAATCCGATCATCCGGTGAGCTGCCCTGCGAAGGGAAGCTGCACAGGAGGTACTCCCACGGAGTGGGTTTTCAGATTTTTTTGCGTTTTTGTGTTTTGCGGAATCAAGGGTTTTACGGTGGCTGGAGTGCAAATCGTAACACCAACCTCCTAATAAAAAAGTAACCCAACTGCAGGAGGACGTCCGCAGACACAGTTGGGCACTAGATATGGATGGCCGTTGGCTCTCAAGGAGCTCCTCCGCCCTTTGACAGGTTTTGTTTTTAATCCTTCTGGGTGTCCATATCCAAACACCCTCCTCACCAGAAAACCTGGTGGGGGAGACGGTTTAGTCGCCGACAACCCGACCATGGAACAGGTTAGTACAGGTTTACATGGTACCTGTAGCAGGTCACAGATCGAACCTGACCTGACAACCTGACAAAGCTGATAATTATACAGCAATTCAAAAAAAACAATGACAACTACCTAAAGGTCATCTGTGTAAAAATGGAAACCATTAGTACCTTTATATTGACAAGATTCAGCAGATCCTTCTTTGCTGCCTCAATAATTTCCTCGAGCTGTCGTGCGTTGCTCCACTCAAACGCACCTGTCCCAGAAACCCAGGCTGCAGGGACAACTTCAACAGACGCCATTCCTTCAACTCCATAGTCACATTCGTACACATCTTTGTCATCAGTGAGTTCATCAGTTTCGTTTCTTTCATCGTTTCGAGCAGGATAATGATGTACGACCGAAGGCTCGGTGAGGACTTTTACACGACGTTCACGCACATCCAGCTCCTTCTCTCCTCCCTGGGAACATCGATTGACATGAAAATGAGTGTATCACAGGGTAAAACCGAGCTGGATTTGCATGACTCATGTTTGCTAATAACTGCAACAACAACAAAAAAATACGAAAAACTACTTTTAAACTATTTGCACACAATCTAAGAACAATTTAAGTTTTGTATTCCATTCAGGTCAGGTTTGGGAGCATGTGCCAGAGCAGCGAGTCGCTGCATCCACTTTCTGCCGGTATTCCAGGGGCCTCCGTCTGGCCATGCCTCAGGCAGATGCCTGGCCCATCCCCATCTCCTTGAGATGTTCGATCAACCAGCTGCAACCATGGGACATGTGGTCAGCTGGTTGGCCTCCTCCACTCACGATGCTTCCTCACTGAGAAAATCTGGTGAGCAGGATCAGCGTCAGGAAAACGAGCAACATGTCCATACAGCTGCAGCTGACGCTCATGGACTATGCAGGTAACAAATCTCATTTGAGTCTCTCTCAGCAACCACTTGTTAGACACAAAGTCCGACAAGCAATAGCCAAGGATTCTCTGAAGAGAATTGGTACAAAGGAATTAAGGCCCCCCCCTCTCAGATTCCTGGTCAGAGTCCAAGTCCCATATCCGTAGAGCACCACACTGGAAGCACCAAGGACCTGAAGATTCGGATTTTCGTCCTCCTGAACAGGTACCGACTGAGCCACACCCCATGATCCAGTGAATCCATGACTCTTCAGGCCTGTCCCAGACGTCAATTGACCTCTGGCTCACAGCCAGCAGAGACATGAATATCACTGCCAAGGTAAGTGAATCTCTCCGTGACCTCAACATCCTCACCACAATATAGTACAGACAAGACAGTGGCATCCCATTTGTCATTGAAAGCCTGGATCTTAGTTTTGACCCAGGAAATCCGTAATCCCAGGCGCTCAGACTCCTCATTCAGCACCTTGAGGGTCCCCAAAAGGATATCCAGAGTTTCTGCAAAAATGACTGCATCATCTGTGAAATCAAGGTCAGAGATCTTGACATTCCGAAATGATGCACCGCAGCTTGATCTCTCCGACATCCTCCACAGAATCCAGTCCAGACAAGCACTGAAAAGTGTGGGGTCAGTGACGAACTCAGTGACGAACGAACCGACGAACACACCCCTGACGAACTCTAGAAACAACTGGAAAAAAAGTTGAAGATGGTATCATCACATCTCACATCACTCTCAGTACCAGAGTATAGTTCAGACATCAGATTGATAAGTTTTGGTGGCACCCCACGAAAACCGAGAATCCTCCAAAGTGCATCCCGATTCACTGAATCGAATGCTTTGCAGAGATCAATATAGGCTGCAAGCAGCATCTGCCGAAATTCTCATCTGTGTTCGGTAAAGATCCAAAAGGCAAGGATACGGTCAATCGTTGACCTCTTTGGTGTAAAGACTGACTGCTCTGGGCACTGGTGCTCAAGCAGATGGTGGCGAACCCTCTCAAGAATTATCCGAGGAAAGGGAAGAGAGGCAGCGAGAGAGGAGGGAAGAGAGGCAGCGAGAGAGGAGGGAATGGAGGCAGCGAGAGGAGAGGGAAGGGAGGGCAGCATGAGAAGAGGGGAAGGCAGGGGGAGGGGAGGGGAGGGAGGGGAAAGCAGCGTGAGTGGAGGGGAGGCGAAGGCAGCATGAGGGCAGGGAAGAGAGGCAGTGTAAGGGGAGGAAAGGGAGGCAGCGTGAGGGGAGGGAAGGGAGGCAGTGTGAGGGGAAGGGAGGGAATGGCAGTGTGAAGGGAGGGAGGGGAAGACAGCGTGAAGGGAGGGGAAAGCAGCGTGAGGGGAGGGGAAGGCAGCATGAGGGCAGGAAAGAGAGGCAGTGTAAGGGGAGGTAAGGGAGGCAGGGAGGGGAAGGCAGCGTGAAGGGAGGGAGGGGAAGGCAGCGTGAAGGGAGGGGAAAGCAGCGTGAGGGGAGGGGAAGGCAGTGTGAGTGGAAGGGGAAGGCACCGTGAGGAGAAGGTGAAGGCAGCGAGAGGGGAAGCAGAAGGCAGCAAGAGAGCAAGAGGAGGTAACGTGAGGGGGGGGGGCAGGGTCGGCAGCATACCGGGGCAATAAAACGCACACGTATTCTTTTTAACCGCCGTGTTCTATAGCATTTCAAAATTAAAACCCATGCTATCTACCTGGCAAAGGCCTGCTCCCCCCACTCCCCACCGCCCCCACCCCCGGTCTCAAACACGCATTCCTCGAACCTACTTGCAGTCCATGCTAATCGTGCATTGGCGATATGCTCATCCTTTCACTCGCACACATGTAGGGATTTCCCCACACCTGCACCGCACAGTGGCACTTCCCACATGGCGTCGGCGCCGCAGCACGTCCGCTCCCCACGTGGCGTCGGCGCCGCAGCACGTCCGCTCCCCACGTGGCGTCGGCGCCGCAGCACGTCCGCTCCCCACGTGGCGTCGGCGCCGCAGCACGTCCGCTCCCCACGTGGCGTCGGCGCCGCAGCACGTCCGCTCCCCACGTGGCGTCGGCTCCGCAGCACGTCCGCTCCCCACGTGGCGTCGGCGCCGCAGCACGTCCGCTCCCCACGTGGCGTCGGCGCCGCAGCACGTCCGCTCCCCACGTGGCGTCGGCGCCGCAGCACGTCCGCTCCCCACGTGGCGTCGGCGCCGCAGCACGCCCGCTCCCCAGCACGTCCGCTCCCCACGTGGCGTCGGCGCCGCAGCACGTCCGCTCCCCACGTGGCGTCGGCGCCGCAGCACGTCCGCTCCCCACGTGGCGTCGGCGCCGCAGCACGTCCGCTCCCCACGTGGCGTCGGCGCCGCAGCACGTCCGCTCCCCACGTGGCGTCGGCGCCGCAGCACGTCCGCTCCCCACGTGGCGTCGGCATAGCAGCACGTCCGCTCCCCACGTGGCGTCGGCGCCGCAGCACGTCCGCTCCCCACGTGGCGTCGCCGCCGCAGCACGTCCGCTCCCCACGTGGCGTCGGCATAGCAGCACGTCCGCTCCCCACGTGGCGTCGGCGCCGCAGCACGTCCGCTCCCCACGTGGCGTCGGCGCCGCAGCACGTCCGCTCCCCACGTGGCGTCGGCGCCGCAGCACGTCGCTCCCCACGTGGCGTCGGCGATGCAGCACGCCCGCTCCCCATGTGGCGTCGGCGCCGCAGCACGTCCGCTCCCCACGTGGCGTCGGCATAGCAGCACGTCCGCTCCCAACGTGGCGTCGAGTTTCTAATTGCCTAAAACAGGACACCTGTGTCATGACTTGCAAAAGCAGGTTATCGAGCATGGTGTTGCGCTCAATGAAGTTACACTTCCTGCACATTCCTTAATCTTTTCTTTACTCAATATAATCGTCAGAACAGTAGAAAAAAAATTATGCTTAATGCTTTGCTTAAATAAATACACTTGGTTATAAAAATCGAATCGCTGGTTTGTTTAAATTTTCAGATTTCACTCCAGATTTTGACACTCATTTAATCCATGAGATCCGATTCTCAAGTCACATATAATATTTCAATTCTACACTTTAATTCGTCTGTGAGAGTAAATCATGTTTCCATATCAAGAAAGTTTGAATTGGCCGAGCAAAATGGTGAATTAAGAACACAGCAAGCTGACAGAAGGCTGACCAAAGATGATGCCTCGCTAAAGGAAAATAAAATAAGGCCGTTAATTATCTCCAAAAGGGGTGTTTAAATTAACCCAAACACCCAATTTTCATTCATGCCCTCCCTTGAAGTTCCCTAAATATGCGTGCAAAGTTTCAGGCCTCTAGGTATGGGGAGACCCACTGACACACACACATTAATATTGATTTTGTAGAATGACATCTATATATTACCAAAACTCTCATCTTGTATGTATGTATGTATGTATGTATGTATGTATGTTCCTGAAATACAGCCAAAATGGTACACGATAGCGCAAATATTTTAGGGCCACATTTTTCACCATTCTCCTGCGGTGTGCAGTATCAAGCTTTGTTCAAATCGGGCAAAGAAAAAGTTATTTTAAAAATCAATTCCTGATTCAGTCAAGTCCTCTTCAGGAGAATTTGATCAATGCAAACAACCTCAGCGGTATAGTTCGCTGGAGCTATCTTTTTTTTTTTCTTCAAATGATATATTTTAAAATCTCAAACATTTAGTATAGACAAAGAACGATTTATTTTTAAGCAAAAAATAAACATCGCCATTTTGATCTAATACTTCCGTATTCATTCATAAATAAAATTGTGTTTAGAAGATTACGTACAATAATTTATTCAACTTTCTTTTGTCCGTTTTTTTTTTTTCACATTGACGCGCAATATCAAGTTTCGTTCAAATCGGGCAACGAAAAAAAAAATCAATTCCCGATTCAGTCAACTACTCTTCAGGATTATTTGATCAATGCAAACAAGCTCAGCGGTATAGTTCGCTGGAGCTATCTTTATATTTATGCTTTTTTTGAAATTATTTTTTTTTATCAACCGGGTTCATGGGTCGTCGAGTTCAAAATAAAAATACTTTATCAGAACATTAATACCCCTCACCATTTCACTTCACTAGCTCCAGCCGTTTCCCCGGATTCGCTTCACAATTACCAACAAGGAGCTGACAGGAAGGCCTCGATGTACGCACACTCGCTTCAAAGCTGCCTAGCCTGGGTTTGATTCCTTGGATGGACGTTAAACAGGTGTCCTGTTTGCCAGCATTAGTTCGTGAATGGTAAAGATCTCATGGTGTCTTTCACGAAGAGTACGTAAGCTATTGCTGGCACCATGAGGAAATTACAAATTCCTGCCCAAACCTATAGACAACAGCAAAGACACCCTCGGCCAATTATGCTACACAGCAGCCTGGTGCTGCATACGAAATAAGAAGACCACTAATAAGGATTAGACTACATGCCACATCAACAAAATATAAGGGTGGAGGGTTAGTGGTGGTGCAAATAGAGAAAATCAATTGATGGAAAAGAGGAAGGGGTGGGGAAGAACTCACACCCAGCTGTAATACGAGGTGCTCTGCAGTTCAGGAAAAAAAAAAAAAGAATCACAAAGCATATGTCCTCGTTCACATATCCAACATTTGAGTCGAACAAAATGAATACTCGAGTTCGAGCCTGTTACTCAAGTTATATGTTCGCACCCAAAACATTACCATGGGAACCTGGATTGTTGGCAGCTGATCTGTTGAAGGGGGCAAGTAGACTCCAGCACGCTGAAATGCCATTTCCAGATCAGACGGAGAGGATCCAGGGATGGTATCTGTGGTACAACATAACAGCAATACTGGTATCAAAAGGTATTTTACAAGCAGGTGGATATATAGAGATTCTTGTTCTTCTTCCATTTATAAGGGTTGAGATCCAATGGCGCCAAGCTTCTGTCCTGCCTTTGCCATGACACTCCTCCATTTCCCTCTGTCCTTAGCAAACTCTCTCCACTCTCCAACCACCCCCTCCATCTCCTTTACTGATATCCCTCCTCACATATTCTTCTCATCTCCCAACATGGTCTACCTCTTTAACTCTCACCTTGCTCATTCTCTCTTCCCCCCTCCGCACCAAGTGTCCAGCTCATCTCAGCCGGCATTTCACCAATCTCACCGTCAAGTTCATCTGCACACCAATTTCTTTCCTCAGTTCATCCATTCTCCTTCTATCCACCCTCTTCACTCTCACAATCCTCCTGATCCAGTTGACCTCGCAAACATGAATCCTCCATTGTTGTCTCTCTGTCATTGCTACCATTTCCAGACCGTAAAGGCAGGCCGGCATTACACACTGCATCAGAGCCTTCCCTTTCAAATTCCTTGATATATTTTTGTCTGCCATTCATCCCTCTGCCCTCCTCCATGCATTCGCACACACCTGAATCCTCCTCTGCACCTCTGCCTCCGACTTCCATCTCCAGTCACTGTTCACCCGAGATACTCAAACCAATTTCCCTGTCTGATCTCCTTCCCTTCTAACCTGATATTAATTTACTTTCTCTGCTGCCCAAACCACATCACCTCAGTCTTCTCCATATTCTTCTTCAGTTCATGCTTCCCAAATGCCTCCTTCCACTCCCCCAGTACTTCCTGCATCTCCAGCCTACTTTCCTCCACAACAGCCAGTTCGTCCTCATACAACATCCTCCCCAGAGTATCCCTCATGTTTGCCCTCAGAGCATTGTTTTATAATCTTCTTTTTTTTAAAAATTTACTTTTCTAAATGAGACACTATCCTAACCCAAAGCACAGGTACAGCTTTGTAAAAAGGTAGCACTGGTACGATCTTAAGCATAAAAACAAAGAGCAGATGAAAATAAGTTAATTCAATGTCCAACAAGTCATGCGAAACTCACTGGCTCTGGATGTGGGTGCAATCACATCAGACTCAGTGGTCATAAAGCAGGAGAGCGTGCAAGTAACAGAATGGAATGTACATGTTTTAAAAATCAAATCAAATTAAATCTCAGCAGCATTGTAAAACAAGGACAAATGTGTCCAAGAGCCACGTCCTAAAGGTTTTGTCTTCACCAGAAGAAGAACAACAACTTCCGATATTTCGTCACGTGCCTTGATGGAGCCAATAGCGAGACCCGTCATGGAGGCTCCACGTTCATGACGAGAAAATAGTGTATTTACGAAATTACAACACATTAAATGGAATAATCTTTAAATAGTAACGTGAACTTTTATAAACTTTAAAGCAAATGTCCGAATATATTTAAAAGTTCATGATAGACGCTCTCAAAAGGAACCCTCAATGCGAGGATGTGTAGAGGTGTTTAGTATTTAAGGAGATCCGGATCCTGTATATAAAGAGCCGCGTCCTAAAGGTTTTGTCTTCACCAGAACAACAACAACAACAACAACAACAACAACAACAACAACAACAACAACGCGGAGCTCTCTTAGAGTCAGCGTTCAATATGTGAGATGCGGCTAAAAATGCAGAGTGAGGAGAGTTAAGGACTGGAGGTCAATAAGTAGTGAGTGCACACTAAATGAACAGAATTCTTGTTTCGCACAAAGACATACAGTACATAGAACAGGATGCAAACAAATGAGACGAAACAAAGAGAATCTTCATTGAAATTTTTTTTTTAAACAACTACAAATTGTCTTCAAAGTCTTTTGCCTGGAAGTGAATCGTCTCGATATATATTCTTTATCGTAAAAAAGATTGCCAAAAGTTGTTTGGTCAGTGTCAAAGTTAATGTAAAACATGTCAAGGACAAAAGTCGTGTCGGAAATGTGTTTGTATTGCCCTCGTTGCACACAATGGTAAATATGAAAGAACCATGATCACCAGTTACCATTCGTCTCCGACTATATTTCCTCACTTGCTTTCCCATGTGTAACAGTTACAGCACCATTCCATTGTTGACCATTTCCGATACTTGCTGTTCTCTCATTTGCCAACTATTTGCATAGACCACTATGTTTATTACATTTGCCAATTGCTAACTCAAGTGAAAAATATCATGAATGTATTTGATTTAACACAAGGGAACGTCAGAAAAAGTTCCAAAGTAATGAGATATTGAAGAATAGCAGATACCGTAATCTGACTTAGATCCTTACCGTTGATGTCCACTGGCATCGAGATTGAACGAGCAAGACTCCCTTGGACTCGTGAGGTCTTTGACAGCTCTCCATCTGCAAAGATGCAGAACAGCACTTCTGGGAGTAGTTATTAAAACTAATGTATCATCATCAATTACTAAGTGAGAGCCGAGCGAGCACATAAAAATACACCCGTGCGGGAGTGACGGTCATCTCTGCGAGAAATAAGCATGAGTTCCTGTTACTAAGGTGTAGTGTTCTCGGGTCAGGAGGGATTTTTGGCCAACTTTGAAGTCACGTGACGCGAAAACGAAAGCGAATATCGAAAATCCGGCCCGACCAAATCTAGATATTGTCCCATAGATTCATATGCCACAATCAAATTCAAGATAACTTAAGAAATGTAGGAAATCAATTTTGAAAATCGTCAATTTGCAACTACATGAAGCAGTTTTCGCAAAATTCAGTCACGTGACGTGTACGTATTCGAAGATATCGGTATTCTTTCAAATGGACATGAAAGACAAGGTCAGCTGCTATGCAATGACACCATTCATTAACTTTTACCATGCCCCGTAGAGAATATATAGCCTCCTGAAGGTAGAGCAGTTTTTGCAAACTTTGAAGTCACGTGACGCGAAAATGAAAGCGAAATTCAAAAATCTGTCCTGACCAAATGTATATATTGTCCCATACATTCATATGCCACAATCAAATTCAAGATCGCTTGAGAAATGTAGGAGATAGATTTTGAAAATCGTCATTTTCGCATTTTTTGCCAACTTTGAAGTCACGTGACATGAAAACGAAAGCGAATATCGAAAATCCGGACACACCAAATTTAGATATTGTCCCATAGATTCATATGCTACAATCAAATTCAAGATCGCTTGAGAAATGGCGGAGGAGATATAATTTGAAAATCGTCATTTTCACAACTTCAAAGGCCTCGTGACCTTGACCTTGACCTTCGGTGACCTTGAAAGTCATACCATCGTGTACGTCTCATCGACCTCTATCAGGATCACTAATGACCAGATCTCCCGCTTTAACTTCATTGTGAACGGACGGACGGATTGAAGGACATCGACGCCCATATTATAAGGTCATGTTCGAAGAGATGACCTAAAAATGAATGAACTAGAACGGGCACTCATAGAGCGCATACCTTCGCCGCCACTACTTTTTTTGTTCTTGGTATGAGTGTGGGGAACTGGTTTCATATGAATGGTCTTATGACACAAACCACATATCTATAATGTCATGACCCCCCCCCGACTTCCGGGGGCTACGGACTAAACAACAATCAACTCACGTCGTTTTGGCGAGTCTTCACTCGCAAGCTCGGTGAATACAACGTTTCAACAAGAGAAGGTAATCTCGTTTGATGCTGGTTTCATGCAAATCGAATAAGAATTGACTGAGTTATGCCGAAAACCGCATATTTTTCAAGGGCATGACCCCCCCCCCCCCGACAATTTACCCCAACCGGTGACATGTGTTATGACTCATTGTGTCACAAGATTGGGCATTAAATTCTGAACATTTTGGTGCTGGGTTCATGTAAAGCGGACAAGAATTGACCGCGTTATGACAAAAACCGCATATTTTTCAAGGTCGTGACCCCCCTGACCTTTGACCCCGAACCGGTAACAAGAGTATGGGCGTCATTGTGTCATATTGCATATCACAAGATGAGGCGTTGAATTCTGAAAATTTTGGCGTGAGTTGCATGCAAATTGAATAAAAATTGACTGTGTTATCGTAAAAAGACGATTTTGACCTTTTCATGACCTTGACCTTGACCTTTGACCCGAACGATCCCAAAAACTAATCGAATGCTTCCTGGCTAATAACCAATCATCCCACCAAATTTCATGCAATTCGGTTTAATACTTTTTGAGTTATACGAATCACAAGATTACAAATAAATAAATAAATAAATACACGCCGACCAAAACATAACCTTTCGCAGAATGCGAAGGTAATGATCATTAATTAACAGCAAGTGCGAGCCAGCACATCATAACGAATGCATCATCATTAAATAGCACTGTAATGCTCCATGGAAGCAAAGATCATCACACATGAAATATTAAACAGAAGGTGGCAAAGGTCTAAAAGGATGCATAAGTTAAAACAAAATGCAAACAAGATCAACTGAGTGTCTTGACCAAAGACTAAAATCAAATCAAATACAAATTGTTGTCGTAGAAACTTATTTCAAAGGGGGGGGGGATGTAATGATGAGGATAATTTCCATGCTTGACAACACTGTAATTTCATGATAAGTTGTTGCGTTGGTCTCACAATCAAACTGAAACTTCTGCTATGTTTATATATTTGAAAATATTCAAAGTGCATTCAGGCTGCTGAGGGATGGATGCGAGATGATGATAAATGCTCCAGATTGAAGTACAATGCTGTGTGTGTGTGTGTGTGTGTGTGTGTGTGTGTGTGTGTGTGTGTGTGTGTGTGTGTGTGTGTGTGTGTGTGTGTGTGTGTGTGTGTGTGTGTGTGTGTGTGTGTGTGTGTGTGTGTGTGTGTGTGTGTGTGTGTGTGCGCGCGCGCGTGTGTGCGTGTAACTCCAAAACCATAAAACCTAGCAGCCTGAAACTTTGCATGCATAGTAAGGGAATTCCATGAAAGTGCAAGAGTGAAAATTGAGTGTTTGGGTAAATTAAAACACCCCTTTTGAAGATAATTAACTGCCTTATTTAATTATATCCTTTATCGACGCATCTTTGGCCACCTCGCTCCATGAGTCTATGGGGTCTTAAGGCATATCGTAGGTTACATCGCTGGGGTCTGAAGTCGCCATGTTTTTTGGCATGCTCAGCCATGCCTTGACTTGGAACAAGCCACAACAATTTCTTAACGATAAAAACATTTTTTTCGACTTTCCTCACTCATGTTATCGAATGCCTTGATCATCATATCTACAAATTGCTGGATACATTGCAATTTTCATAAACGCCTGGAGGCGCCAGCATTCGTGGTTTTATTTCATTTCCGCGCGTCATAACCTCGAGAATCTCTTAAACCAAGCCAAATTACAAAATTGAAACTCCAGAATTGAACTTAGCAGCAGTTCGAACTGCTAAAAAAAATTAATAAATGGTCATTTGTCCAATTCATATTTGATATTTTGGCATCTCCAGGAGGTGTGTGTTTAATATGATGAATAGGCAATGTTCATCCCTTGCCAAGCTCGCCGTTCCTTATCAACCGTTTCGTTGAAGTGCTTGCTTGAGTGCTTTAGCCACTTGGTGAGCGCTCTCCAATCTGCCTGGTTGTTCGTTTCAGTAAAAGTACCAAAGCTTTCAATCTAACACACATATTGGATGTACGTTTCCACCTTTATTATGTCTTGCAGTGGTGTGTGGTGGGTGCCTCAGAAGGTGTCTCATTTGCTGAAAATGTGAAATTTTATTTTTTCAGGACATCAGTGTTTAACATTTTTGCGCAATTTCCTTTAATAATCCACCCCTCACTTGGACATCGATACACACAATTTAAAAAAAAAACAATAACGTCCATTCGACCTCATGCTCACCATGTTTGTTCGAGCTGTGAAGGCAAAAACTGACATTTTGTGTTTTGTGCCGAGATATATTTTGCTAATTTCCCACTTGAATTCCTCTTTCAAAGAACTCTGTTTAAAGGTAAGTCTTCGTGTTTGTCGTTTTAGGTCATCTCTGCGAGCATGACCTAATAATATGGGTGTAGATGTCCTTCGATCCGTCCGTCCGTCCGTTGCAAAAATGACGATTTTCAAATTCTATCTCCTCCGCCATTTCTCAAGCGATCTTGAATTTGATTGTGGCATATGAATCGATGGGACAATATATAAATTTGGTCGGGCCGGATTTTCGATATTCGCTTTCGTTTTCGTGTCACGTGTTGAATCAATGGCTGAATCCAAGCTCGAAATACACCGTTTCTGTACGCAAGCCGCTGTTTGGATCAAGGTGGGTTCAAGGTTTATGTCACTGGCAAAAATAGACACCTTTGGGCTTTTTTTTAGGACTTTGTGATTGGCAAAAACAATTCAAAAATTTTTTCCCTTCAAATTAGACTGTGATTAATGATTTTCAATGGTTTTCAGAAAAAAAAAATTGCATTTGGGTTCCCCTTTAACAATGATACGAGTTCAAATGTGTCCACATACAAACCATCTCGGAGCAAAATAAAATATACCATCAGAGATGGGAAATCCCCCGCCATTGAAATAAATGTTGACGCCCAGCCAGCCGGACGGACGGACGGACGGACGACCCGGGTGACAACAATAGCCCCCTTCCGCCACGCGGCGGGGGATAAAAACTGTTCATAAAATACGCATCCATATGCAAAGGAAGCCAGAGCAATTCTACGAGGTACACTGTACAAGCTATGGTTTGTCATACCTGACTCTCCTGCAAGAGTCTCGCCTTCAAAAGCTGTCAAGTTGGCATTGCATTTTGAGCTCCGTCGAATGGGACTCTTCTTTGGTGAAAGGCTTTGCAAGTTTGTCAGGGGAATAGCCTGACTTTCCTGCAGTGGTCAAGCACAACATACCTCAATGTCAATACACATGCACAATGGTTGTTCATTTTACCAATGAAGGTGTTTTCCAACGAACATGATGCAGACAATTGCCTTGCACAATAGTAATTGTTTTTAATTAGAGGAAAGTTACTGCAACCACCTTTTCCCCCCATTGGTGTCAAGCTCAAGCAAGAATTTGGATACAAATCACATGTAGAATAAACAAGTTTAAAGGTCCCCTGACATGCAAAACTTTCTGGTTATTTATATATTAACTCGACCTTCCAAGTGAAGAAATCACCCATGTTATTTTTTTTAATCAAAAATGGGATAATTAGAGCAATATTTGATCATTTATTGTGCTTTTCACAACTTGCTATGCCCCGCCCCTAAAACAGTTGACTTCAATGAATCGCAGCGTTGACGTCACATACAGAAACTCACACAGAGTGGATTGACTCGAGATCTCTAGGGTCAAGAGTCTAGACTAGTCCGATAAATCCGTCGTCCGTCCGACGAGGCCGATAAATCCGTCGTCCGTCCGACGAGGCCGATAAATCCGTCGTCCGCCCGACTAGGCCGATAAATCCGTCGTCCGCCCGACTAGGCCGATAAATCCGTCGTCCGCCCGACCAGGCCGATAAATCCGTCGTCCGCCCGACCAGGCCGATAAATCCGTCGTCCGCCCGACCAGGCCGATAAATCCGTCGTCCGCCCGACCAGGCCGATAAATCCGTCGTCCGCCCGACCAGGCCGATAAATCCGTCGTCCGCCCGACCAGGCCGATAAATGCGTCGTCCGCCCGACTAGGCCGATAAATCCGTCGTCCGCCCGACGAGGCCGATAAATCCGTCGTCCGCCCGACGAGGCCGATAAATCCGTCGACCGCCCGACGAGGCCGATAAATCCGTCGTCCGCCCGACTAGGCCGATAAATCCGTCGTCCGCCCGACTAGGCCGATAAATCCGTCGTCCGCCCGACCAGGCCGATAAATCCGTCGTCCGCCCGACCAGGCCGATAAATCCGTCGTCCGCCCGACCAGGCCGATAAATCCGTCGTCCGCCCGACCAGGCCGATAAATCCGTCGTTCGCCCGACCAGGCCGATAAATCCGTCGTCCGCCCGACCAGGCCGATAAATCCGTCGTCCGCCCGACCAGGCCGATAAATCCGTCGTCCGCCCGACCAGGCCGATAAATCCGTCGTCCGCCCGACGAGGCCGATAAATCCGTCGTCCGCCCGACGAGGCCGATAAATCCGTCGTCCGCCCGACTAGGCCGATAAATCCGTCGTCCGCCCGACCAGGCCGATAAATCCGTCGTCCGCCCGACCAGGCCGATAAATCCGTCGTCCGCCCGACCAGGCCGATAAATCCGTCGTCCGCCCGACCAGGCCGATAAATCCGTCGTCCGCCCGACCAGGCCGATAAATCCGTCGTCCGCCCGACCAGGCCGATAAATCCGTCGTCCGCCCGACCAGGCCGATAAATCCGTCGTCCGCCCGACGAGGCCGATAAATCCGTCGTCCGCCCGACGAGGCCGATAAATCCGTCGTCCGCCCGACTAGGCCGATAAATCCGTCGTCCGCCCGACCAGGCCGATAAATCCGTCGTCCGCCCGACCAGGCCGATAAATCCGTCGTCCGCCCGACCAGGCCGATAAATCCGTCGTCCGCCCGACCAGGCCGATAAATCCGTCGTCCGCCCGACCAGGCCGATAAATGCGTCGTCCGCCCGACGAGGCCGATAAATCCGTCGTCCGCCCGACGAGGCCGATAAATCCGTCGTCCGCCCGACGAGGCCGATAAATCCGTCGTCCGCCCGACCAGGCCGATAAATCCGTCGTCCGCCCGACCAGGCCGATAAATCCGTCGTCCGCCCGATCAGGCCGATAAATCCGTCGTCCGCCCGACCAGGCCGATAAATCCGTCGTCCGCCCGACCAGGCCGATAAATGCGTCGTCCGCCCGACTAGGCCGATAAATCCGTCGTCCGCCCGACGAGGCCGATAAATCCGTCGTCCGCCCGACGAGGCCGATAAATCCGTCGTCCGCCCGACGAGGCCGATAAATCCGTCGTCCGCCCGACGAGGCCGATAAATCCGTCGTCCGCCCGACGAGGCCGATAAATCCGTCGTCCGCCCGACGAGGCCGATAAATCCGTCGTCCGCCCGACGAGGCCGATAAATCCGTCGTCCGCCCGACTAGGCCGATAAATCCGTCGTCCGCCCGACTAGGCCGATAAATCCGTCGTCCGCCCGACTAGGCCGATAAATCCGTCGTCCGCCCGACCAGGCCGATAAATCCGTCGTCCGTCCGACTAGGCCGATAAATCCGTCGTCCGCCCGACTAGGCCGATAAATCCGTCGTCCGCCCGACTAGGCCGATAAATCCGTCGTCCGCCCGACTAGGCCGATAAATCCGTCGTCCGCCCGACTAGGCCGATAAATCCGTCGTCCGCCCGACCAGGCCGATAAATCCGTCGTCCGCCCGACCAGGCCGATAAATCCGTCGTCCGCCCGACCAGGCCGATAAATCCGTCGTCCGCCCGACCAGGCCGATAAATCCGTCGTCCGCCCGACCAGGCCGATAAATGCGTCGTCCGCCCGACTAGGCCGATAAATCCGTCGTCCGCCCGACGAGGCCGATAAATCCGTCGTCCGCCCGACGAGGCCGATAAATCCGTCGTCCGCCCGACGAGGCCGATAAATCCGTCGTCCGCCCGACGAGGCCGATAAATCCGTCGTCCGCCCGACGAGGCCGATAAATCCGTCGTCCGCCCGACGAGGCCGATAAATCCGTCGTCCGCCCGACGAGGCCGATAAATCCGTCGTCCGCCCGACGAGGCCGATAAATCCGTCGTCCGCCCGACTGGGCCGATAAATCCGTCGTCCGTCCGACTGGGCCGATAAATCCGTCGTCCGTCCGACTGGGCCGATAAATCCGTCGTCCGTCCGACTGGGCCGATAAATCCGTCGTCCGTCCGACTGGGCCGATAAATCCGTCGTCCGTCCGACTGGGCCGATAAATCCGTCGTCCGTCCGACTGGGCCGATAAATCCGTCGTCCGTCCGACTGGGCCGATAAATCCGTCGTCCGTCCGACTGGGCCGATAAATCCGTCGTCCGTCCGACTGGGCCGATAAATCCGTCGTCCGTCCGACTGGGCCGATAAATCCGTCGTCCGTCCGACTGGGCCGATAAATCCGTCGTCCGTCCGACTGGGCCGATAAATCCGTCGTCCGTCCGACTAGGCCGATAAATCCGTCGTCCGTCCGACTAGGCCGATAAATCCGTCGTCCGTCCGACTAGGCCGATAAATCCGTCGTCCGTCCAACTCGGCCGATAAATCCGTCGTCCGTCCGACTAGGCCGATAAACCCGTCGTCCGCCCGACTAGGCCGATAAACCCGTCGTCCGTCCGACTAAGCCGATAAATCCGTCGTCCGTCCGACTCGGCCGATAAATCCGTCGTCCGTCCGACTCGGCCGATAAATCCGTCGTCCGTCCGACGAGGCCGATAAACCCGTCGTCCGCCCGACTAGGCCGATAAACCCGTCGTCCGCCCGACTAGGCCGATAAACCCGTCGTCCGCCCGACTAGGCCGATAAACCCGTCGTCCGCCCGACTAGGCCGATAAATCCGTCGTCCGCCCGACTGGGCCGATAAATCCGTCGTCAGCCCGACTGGGCAGATAAATCCGTCGTCCGCCCGACTGGGCCGATAAATCCGTCGTCCGCCCGACTAGGCCGATAAATCCGTCGTCCGCCCGACTGGGCCGATAAATCCGTCGTCCGTCCGACTGGGCCGATAAATCCGTCGTCCGTCCGACTGGGCCGATAAATCCGTCGTCCGTCCGACTGGGCCGATAAATCCGTCGTCCGTCCGACTGGGCCGATAAATCCGTCGTCCGTCCGACTGGGCCGATAAATCCGTCGTCCGTCCGACTGGGCCGATAAATCCGTCGTCCGTCCGACTGGGCCGATAAATCCGTCGTCCGTCCGACTGGGCCGATAAATCCGTCGTCCGTCCGACTGGGCCGATAAATCCGTCGTCCGTCCGACTGGGCCGATAAATCCGTCGTCCGTCCGACTAGGCCGATAAATCCGTCGTCCGTCCGACTAGGCCGATAAATCCGTCGTCCGTCCGACTAGGCCGATAAATCCGTCGTCCGTCCGACTAGGCCGATAAATCCGTCGTCCGTCCGACTAGGCCGATAAATCCGTCGTCCGTCCGACTAGGCCGATAAATCCGTCGTCCGTCCGACTAGGCCGATAAATCCGTCGTCCGTCCGACTCGGCCGATAAATCCGTCGTCCGTCCGACTAGGCCGATAAATCCGTCGTCCGTCCGACTGGGCCGATAAATCCGTCGTCCGTCCGACTGGGCCGATAAATCCGTCGTCCGTCCGACTGGGCCGATAAATCCGTCGTCCGTCCGACTGGGCCGATAAATCCGTCGTCCGTCCGACTGGGCCGATAAATCCGTCGTCCGTCCGACTGGGCCGATAAATCCGTCGTCCGTCCGACTGGGCCGATAAATCCGTCGTCCGTCCGACTAGGCCGATAAATCCGTCGTCCGTCCGACTAGGCCGATAAATCCGTCGTCCGTCCGACTAGGCCGATAAATCCGTCGTCCGTCCGACTAGGCCGATAAATCCGTCGTCCGTCCGACTAGGCCGATAAATCCGTCGTCCGCCCGACTAGGCCGATAAATCCGTCGTCCGTCCGACTAGGCCGATAAATCCGTCGTCCGTCCGACTAGGCCGATAAATCCGTCGTCCGTCCGACTAGGCCGATAAATCCGTCGTCCGTCCAACTCGGCCGATAAATCCGTCGTCCGTCCGACTAGGCCGATAAACCCGTCGTCCGCCCGACTAGGCCGATAAATCCGTCGTCCGTCCGACTAGGCCGATAAATCCGTCGTCCGTCCGACTCGGCCGATAAATCCGTCGTCCGTCCGACTAGGCCGATAAATCCGTCGTCCGTCCGACGAGGCCGATAAACCCGTCGTCCGCCCGACTAGGCCGATAAACCCGTCGTCCGCCCGACTAGGCCGATAAACCCGTCGTCCGCCCGACTAGGCCGATAAACCCGTCGTCCGCCCGACTAGGCCGATAAATCCGTCGTCCGCCCGACTGGGCCGATAAATCCGTCGTCAGCCCGACTGGGCAGATAAATCCGTCGTCCGCCCGACTGGGCCGATAAATCCGTCGTCCGCCCGACTAGGCCGATAAATCCGTCGTCCGCCCGACTAGGCCGATAAATCCGTCGTCCGTCCGACTGGGCCGATAAATCCGTCGTCCGTCCGACTGGGCCGATAAATCCGTCGTCCGTCCGACTGGGCCGATAAATCCGTCGTCCGTCCGACTGGGCCGATAAATCCGTCGTCCGTCCGACTGGGCCGATAAATCCGTCGTCCGTCCGACTGGGCCGATAAATCCGTCGTCCGTCCGACTGGGCCGATAAATCCGTCGTCCGTCCGACTGGGCCGATAAATCCGTCGTCCGTCCGACTGGGCCGATAAATCCGTCGTCCGTCCGACTGGGCCGATAAATCCGTCGTCCGTCCGACTAGGCCGATAAATCCGTCGTCCGTCCGACTAGGCCGATAAATCCGTCGTCCGTCCGACTAGGCCGATAAATCCGTCGTCCGTCCGACTAGGCCGATAAATCCGTCGTCCGTCCGACTAGGCCGATAAATCCGTCGTCCGTCCGACTAGGCCGATAAATCCGTCGTCCGTCCGACTAGGCCGATAAATCCGTCGTCCGTCCGACTCGGCCGATAAATCCGTCGTCCGTCCGACTAGGCCGATAAATCCGTCGTCCGTCCGACGAGGCCGATAAACCCGTCGTCCGCCCGACTAGGCCGATAAACCCGTCGTCCGCCCGACTAGGCCGATAAACCCGTCGTCCGCCCGACTAGGCCGATAAACCCGTCGTCCGCCCGACTAGGCCGATAAACCCGTCGTCCGCCCGACTAGGCCGATAAATCAGTCGTCAGCCCGACTAGGCAGATAAATCCGTCGTCCGCCCGACTAGGCCGATAAATCCGTCGTCCGCCCGACTAGGCCGATAAATCCGCCGTCCGCCCGACTCGGCCGATAAATCCGTCGTCCGCCCGACTCGGCCGATAAATCCGTCGTCCGCCCGACTAGGCCGATAAATCCGTCGTCCGTCCGACTGGGCCGATAAATCCGTCGTCCGTCCGACTGGGCCGATAAATCCGTCGTCCGTCCGACTGGGCCGATAAATCCGTCGTCCGTCCGACTGGGCCGATAAATCCGTCGTCCGTCCGACTGGGCCGATAAATCCGTCGTCCGTCCGACTGGGCCGATAAATCCGTCGTCCGTCCGACTGGGCCGATAAATCCGTTGTCCGTCCGACTGGGCCGATAAATCCGTCGTCCGTCCGACTGGGCCGATAAATCCGTCGTCCGTCCGACTAGGCCGATAAATCCGTCGTCCGTCCGACTAGGCCGATAAATCCGTCGTCCGTCCGACTAGGCCGATAAATCCGTCGTCCGTCCGACTAGGCCGATAAATCCGTCGTCCGTCCGACTAGGCCGATAAATCCGTCGTCCGTCCGACTAGGCCGATAAATCCGTCGTCCGTCCGACTAGGCCGATAAATCCGTCGTCCGTCCGACTAGGCCGATAAATCCGTCGTCCGCCCGACTAGGCCGATAAATCCGTCGTCCGCCCGACTAGGCAGATAAATCCGTCGTCCGCCCGACTAGGCCGATAAATCCGTCGTCCGCCCGACTAGGCCGATAAATCCGTCGTCCGCCCGACTTGGCCGATAAATCCGTCGTCCGCCCGACTAGGCCGATAAATCCGTCGTCCGCCCGACTCGGCCGATAAATCCGTCGTCCGCCCGACTAGGCCGATAAATCCGTCGTCCGCCCGACTAGGCCGATAAATCCGTCGTCCGTCCGACTAGGCCGATAAATCCGTCGTCCGTCCGACTAGGCCGATAAATCCGTCGTCCGTCCGACTCGGCCGATAAATCCGTCGTCCGTCCGACTAGGCCGATAAATCCGTCGTCCGTCCGACTCGGCCCATAAATCCGTCGTCCGTCCGACTAGGCCGATAAATCCGTCGTCCGTCCGACTCGGCCGATAAATCCGTCGTCCGTCCGACTAGGCCGATAAATCCGTCGTCCGTCCGACTCGGCCGATAAATCCGTCGTCCGTCCGACTAGGCCGATAAATCCGTCGTCCGTCCGACGAGGCCGATAAATCCGTCGTCCGTCCGACGAGGCCGATAAATCTGACGTGCTGTAGCTTTTATTTATTATTCTCTTTTTTTAATCGTTTTCTACTGGTGCTTCATGACGACAGTTGGAATAAAATAAATAAAAATGTAACAGAACGTCAGATTTATCGGTCTACTCGACACAATTGTGTCACAAGGTGTGTTCTGCACACAAGTTTTCATTGTATCCGGACAGCGAGGTTGCTTCGTTTTATGCGCGGAGAGATACGGCCGATGACATGCGCCGGCCTTGTTTGTATTTAATACGCCGCGGAGCAACATGTCCGCTAAGCTGCGCTGTTCACGTCACCTCACTAAAATATTTCTGGTATCGAGCAGTATGCAAGTCGAATTTACATTATTGAATTACGAATAGGATTTAGTCTAACCAGTTGTTATTTCTGAGTCTTCCTTCGATGTCCTCCCGATCATCATGAACTCCGGGTATTTCATCGCCGTTTTTCTCTGCTTGTCCTGCTTCGGGCTCGAACTGGTAAGGCCGTATTTCATTTCCAGCTGCGTGAACTTCACCTCCCGCGACTACGTTATCCGACAATTCTCCATGTGAATCAGACCAAAATCCTTCATTTCTCTCACACTCACTGTCGTTACCAGACAAGTGAAAGTCCATGTCATCCATTATTCAAAAACAAATGTTCGATTTTTTTAAAGCAGAAATGAACAAAGCGATTGAGTCGACCAATCAAATGTGGAAACACACAGCAAGCCAATAGAATCATGTGGACCACCAACCCGAGTAATTAACGTGCAGCCTTTGTCATCCTGTAGTTGACGTCATGTGGGTTACGCCCCTTTCAGGTGAATTTTTCGGGGCATTCCCGAAGAGGTTCGTTTTTTTAATTTTACATTTTACAGAATGAGTATTGTGAAAAAAATTGTCAGATCTGAAATCACGATGAAAAACTCCTCTAAGACATGTATAAATGAAATTTCAGTACTTTTGCATGTCAGGGGACCTTTAAGGACATTCAGAAAGAATGGACAAATAAATATCATATTGAGGATTTGAATATGGGCTTGCTGTATTACGATCACATGGTTCGGAGGGGTACGCTAAAAATGCCAAACTAAATCCTTCTAAAAATTCTCCTCTTACACGCACTAACACATCTCTTACAATCCATCTGGGGAATGGGATGGGGGGTGTGTGTGTGTGTGTGTGTGTGTGTGTGTGTGTGTGTGTGTGTGTGTGTCGGGGGGGGTGTCGGAAGGGATTAAAGAGCATACATCAGTTATATCACCGTGAAGGAACAGCTGTTTCACTCTTTTTGAACTCATCAGATTAAGTAGTTTTAGATTCATCTGACCAAAAGCTTTGACCTTTAACAATAGCATACTGCAACTTCTCAAACATTACCGACAGAATGGAAACAAAAGCATCCGAGATTAGAATACGCCCAATGAGCACACTCAAATTTAAATTATGCAGATAATTATTTATTGGCATATTCTATGCCAAAGAGGTGTTTCTAATATTCTACACCACAAAAAGGCAAAAACATTTACAGTTACATTTGGTCATAATAATATAGGAATCCCAAACGTACTCATTTTACACAATTGTTATTCAATCATTGATTAACTCAACTCAACTCAACATTGCCAACAAATACAAGTCGAAAAAGTATATGACGCAACCATCACAACAAAAAAAGGTCAAATCATTGTGGAGGAAGAAAAATAAATTACAGCCTCAACACAGATACTTACTGCACTGAACAGCTCATTCGTGAGACCCAAATAGTTGTGCAGAGCGAGGAAGGTCACTCTCTGCAGCCGCACCATGATTATCTGAACAAAGGAGGTGTAGAGTCATATAAATTGATAACCAAAGACCAAATAAGGTGTAAAGTCAAATTAACACAACACTTGCATTCTTGTATTGACATAATCCACGGTGTAAAAAGCAGCAACTTCATTCCCAGTTTGAGTGACATCTTCATATGGAAAATAATTTTGGAAAGAAAATGTACGAGCGAGGGCTTGGTTTTTCAAACCTGGGGGTTTGAATGTGGTTTCATTCTCTTTGAAATAGCAGTGGTCTAGTGTGCTCCAGTGGTTCCACCTTTGTTATGTCTTGCAGTGGTGTGTGGTGGGTGCCTCAGAAGGTGTCTCATTTGCTGAAAATGTGCAATTTTATTTTTTCAGGACATCACTGTTTAACATTTTTGTGCAATTTCCTTTCATAATCCACCCCTCACTTGGACATCGACACACACAATTAAAAAAAAACAAACAATAACGTCCATTCGACCTCGTGCTCACTATTTGTTCGAGCTGTGAAGGCAAAAACTGACATTTTGTGTTTTGTGCCGTTAGATCATTAGCGAATATCGAAAATCTGGTGATTTTCCCGCCATTAATGTATAAATTAATCCCAAAGGTACTCATTTTATTCAATCATTGATTAACTCAACTCAACTCAACATTGCCAACAAACACAAGTCGAAAAAGTATATGACACAACCATCACAACAAAAAAAAGGTGAAATCATTGTGGAGGAAGAAAAATAAATTACAGCCTCAAACTTACTGCACTGAACAGCTCATTCGTGAGACCCAAATGGTTGTGCAGAGCGAGGAAGGTCACTCTCTGCAGCCGCAGAGTGGTGTGTGGTGGGTCCTGCAGTGGTGTGTGGTGGATGCCTCAGAAGTTTGTTAGACGGGTGTTAGGGTTAGATGGGTGTTAGATGATACTGAGCTCGACAATCCCCCTTTCACGGGGGGATTATTATAACAGCACTCTCTGAAGTTCGGAGACATGAAACGCGATGCCGTTTCAGGTAGGTTCTGAAACGGCCTGTTTGTACTGAATAGGGCAAACGGGAAGCAAGAACAGGAGAGCAGGAATTGAGAACATGGGCACTGATGCCATCTGGGCCCATCGCCGTAGCAGGGTCAAGGCCAGAAAGAATTTTCTCTACCTTCTCAGGTGAGAAGGGTACAGAGTCCAATAAACGGTTGGGTATGTCTTGGTAAGATGGAGACAGAACAGGAAGGGTTGGGTGCAAGAGATTTGGAGGGAAATAGAGTTTAGACATTCTGCCTTTTGAGATGAGGGATGGAATGGACGGGGAGCATATACTGGAGACAGACTTGACAAGGTACCATCATGATTTGAATGAAGGAAACTGGTTGGAGAGTTTGGCTTTCCTAACATCCCACTTGTATTATTGCAACGCACCATTAGCAAGCTTGTCTGCTTCTTATTTCAAGTACATACTACGTATTGAGAATACTGTGTATAGACGGCATGCCAAAGGCGAGAATTTGTGTGAATCAGTTTTATCGTCCCAAACATCATTGATGTCACATTGTGTGACAGGAAGGACACCCCAAGTGGGGTCGCCGAGCAAATTTCGTGGGGTCGCGGGCATCCGCTTGCAGCAAAAAAAATTGTCTATTTTTGATCGGTGTTCTCTTTTATGGGATGTAATATAAAGGGTTCGTTCAAAGTATGGGAACCAGCGCAACATGACGCTTGGAATGCGATCCAGCCGATGCGCGAGCTCGCTGAAGGGCGGTTCATTTTGGCGGGAAATTAGTGGTTTGATCCACAGCCTCTCAGACTCAGACTCTGACTCTATCATTCACGTCCATTCACGTCTCCACGTACGACTCGAGACCTTATTTGTGATGGCAGCACCAGCCACCAGCAAATATCGAGAACGTTCTTACCAGGATAAATTTCTGGACCTTGGATTTTACTACGTGGTGGATAAAAGTGGGGCACAGAGGCCTCAGTGTGTGATTGGTTTCGAAGTGCTTTCTGTGGAGTGTATGAAACAAAATAAGTTGCAGAGGCATTTGACTACAAAACATGCGCCTTATCAGGGTAAGGAGAGAGCGTTCTTTGAGAGGAAACTTCTTGCACTCAAGAATGCGCATCTTGACAGAGAGGGTACATGCCATCAGACCAATTCTCGGGCATTCGAGGCCTCGTATCGAGTGTCGCTCCATGTTGCCAAGACTAAAAATCCTCACTCCATTGCGGAAGAACTCGTGCTGCCATGTGCAAAGGACATGGTATCTCTGATGGTTGGGGAGGAAGTGGCAAAGAAACTGGCAGTTATACCCCTCTCTGACAACACCATCCAACGCAGAATTGAAGATATGAGTCTGGACGGAATGTCTCAGGTCGTACAGAAGATCAAGGAATCGCCGTGGCACGCCATACAGTTGAACGAGTCAACTGATATCGCATCGTACGCGCAACTCATCGTCTGGGTCCGCTTCATCAAGGCTGATAGCTTTGTCGATAAGCCTCTGCTAATCAAACCATTGGAGGCCACCACCAAAAGCGAGGACATTTTTGGACAGTCACCTTCGGTCGCTCATTGAACAGTTCGAGCACTATTTCCCTGAGCTGGATGCGCAGTCCTTTTCTGTGGTTCGCGACCCTTTCACGGCTCCACTGGACTCGATTGCTGATGAAGATGATACAGCACAGGAAAAGCTTGTACAGCTCCAGCAGGATTCAGGAGCGCAGGCTCTTGCGCGGACGAATTCGTTGTCGACATTCTGGTGCAAAATGCTGCCGTCGTACCGACACTGTCAGGGCACGCCATTAAGGTTCTCATGCCATATCCTTCATCATACTTTTGTGAGCAGTCGTTGTCCACCATGGTGGTGATTAAAACAAAGTACAGAAATCACCTAGAAATGGAGCATGATATGATCCTGGCATTGTCATCTACTTCTCCACGAATAGAGAAGTTGGTTTCTGAAAAACAGGCTCATCCTTCTCACTGATATATCTAAATGTCATTCGGACTAAACTTCTGAAACATTCAACTGTACTATTTGAATACTGTCGGCTATTCTCCGTTTACTCCTCTATGAAAACATGACGATGGTGAATAAAGTAAACAGTAAATGTTCTTGTATCATGTGAAATCTTATCTTATATATTATGAATTGGGTTTTGAATCTTTTGGGTCGTGCGATGTAGAGAGGTTCTGAAATTGGGTCGCCACTATAAAAAGTTTGAAAACCACTGAGCTTGGGGATGAAGGCAGACAACAATCTTGTCCTTCCTACAAAGGCCTCAACTTATGCATAAAGCTATTGAAGCAAACTTAATGGGTGATGAAAAAAAATAATTAAATGTTTGTGTGGAACCCATGCATAGACACAGAATATATTTTTGTCTGACGGGATGGTGCAGTGGTGGTAAAGTTAACTTTAAACTGTGTAACATGGGTTTGAATATTGATTTCGAACTATAAACTGTCGGATTGGTGATTGGTTGACGGAGCATTGCATCACAAAGTGCACGGTTCCTCAGATGGACATCAATCTGGGAGCCCCATCTCAACTCATACTGGTTGGCGGACATTAAAGATGGCAGAAGAAGATGCATAGGGTAGACAAGATGGATAGAGAAGGAAACTCCAAGGAGGGAAAACTGTAAATTTGGAAGGAGGGATTGGGGTGGGTTAACGAGGGTAGAAAATATGGTTTTGGATGGGGGGACAAAGCACGAAAAGAGCAGAGGGTGCAAGAACATAAAGGAGGTGGTAGAACAGAGAGAGACAACCGACCTGTCTGCAATGGCGAAGTGATAGGCCCATAGACTCGCCTTCATTGTGGGAGATTTCAATACTTTTAAAGGCCTTGGTTTCCACAATGTCAAGCTTAGCAAGATGTGAAGCAGGGAAGCCAGCCCAGAGGGGAGAGCATCATTATATCATGCTGTGGATGAAAGCCTTGTTGGCGGATAGGAGTTCAGGAGTGCCAAGGAAGGACTTTGTACGACAGAGGATGCCCAGTCATCGGCTGGCTTTGGAGGCCAACTTTGAAATGTGGTTTGCCCATGAAAGATCATGGCTGACAGTGAGACCCAGGAGTTTGAGTAACTGAACTTCTTCAAGAGTATTGTTAAGAAAGTAAATAGGAGGGTTTTCCAGACAATCATTTTGGAGAGAGAGAGTGAGAGAGTGATTTGTCAGAATTGAAAGACATATTCCAAGTGTTTGACCAGCTTGTGATTGTTTTCAAGGTTTGAAGAGAGGAAAGAGGCTGGAGCCTGCCTGTCTGAAGGATGAGGGATGTCACAGCAGAGGGTGGAGTTATAGCAGAGGGTATATAAAGAGGATTTTCCAGTCAGAGAGATCATTGATGAGAATCAGGAATAGGACTGGGCCCAGAACACTGCCTTGGGGCATTCAAGACGTGACAGGGAGAGGAGATTAAAGGACTCCATTGAGTGCCACACATTGGCTATGTGAGTAGAGAAAGTCCACAAATCAAAAGGTGCGGCGTTGGCCTTTGATTCCTTCGGCAGTGTTTCCTTGTAATGACAAGCAAGCTCACTGGCCTATAGTTGGTAGGTTCTGCTTTTGCAACCTTCTTATGATGGTTGCAGATTTACATGCAGAGAGAGGGCAACCAAAGGAGAAGGACAGACTGAATAGGGCAAACGGGAAGCAAGAACAGGAGAGCAGGAATTGAAAACATGGGCACCGATGCCATCTGGGCCCATCGCCGTAGCAGGGTCAAGGCCAGACAGAATTTTCTCTACCTTCTCAGGTGAGAAGGGTACAGAGTCCAATTTTCTCTACCTTCTCAGGTGAGAAGGGTACAATAAATAGTTGGGTATGTCTTGGTAAGATGGAGACAGAACAAGAAGGGTTGGGTGCAAGAGATTTGGAGGGAAATAGAGGTTAGACATTCTGCCTTTTGAGATGAGGGATGGAATGGAGGGGGAGCATAGACTGGAGACAGACTTGACAAGGTACTATCATGATTTGAACAAAGGAAACTGGTTGGAGAGTTTGGCTTTCCTAACATCCCACTTGTATTATTGCAACCCACTATTAGCAAGCTTGTCTGCTTCTTATCTCAAGTATATACTACGTATTGAGAATACAAGAAGCTCTAGCTCCCTATGGGAGTAGCCAAGGGGTCATGTTATTATCTTTATGCTTACTAATAGCATAGCAGAGTACCCTCACCCACCCCCCCACAGCGTGCAACATGTTCATCTAACGCATCCTTTTATTTGGGTTGTGTATAGGCAAGAGACTGCTGCATCGATCGCTCCCAAAAATATCAACAATCACACCCCCCCACCCTGTTTAGCTTGGCTTTCCCCTTCAAGTAAATTCTCCCACTCCTAATATTCTCTCTAACCACCTTCCAGATCCACCAATCCATTCACATAACTCACCATTTCACTCCTGAACCTCTGTTCACACTTTTCACATGCCATACCGGTTGCAGAAACCCATTATCATTTAAAGAAAATCAATCCCTCCAAATTCCTCCCTTTCTTTCATTCTTCCTGTACCTGTCATACGGCGTGACACACATTTCAAACATAGCCACATCTCAATGGCAAGAACAACAAAGGAAGCACAATGGCAAGTTACAAAGACTGCGGTTTGGAGTGCAGTTTCCTCGGGAGCTGTGGGCGGAGTTTGTCACGCTCTCCTTGGAGGCAGTTGGGAGATACAGCCAATGGGGATGCACCGCAGCCTTTCTCCAGGTAACTCCACCTCAAATAAACTCTGCCCTCTCATGGCCCCACCTGGCCTGGGAAGCTTGAAAAGGCGAGACCCGAGAACAGTTCGCTGCTGTTTTAACACGCTGATGACCCATCGAGAAGAAAGCTGCCTGCCTGTTTGTGACCAGAGGAATCACCTGCCAAGAGAAGCTGTGCTGGAGCTGGGACGAGCTGGATCCGAGGCAGAGCTAGTATCACTGGGTCCAGAGGCAGAATGCGTTGTTGCAAGACGGGCATGGGGCCGAGGCATGAGAACGGGAGAGCACCGAGGTCCTCAGCGTGGGACAATAGTTCCATTAATGACTTATGCAATCTTTCTCTTGCTTTCCTCAAATATCCACTAATTAATCTCCTTGAGACACATAAAAGAGATCACGATTCAAAAGAGCTATCAATGATTGGCTTCTTGACCCACCAGGGCGAGACTCTCATTCGCACCTCACACCTTTCCTCTAAGCCAATGCTACACATGCCATTCCTCCCATATCATATGGAATCCACACATACCCCTGCCTTCCATTCCTTCCCCTCCAATTTGGGAATGGCGTCGGCCCACCTGTTTGTACCGGGTTGAGTCAAAGGATATTCCTGGTGTTGGCTTAATGGCTAGGGTGGTGGGCTTGGGATCCTCGGATCCCGAGTTCAAATCCCCCTTGGCTGTTGAATTAATACCAGGTGGGGTTGACTGCTTGTCATCCATCAGAGGTCGGCAAAATGAGTGCCAGCATGCTGGTATCCTGTGTCGGAGTGGCGACCCGTCCAGGATTGTGTCCAATAGCCAAGGAGACTGCTTGGGCAGCACCAATGCTCTGCACAGAGTATGGTCCCAATGGATAGATGGATGGATGGATGGATGAGTCAAAGGCCACAACCAAGCCTCACTCTGCTCCTTTCTTCTTCTTCTTCTTCTTCTTCTTCTTCCCCATGTTTCCGAGAATGTTTCTGATGGTGCGCCTGCATTGTGTATGGAATAAATAAGATCGCAGAAGGGACTTCATAAGTGCAAAGGGATTAAAATTACTGTCCTGTTGTGTCTTTCTCTGCTATGCGTGCTGGGGGCTTTTTCTGTGCTTTGTAAATACCTGCCTCATGATTATTACCTATTTTTGACTGTGAATAAATTTGTGCAGTGTTGTTCATAAGCATATTTCCAACCTGCTCGATTACCCTTTCCTTAATTGGTTTGACACAGTGTGTACAAATAGACCGGACGTTCTACCCCACAACTTTGCTTGTACCGCTAGCCAACGTTCATCCATGGTTTGCTCGGCCGTATGCATCAAGTAGACGGGTGGACGTTGACGGGGCAATTTCCCCAATTGAGACTACTAAACCACCGGTAAGGTAACACGGTAGTTAAGGAGTGAGGACCCTGCTCAGTTTGGCGATTTAAATCGGCGTCCACAGTTGCCTGCTGGACCGCGAAGTTATCTGTGCTGTCTAAAAATACATTTTCACTTTGTCATTATGGGGTATTTTTTGTAGATCGGTGACAAAAAATTAAAATTTAACTCATTTTAAATTCAGGCTGCAACAACAAAATGTGACAAAAGTCAAGTGGTGAGAATATTTTCTGAAGGCACTGTGTATAGTCGATCGTGGTCAGCTTCATAGGTCAAGCTCGTCAATTTGATTAGATCACTCCCATCCTCATAATACTCAACTCAATTTTTTTTCTTGTATTCATTTCATAATATTACTGATAAACTCTAAAGCCATACATGAAATTGTTCTTGCCTACATTTCTGTTACCTAGCACCAGGACGAAGAGAATCTCCTGATATTACGTAGTACAAGGATGAAGACTTTTAGTGATGGAGCATTCTTCAGATGATGCTCCTAAAATGTGGACCTCCCTGCTTTAAAAATAATAATAATAATAATAATAATAATAATAATAATTGCACAGCATCATCAATAAGTTTCTAAATCTCTCCGAAAAACCTGGTCTTTTTACAGTCACTTTTTCTTATAGTCACAGTTTTACATTTTGCACATCTTCCTTCTTTGCCGAGCACTGAGGGCTTTGAGAGAATCATTTTGCATGACTGATCAGGCAAGGTTTGTAAATATGTGCTGCCAAATGGGCTTTATTACAAGGCAAACTTACTTGCACAACACGAACCAGTGTCTCAGGATATTTTTTGAACACATTCTGGAAGGCCTCTGCTGGTAGTTTTAGTACTGTAGAACGCATAGCAGCTCGAGCTCCAACAGTCTTATATGGAGCTGGGAAATCCTGTAGAAAAAAAAGGTGAATCAATCCACAAATGATATGCCATCACTAGAAAGTGAATGTTGTTGTTTTGTAATTGGCCAACACTGATCATGTCATGAATTGATGGCAAAAACAGGGAGACAATTGTGCTATTCACTGTGGTTATGGTGCCTCAAAATTGAAATTTCCAAACCTTCCAGAATATTCAGCAATAGACATACTTACGAATTAAAATCCTTATGTTCCAAAACGCCAAAATTCAATGACCAATACCCCAAAGTACATTTGAAATGAGTGAAGATCATGGATGATAACAGCCATGTGATAGATAAAATAACCTTAAAAACTTGTTCAAAAGAACCAAGATTGGATCATTGTTGACTTACAGTAATCACATCGAGGATGCTGAGTAAACTATGAACACTGTCTCCAGGCCACACTTCTTTGACAACTGCCTCTGGGCCATCCTGTCCCAATAGCACAATTAAAAATAATTAAAAACAACAACAAAATAATCCTGTACATATAAATGCAACCGCAAAAAAAAATAATAATAATGCAGTTCTCCACAAATGGCCTATCATCCCTCTTGGACCTGGCAATGACCACAACTATACATCCAAGATCTGTTCCTACGCCTGGCTTGGTTCCTCGAACCATGTTCTTGAAAAGCTACAGACAAATTCCACGCAGTCTGGTTTTCCCCTCAGCTCAATTGATATGAATCTGCCCTCTCACAAAAGGATTTGTCTTACATATTCTCTGCATCCAATATCCACATCTGCACCTGGGAAAGGTTTGGGGGGGGGGAGGGGTGAAGGGGAAGGGGAGAAGTTTCTCTTGGCATTTAAGATTGAGAGAAGGGTCATACAAATATATGTATATAATGTATGTACAGTCGTGGCCAAAAATATTGACACCCTTGCACTTTTTACAAATAATGCTCCATTTCTTCCAGAAAATTGTTGAAATAACAAAAAAAATATTTTGGTATCCACATATGTATTTCTTTGGTTTGCAGTGGAATAAAAGAAAAAGCTGAAAAAAATTACTAAATCTTTGCTGATTCCACACAGAAATACTTAAATGGCCCAGACAATATTATTGGCACCTTTTATAAGTTGTTAGAAATAATTAGATTTCAAGCAGGTGATTCTCCTTTACTTTGGAAATGAACTCACCTGTAGTGAGTTGCAGGTGCCTGCAACATAAAAATCACTCAATCATCCAGTTTGAATACAGAAAAGGAGTCTCTGCTGTTTTGTGTCACTGTGTGTACCACACTGAGCATGGAGAAAAGAAAGAAAACCAGATAATAAAGAAAGAAAACCAACCAGAAAAAAGAAAACAAGATTGTAGCCAAGCATGGACAATCTCAAGTCTACAAGTCCATCTCCAGACACCTTGATGTTCCTGTGTCCACCATACACAATGTTATCAGGAAGTTTGAGGCCCATGGCACTGTAGCCAACCTCCCTGGACATGGCCGCAAGAGAAAACTTGATCGAAGATTGCAGCGAAGGATTGTTCAAAATGGTGGAGAAAGCACCTCGATCAAATGCCAAACAATATTCAAGCTGACTTTCAGACACAAGATGCGACAGTTTAAACTCGTACTCTCCGTTGCCAACTCAATGAAAGGGGGTTCTATGGTAGGAGACCCAGGAGGACCCCACTGCTGAGAGGGGGGAGGAGACAGAGAGAGAGAGAGAGAGAGAGAGAGAGAGAGAGAGAGAGAGAGAGAGAGAGAGAGAGAGAGAGAGAGAGAGAGAGAGAGAGAGAGAGAGCGAGCGCACCCAGGAATGGTTCAAGACAAAATGCTGGACTGTTCTGAATTGGCCAGCAATGAGTCCAGATCAAAAATCCCATTGAACACCTGTGGGGAGATCTGAAAACAGCAGTTGGGAGAAGGCACCCTTCAAATCTGGGAGAACTGGAGCAGTTTGCACAAGAGTGGGCCAAACTGCCAGTAGAGAGGTGTAGGAAGCTCATTCATGGCTAGAGAAAGTGGTGGACTGCAGTTATTTTGACCAAAGGCTGTGCGACCAAATAATAAGTCTCGGGTGTCAATAATTTTGGCAATGTCATTTCTTTTAATTTTCTGATTTCAAAGGATATTAAGTTCTGAATCATAAATAAAGGTTCTGTAATATTAACAGTGAAATAAAGAATTGTGGAGCCCAAATACTTGTCAATTTCAACTTATTTTTAAAGAAAATTGTGAGTAATTTGAAAAAAGTGCAAGGGTACCAAAGTTTTGGCCACGACTCTATGTGCATGCACACGCACGCATGCGCACACACATACATACATACATGCATACATACATGCATACATACATTCAATACACGACCTCTCCTTACATACATGAGGTATACATTTCCTTCCCTCTTCTTTCTCCTACTCCCGTCTGATCAATGCTCGTTACATCAAGATGATGGCACACTGCTCCACTCTCAGTACATTGCTTTCCACTGTCACCTCACTTTCTCATCAGCTTAAAATCTCTTCTTCTTCTTTCGGCTTGCTCCCGTTAGGGGTCGCCACAGCGGATCAACCGTCTCCATTTCGCTCTATCCTCCACATCTTCCATTGACACTCCAACCACCCACATGTCTGCCCTCACCGTATCCATGAACCTCTTCTTTGGCCTTCCTCTTCTCCTCCTGCCTGGCGGCTCCATCTTCAACATCCTTCTCCCGATATACTCCGTTTCCCTCCTGTGCACATGTCCAAACCATCTCAATCTCGCCTCTCTCACTTTGTCTCCAAACCGTCCTACCTGCGCTGTCCCTCTAATATACTCATTTCTTATCCTATCCATCCTCGTCACTCCCAACGAGAATCGCAGCATCTTTAACTCTGCCACCTCCAGCTCCGCTTCCTGTCTTTTTGTTAGTGCCACCGCCTCCAAACCATACAACATAGCTGGTCTCACTACCGTCTTATATACCTTCTCATCAGCTTAAACTCTGTATAAAAAAAAAAAAACGAAATTCGTGAAGGAAGAGAATGGGAACAAAGGGTAGAGAAGAAGGATATAAAGAAAAGTGGTGAGAATGTGGCCTCTGCTGATAGTTTGAGTTATAATGAAGGAGGCAGGATATGAGGAAGAGGCAGAGAGGAGGAAGAGGCAGAGAGGAGGAAAAGATGAAGTTTTAAAAAGTAACAATTTTATCATTTAACTTTTTCATTCAGTTCAATCACTCAAACTTCTGGGCTTCACAATCAACCATGGCTTTTCTTGGCAAAACCAGAATCCAAATCGGCCTCCAAAGCCAGGTCTGTAATACATCGTCTTTATTTGGCAGATCTCAACTTTTATCAGGCCTTCATCCATAGTTCTATAAAACACTGCTCCCCCCTTTGGACTTGCACTCCTGTCTCACACCTTTTATTTCATGATGCTGTGGAAACAAAGGCATTCATAACCAATGGAATCTTCCATGAGGAAGACGTGTTTCTGGGCCTGTTACTCTCACATCACGAACAGGTCTGGTGGCCTGTCTGTCTTCTAACGCCCTCCTTTCTGATTGTGCACCATCTGCCCTTTCCGATTGTGCACCATCTGCCCCCCTTTCCTTGCTCTGTGTTTTCCCCACTCAACCTCGTTTTTTTTTGGTTTTATCTCTGGTTTTCCCCTCCTCTTCTTGCTGGGTTTGAGCTTGTATCCAGTTTGTCCTCCTCCCTCTCATCCCCTTGATCTCATTCTTCCTCCAAGTGTCCCTCCACCATACCGTTGGTGTGTTCACCTCCCTTTCCACCAGGTTCTCCTTGTACTGTTATGTTCTGGTCTGCTATGTATTGTAGCTTTTCATGAGCCTCGATTTTTTATACAATACAAAATTCCACAAAATCATATCAATCCACAACCTGTTTTTGGAAGAAAATTAAAAAAAAATTTTACCCAACCTGTTGCTGCATTGGCCGATTCGAAAATAATTGTGAATGAAATCATACGAATTACACACAGCCTGAGTAATGGTGACTTCCAGCTTGCCCTCTTGCAGCACATAGATGGAATCATCAGGATGTCCAGGCCGAAATATATATTCACCATCGTGGAACTCCACAAACACCATATGTTTGCAAAGCTCCAGAAAAAGGGGTTTCTCAAAGTGGCCAAGCACCCTTTAGAAGAAAAAAAAATTTGAAGAAAGGTTAGAGGCATTTTACAAGAAAAAAACAAAAAATTAAAGGAGAGGTGTAGTGTTAAAAATTAAAATTAAAATAGAGGTATGGTATTAAAACAGAGACATGATATTCAACTTTAGCGAAACACAGGGTTTGTCAAAGGTTAACCACTTCAAATGACCTTTGTACTTTTAGTTATTACCGTAATTTTTACTTTGTTTTACAGAAGTGATCAATCTTTGGAGAAGTCATTATAACATAACCAAAGTATTCTACGGAAAAAATGACGTTTTCTACGGAGCAGAGTAAACATTGTCAA